>NW_006408590.1:8731666-8759871 GCF_000296735.1 Chrysochloris asiatica
CCTCTTTTGAGTCACTGCATCCGTAGGTGTAGGTCAAGTTATCAAATTGTATCAGATCACTCTTTTTTTCCTCTTCTTTCTTCTCCTGGTTGAGCTCTGATCATCCAGTCATCCGGTCCAGGTCACGTGGGTACCATCTGCAAGTGTGGGCATTCTTGTGCTCATGCCCTCTCTTCCCATCAGCCAGTAGCTCCACTCTCCACTTGAGTCCTCCGTGGCCACATCACGGACTCTGGACCCAAGAGTCAGTCCCCAGGTCTCCTCACACTGCTTGCCAACCAGGTCCCCTGGGTATATGGCAACTTTTTTCTTTCGGAGTTTTTCATATGTCATTCCATTGCCTTTTTGCCTTCATGGTTTATGCTGATAAATAAGAGCTTGATCTTATTGGCTCTTCTTTGAAGGTAACTTCGTTTCTCCCAAGATGTTCTCAGGATTCTTAACTTGTCTGTGATTTTGGAAAGTTTGATTATGCTATGTCTTGGTGATTTTCTTATTTTGGGATATATCCTGTTTGGGGTTCATTCAGCTTCTTGTATGCTTATCTTCTCATCATTCATGATGTTAGGGGAAGTTTTCTTCTAAAAACTCTAAGCATTTTCTCTGTGCGTGTCTCTTTCTGTTCTGGAATTCTAGTTACCGGTAAATTGTTCCTCCTCATGGTGTCTTGCATAATGCTTATTATCTATCTGTTAACTCATTTGTATAATTATAATTTTGATTCCTGTGTAATTTTATTTTTGCTTTAAGAAAGCTAGATATTTTTTAGTGTAATTTCAAAATTTACATGCAGAACCAATTAGTAATACTTCTCATTTTTATAGAGATTTTGATGGGCTTACGTTTATGTAGTTCACTACCATGAAAACATGAGAGGACTTCAAAAAGTTTATGTTAAGATTCTATTGTCTTTTTACTCCATTTCGTCACAATATTTTGGAGCCCTATTATAGAATTGCAGTATTTGTTCTGCAATTTTAAAAAGACTTTCCTGTTTTCTCTTCATAGGTATGCATTCTTCAGCAACAACTGAGCTGTTTGTTACTGGATCTTTGCCAACCACTGGAACACTTCCACCATCTGCCCTCTCTGCTTATCAGCAGCCCACCACCTTCAGCAACAGAAATTTTGCTACCACTTCACCTTTGGTGCTTCAGGACTCAACTTTTAACACTACGTCAAATGGAATTTTAAATTCTCATGATCCTTTGCTACCAATCAAGACATCCCAGGGAACTGTTTCAACTGCTTTGGCATTTGAGCGCCTGGGCAGTTCTGCATTAAGTAACAGCATACCACCTCAGTCTTCAACATACCGCTCAGCTCAAGAGTCTGCACCCCATCTTTTACAACCTCAGTTTAGTTTGTTGCCTTCTGCACTTGGAGGACCCCAACAAACTCCTCAAGCCTACAGTTCAACACTCTTTTCTAGTTCTACTGCTTCCATTGAAAGAGCTCTTCTTCGAGAATGTAGTGTAATTAAACACCATCAGCGGCCTTTAGGTACCCAGTCTATTCAGGCACAACTGACTGGTTCACAGAATTCCTTACATAGTTACCTATCAAATGCAAGTGTAGTTAATTTTCAGGAAACAACCAGGCAGTCCTCTTTATCCTGTAGCTCTATTGGAGATTCTACTCAGGTGAGCAATGGAGGATTGCAACAGAAGACCTCCCAGGTTTCAGTTGAACTTGCTCAATCTTACTCATCTACAATTCCATCACCAGGGTATCCTCCTACTACAAAAGTAAAAAACTGTACTTTAAAACAACCTCCAAGATCAACTAAGACCCCCAAACCTCAAAGTATAATTCCTCCTTTGCAAACACTAAACTATTCCAAACACTTACATAACCAGAGTTCTGTGATACCGGGTCAAGCACAAATTTATTCTACAGCGCAGCTACCAAGCCTTTTATCAGTTAGTCAATCCCAAAATTATGGTGTTGTACAACCACATAATGTGCCATCTATTGTTCATTCACAGGTTTATAGGTCTAGCAAGGTTGAAAAGTTGCCATCTTTATATAAAACACTGAATTTTTCTGGATCATCACAAAGTGCTTCTGAAAATCAGACACTTAGTTACTCTTCTAATCAGCAACAAGTATTATCTTCTGTTACAAGTGAGAACTACCCTGCCCAAACAAGAGATTTGTCTTCCATTAGTCAGTCTCAAAGTTATTCATCTGGTCACTCTCAGGGCTTATCACCAGTTAGCCAGTCACAGGTTAGCTATTCATCTCAATCACAAGTTTTGTCAGTTAGTCCTTCAGAAAGCTATGCTTCAGGACAGTCTCTAGCCCTAACAGCCCCTTCTCTTTCATATTCCTCTGCCTCTCGAGCTCAGAATTTGCCAGTGTCTAGCCCAACCCAGAATTATATTTCTGCGCATTCTTCCCAAAATGCTCAGACTCCAGGGTCGTCATCTCCCCAGTCCCAAAAATATTTGCCTGCTGCTCAGTTAACGTCTTTTGCAACTTCTACTCATTGTCAGACATTACAGAATAGCTTACCTTCCCCTGATCCAAAGTCTTATTCCGAAAGAAAACTTGACTCAAATGTGTATACGTCTTCAAAGCAAGAAGATGATTTTCCAATGCAAGAGTTACAGGTGTTACAGCCACAAACACCTCTTGATTCATCAACCCAAAGGCTATCTGATGGAGAAATTAATGCTCAAGAATCAGCTTATAAGGTATCAAAGGCAGATGAAAGGTATTCTCAGAGTGTAATCAGAAGTAATTCTCGTCTTGAAGATCAAGTTGTTGGGATTGCTATGCAAGGGTCAAAGAAAGAAGAAAACATGGTTGGAGCTGTGACACAACTTAGTCAACAAATTGGCCAAGCCAATAATACACCAGCCCTTGATATTAAAAAGGCAACTAATTTAATGCAAGCTCCACAAATCAGATTGAATGCAAAAGACCTAAATGAGCAACATTCTCGTTTGCATAAGGTCCATGAAACCAAGATCCAGGAACAGCATGATCAAATAATTAATGCTTCATCTCAGATTCACATTCCTACTCATGTTTTAGGGCATGGCCATCAGGTGTCTGTTCCTAACACACAGGTCCTTTTAGACTCTGCTTGTGATTTACAAATTCTTCAGCAGTCATTACTCCAGGCAGGTTTAGCACAAGTAAAGGCATCTTTACAAGTACAGCGTGTTCAGAGTCCTCAACAAATAGCACATCCTTTCCTTCAAATGGATGGTCATATTATTCAGAGCAATGGTGATCAACCTCAGCAGCAACTCCATCCTCAAAATTCCGAGATTATGAAAATGGACCTCTCTGAGTCTTCAAAACCATTACAACAGCATCTAACCACAAAGGACCATTTTAATGAAACAAATCAGAATGATTCAAAGAATCAATTTGTTTCTCTTGGATCAATATGTTTTCCAGACACAATGCTTCTTAGTGATGAAAGAAATATTTTATCAAATGTAGATGATATCTTAGCAGCCACAGCAGCAGCTTGTGGAGTTACACCTGAGTTTTCCAAGTCAGCTTCAAATGAAACCATTCAGGCTGTTGAAGACAGTGATTCTAAATCTCATTTTCAGCAAGCATTAGATGTCAGGCATGTGACTTCAGATTTTAACTCCATAACAGCCACAGTGGGAAAACCACAGAATATAAATGAGATTTCTTTAAATGGAAGTCAGATTACCATAAACCTTTCACCAGTACCTACTCTTCAGTCAAAAATGACTCTTGAACCAAAGCATATTGAAACACCTGATCAAAATATAGCATCTAAAATAACTTCATCAGTGGTTGGACCAAGTCATGAAGGCCAGGAGCAAATTTCTGGCATTATGAAAAAACAGTCTACTACCAATCATGAATCTGAAGAAAATAGTGATGTTCCTGTTGATAATCTATTAAATAACAGGAACCAGGAGCTTGTCTCTAGTAGTAGAAGTGTAAGTGGAGAGAGTGCTGCATCCGAGAGTGACTTTACCTTAGGGGGTGATGACAGTGGTGTGCCAGTGAACCCTGAGAGGAGTGCACTTGCACTGTTGGCCATGACCCAGCCTGGGGATGCAATCAGTGTCAAGACAGAAGAAGAAAATCAGGACTTAATGCATTTTAACCTGCAAAAGAAAAAAGCTAAAGGAAAAGGGCAAATTAAAGAGGAAGACAACAATAATCAAAAACAAGTGAAAAGACCTACCCAAGGCAAACGTCAGAATCCAAGGGGAACAGATACGTATTTACCATATACTCCTCCTTCCTCAGAAAGCTGCCATGATGGTTATCAGCATCAAGAAAAAATGAGACAGAAGATCAAAGAAGTAGAGGAAAAACAGCCAGAGGTCAAGACAGGATTTATTGCCTCTTTCTTAGATTTTCTGAAATCTGGGCCCAAGCAACAGTTTTCTACTCTTGCTGTACGGATGCCTAACAGGACTAGAAAACCAGGGACCCAGATTGTTCGTACACTTTGTCCTCCACCACTTCCAAAGACTTTCTCCACAACACCCATGTCATTAGTGTCTGAAACAGGGAATAATAGTCCTTCAGAAAAAGTTGATAATGAACTTAAAAATTTGGAACATTTATCTTCCTTTTCTTCTGATGAAGAAGATCCTGGAGTATGCAGTCATGATATTTACAAAAGTATCTCTACTAACTTAACTGCTTTGGATGCTGCTTCTGATAAAAAGAAGAAAACAGGTAAAGTTTTAAATTTTAGATGCATAATTATAACGTTCCACTATTATTTTTGTAGCTATAGTCTGGATTTTAAGCTTTTTAAAAATATTCAGGACAAAATGCAAAGGTAAGTAAGTTATCTTAGAGACTTGTTTTTTAAAATGTCCCTTTTTTCTAAAGGAAAGTGCTGGGTTTTATGTTGCCTAGTTCTGTTTTTTTCTTGACTTTTCACTGCATGCAGTATAATTTACACACTATACTACCCACACTTCTATAATGTGAGACATTATAGGGTAGTTTATGGATATGAGACATTGTATTGGGGGCCCTATTGTACTAGTGTTGTTGTTACGTGCTGTGGAGTCGATTCCGACTCATAGCGATCCTGCATAGGGTTTCCCTAGGAGCGGCTGGTGTTTTTAAACTACCGACTTTGCAGTCTGAGTGTTTCTCCTACAGCTCCATACCACGACTCCTGCTGTACTAATATCTTGATACAAAATTGTACCTGAAGATTAACATTTCACTATTAAATATGGTTAATTAAATTTATGAAAAATTATTAAGATAAATATAATTTTTTGCTTATTGCTTTCTAAATGGACAAATATTTGAGTGTGCATTTTATTTTATTCTCCACTACCTTTCTTCTGTCAAAATGGACACATTTTTAAGGAGCATGGTTTTATGTAAACAATTGGCAGCTAAGTATAAAAGTTAGTATTTTAAGGGACATGCTAAGGAAAAATACTTAATAGCAATAATGTAGCCACCACCTTTGTGTCAGTAGTAGTGTTGTGCGATAATGCAGTGATATCTCCAATAAACTGATGATGCAACTGAGAATAAATGGCTCCCCAGCTGTTATGTGGCAGAGCTGGACTCTGAATCCAGGATTGATGGTTCTACATCCTGGATTCCTGCTCAGTTCTTTTGTATAAAGAGAATGGTGGTAAACTTTATTTTGTGATGTCTTTTCTGTTTCTCTCTGGACTACGTTAACTGCTGTCGAATCGGTTCCAACTCATAGTAACCCTTTTTAGGGTTTCCAAGGCGTAGCTGATGGGTTTGAACCCCTGACCTTGTGGTTCACAGTCCAGTGCTGATCGTACAGCACCACATCCTGGACTATAGAGTACATTTTACTACTAGATTGAGGTGAAACATTTGGTATACCAAGTAACCTATTACCATAAATGCCTGATACTGCTTTTCTATAGAGTTCTTATCTTGTTACAGAAGAGAATCAGCGTAATACAAAGTTCAATCATAGAATGAAAGACGTGTGGGCCTAATCCTAGTAGGGGCTTACACTCCCTCTTCTCCCATTTATAATATTTTATAATTGCTAATATATTCCCTCTTACATTCCTAGAACAAATCTTTTATAATCTCTCTCTCTTTTTTTCAATGTTTTATTGTGAATTATGTGATAGTTTACATGTGAGAACATTAGTTTTACATTCATTCCATCATATATCGTCTCTCATTGCCATGGTTACAATCCCCTCCATGCAATCCCGGACCCCCCCACCCCCCAGGTCTTCAGCACACAGTCGCTCTTCCTCTCTGGATCTAAAGTCTCCAGCTGCTCCATCGCTCCATGTCATCATCTCTGGCTCCATTTCAGACATCACTGCTTCTCTGGGTAGGGTCCCACTCTCTGCTCTTCTCCCTTGATGGTCCCAGGGACCTCTGCTCCTAAACTGAAAAGTTAATCACTCCCCTCCTTGCTATAAAACGTCTACCTTTACGTTTCCGATCCTCACAATCAGTCCTGATAACCATTATTCAATATTGTATCACAAGAGACCCGTCTGCATTTCATTGCATCAACCCCGCCTAGACAGATTGAATACTACTCACTGGAGACTCTACCTTCCTCCATGCCCTCTGTATCTAGGTTCCCTCTTGAAAGCTTGTAAGCCAGTCACTTCTTGCCTTTGTAGCCCCCCACCCCCCATTTTGGGTAGCCAATGTCCAAGTTGCCCATCCCTGTCTACTCTGTGTGGGAATGATTCTTGCTGTAAGGACTTGTTCCCTCTTTTGAGCTACTGCTTCCATAGGTGTAGGTCAAGTTCATCAAATTGTACGAGTATACTTTTTTTTTTCCTCTTCTTTTTACTTCTGGTTGAGCTCTGATCATCCAGTCACTGAAGCCAGGATAAGTGGGTATTATCTGCAAGTGTGGGTGTTCTTATGCATATGCCCTCTCTTCTTATCAGCTGGACGCTTCACTCTCCACTCTAGTCCTCTGTGGCTATGTCACTGACTCTGGGTCCAAGAGTCCCCAGGTCTTGCCATACTGCTGGCCAACCAGGTCTTCACCCGGGTTCACAGAAGTCTGTTGAATATTGTAGGGCTTAGCTCACTGCTTCATTGCTGTTTTTCCTTCACTTCCCCTTATCGGTGTCGAGCGTGGTCACCAATCACAGCAAGACACTGAGTCTTAGTCTTGGAAGGGGGTTTGCACTGAGGGGACCCGACCACTTGCCTTGATGTTCCCTGGCAAATCTTTTATAATCTCTTGGGGATCTTCCTCTTTTTCTCTGACCCTACGCCTTACCAAGCATGATATCCTTCTCCAGCGACTGGTCCTTACTGACAATATGACCGAAGTATAAGAGATGAAGTTTGGCCATCCTGGCCTCCAAGGAGCACTCTGGCTGCACTTCTTTCCAAACGGATCTATAGGTTCTTTTGGCAGCCCATGGCACTTTCAATATTCTACTCCAACATCATAACTCAAAGCATCAATTCTTCTACGGTCTTCCTTATTCACTGTCCAGCTTTTCGCATGGCGTGAAAATACCATGGCGTGGGTCAGACGCACCTTAGTCCTCAAGCTGACATCTTCGCTCTTCAACACTTTAAAAAGGTCTTGTGCAGTAGATTTGCCTGATGCAATACATCATTTGATTTCTTGACTGCTGCTTCCATGAATTTCCTCGGAATCTTTATATATATAGTACTTAAATATTTGTGAAAACATACTTTTATATTCTAATTTATTTATTGATGTTTGCATGTGATTAGATTAGCGTATGGGCCTCTTACGTAATTTGGGTAAAACTGTGAGCTTTGGAGTTAAATCACCTAGATAGAAATTCTGGCTTTAGTAACTGTGTGACTTTAGGCCCATAGTTTATGTATAATGCAGGGATAATATAGTAGATAGTGTCTGCCTCCAGGGTCTCTGAGAGGATTCAAAGACATAAAACATTTAGCTTGATACATTAATTTATTGCTATTTTACTATGTTCATCTGGTGACTCAATGGCTAAATGCTTGCTTGCTAGCATAAAGGTCTGTAGTTCAAACCCATCCAACATTTCTGTGGGAGAAAAGACCTGGTGATAATGTTATTGCTAAGTGCTGTCAAGTTGGTTCCAACCCACAACTACCCTGTATAGGGTTTCCAAGGAGTGGCTGGTGAGCTTGAAACTCCAATCTTTTTTAAAACCAACTTTGTAGTTCAGCACATCAACCTACAGTACCACACCAGTACTCCCATAAAGATAAAAATCTCCCATAAAGATCACAGCTTAGGTAACTATGGGTCAGTTCTACTCTGCCCTATAGGGTCACTGTGAATCCAAATTGACTTCAGGGTACATACAACACACTCCTGATTGTATGTCTAAGGCCTGAAACACATTAGGTACTCAGTAAATACTTGTTGAATGAATGAGGATGTTTAAAAGAAAAATAGAACATTGGTAAAAGTTAAACAGGTGGGTTTTGCTGTCTTAATTTTGTGATTAGAATTTTGAGTTTTGCACAGACATTGCATAATGTCAAATGTTGTTGTTGTTAAATACTGTCAAGTCGGTTCCGACCTATAATGACTCTTTTTAGGGTTTCTGAAGAGCGGCTGGTAAACTTGAACCGCTGACCTTGTGGATCAAACCACCTTTGCAGTTCAGTGCATTAATCCACAGTGCAACACCAGGATACCATAATGTCAAATGTTATTGTTGTTAAGTGCTGTCAAGTTGGTTCCCACCCATAGCGACCCTATATAGGGTTTACGATAGATGGAATGAAATCACAGAGAGAATATGATGGACCTGTGGTATTCCATATTCCAATATTTCATGGTAAATAAGAACCTTAAAGGGTGACGTGATCTTTCAAGTGATACCAACATGTGAACGCTTGTCAGTTTTCTGGATTGTAGGATTTTCACTAGCTTTATGTCCTTCTGCTATAGCCATTTTTAGCATATCGTAAAGGAGGTGTCCTTAGTTACAGATGTTTCCTGCTGTTGGTTTAAATTATTCCGATGCTTAAATATCCTATTCCTTGCTCTAAAATAATAGTGTTGTCTAGTAAATAAAAATAATTTTTGTGATGAAATAGTTGTCTGAAAATTATTTTCTATTTCCATTACGAAATTGCATTATGAAAAAAAAAAACATTGACCCTGGGCTAGGATCTCATTGTAAACTAAATGCAAAACTCAGGCAAGATGATGCACGATTGTCTGATACTCTCATTTCTATATTTACATGACTGAGTAGAATATATAAAGAAGGGAACCTGCTGCTATCAAGTCGATTCCGTAAATCCTTACAGGAGCAGACAGCCTCATCTTTCTCCTTCAGAGCAGCTGATGGGTTTGAACTGCCAACCTTAAATTTTGGGACTAGGGAAAGCTGCTACTTCACCAATTTCTACTTCCTTCAGATCAAGCTCCAGTGCAATATAAAACTAGTTTTTGCACAACTGAACTGTTCATGAATCTATATCAAGTAATTTAGTGTCTACAGTAGAAATAGTCTGTTAGGTTTATGCTAATAAAGGTTAGTTTCAATTTGCTTCCATTCAAAGTGAAAGGTATATTTCTTAAAATAGAGACTAAGCTAAAGAACTTAGTTTTATTTCTTCCTTTACTACTTGTGCCTTTTTGATTTGTACAGACTGTGACTTCTAGTTTGATGTTGAATTTGTGGACATTCTTGCCTTGTCCATGATTTATGAGAAAGAAGTGAGTCTTTTACCATTTAGTATGTTGACTATAGGCTTATTTTTAATGCTTTGTTTTTGGTGAAGATTTACACAGCAAAATTGAAGTTCCCATTTAATAATTTTTGCAGAATTTGTTCTGTGACATTGGTTACATTTTTTATCTTGTGTCACCTTTCTCTTTTACATACTGGTTTTTCTGTTTCCAGTAATTCAGTTTCCCTACCTGATTGCTTTCTCATCTTTGCTTTAGAGTAAATGTTGACCATTTGGTCTCATAATGCTCACAGGTGATATTGTTTATTTTATGAACCAATCTGTTATTTAGCTAAATGATTATCTCATGGAATAGTTTCTGTTGAAGGTTTAAAGAATATTTTAAGATTGTAGCCTTGGGGAGTGTTTAGTCTCAACCAATCCAGGTTTGGATTCTAAGAATTTGAATTCTGTTCAACATTTTGCTCCCATTCCATCAGAATTCATCTATTGTGTTCCTGATCATAACGGTTGGTAGTGGTAGCCAGACACCAACCATCTAGTTCTGCTCTAGAGTAGATGAGATCATAGTTTATATAGACTATTATACTAGTTTCTTTTCTGAGTCTTTTTTCTCTTTTACTTACTGACACATAGAGGCCAGTAGTTAGTTGTATTTTAGATGGCTACTCACAAGCTTTTAAGACCCAAGAGGCTACTCACCAAAGTAGGACATAGAACATAAATTTTATGTATTATGTATGAACCATGTGTGGACTTCTGATGTGGCACTGTAGGATTAGCACTGGACTGTAAACCATAAGGTCAGCAGTTCAAACCCTACAGCTGCTCCTCCGAAGCCCTATACAGTATCCCTGTAAGTTAGAACCAACTCGATGGCACGTAGCAACAACGTATGCTAATCAACTGAGCTGTCCCATGAGGCTATGATCCTAACCTTTTAGACTCCATACATCAGTTCTCTAAGATGCTTGGTTTAAGATGTATCTGTGTTTGTGCCCACTGTGTGCCTTTGTGTGTATGTGTGTGTATAGAGAGATATCTATAGATGCATAAGACATCTAGTGTGGCACTGTAGGATAGGCACTAGACTTTGAACCACAGGTTGGCAGTTCAAAACCACCAGCAGCTCCTCAGAAATCTTATACCAAGTCACTATGAATCAGAAATGACTTGACAGCATTTTCAACAAAGTGCTTACATATACTTACAACAAAGTACTTACATATACTGCCTCAAGTCAGTTCTGACTCATGGCAACCTTATAGATTGATAGCTGCCCTACAGAACTGCTCTGTAGCATTTCCAAATCTATAAATATTTATGAAAGCAAATAGTCTCATCTTTCTTCCATGGAGCAGCTAACTTTCAGTTAGTACTCTAATGCTTAACACCTGCATATGTTGTTATTGTTGTTAAGTGCCATCAAGTCAATTCTGACCCATAGCGACCCTGTATAGGGTTTTCATTAGCAGCTGGTGAGCTTGAACCGCCAACGTTGCAGTTCAAATGATTTTGCATTCCAGCTCATTACCCAACAGAGCCACATCACACCTGTATATAGGCACATCTATGTATGCCTACATCTATACACAGATATAAAAGGGGACTTTAAAAAGTTCATGGAAAATATCCTTTATCTTTTCATTCCATTTTTCCATGAACTTTTTGAAGCACCCTTTTACATACACACTTGTAGCCACATAATTCTTTCTTGTTGCAACTGTGGTGGTGGTGGTTATTTGCCGTGGAGTCGGTTCTGATTCATAGTTGACCCTGTACAGGGTTTCTGAGGCTATAAATCTTTACAGGAGCAGAAAACCTCATCTTTCTCCCACGGAACAGCTACTGTAGGGTTTTAAAAATATGTAAATACCCTGTTACAGACATTTCCTACTTTTCTGACAGTTTTTTGAGTGGAAGTTATTTGTCTAATGCTTTTTCTACATATATTGAAATGACCTTGCATTTTTCTTATTTAGTTTATTAATTTGGTGAATTATATTGATTTTCAAGTATTATCCCAGCCTTGCATTCATATAAAATTGCATTAATTTTATACATTGATGGATTAAGTTTTCTGATATTTGGCAAAGAGTTTTTCATCTGTGCCCATTAGGGATATTGGTCTATAGTTTTCTTTTTGCCCTTTTTTAGGTTTCAGTATCTGGTTATTGCTGACCTCATAAAGGAACTGAGGAGTGTTCCCTCTTCTGTTATTTTATGTATAATGCTGTGTAAGAGTATTCCTTGACTGTTTAGTTGAATTTGTCAGTGAAACTATTTGGGCCTGTAACTTGCATTGTCAGAAAGTTTTGAACTGTGAATCTGGTTTCTTTGAGACAGACTTATCCAGGTTATCTGTTTCTTCTTGAGTGTATTTTGGTCATTTGTATCTTTTAAGGAATTTATCTGTTTTATCTAAGTTGCCAAATGTGTAGACAAAGAGTTGTTAGTAACATTCCCTCATCTTTTTAATATTTGTAGGGTCTTTAATGATTCCCCCTCCTTTTTCATTCCTCATATAATTTGTGTCATTTCTCTTCTTAGTCTGTCTGGATAGAGATTTATTCGTTTTATTGATCTCTTCAAAAAACCAGTTCTTAGTTTCATTGATTTTTCTCTTTTGTTGACAATTTGATTGATTTCTACTGTTCTCATTTCCTTTCTATTACTTGAACTGTAGTTTTGGAAACTTTGTTGTTGCTGAGTGCTGCTGAGTTGGTTCTAACTTAATAGTGACCCTGTATGGTGATTCTGAGGAGTGACTGGTGAGTTTGAACCTCCATCCTTGTAGTTCTAACTGAAGGTCCATTGTTAATCCTACAGTGCCACACAAGGAAGCTTTAGAATTGAAAAATAAAATATTTGAGTTTTTAAAGTTCAGTGGATGGGGAACTTCTGGCAAGATGGCAGATTAGGCAGATGCACTAAACGGATCCTCTACAACAACAAAGATAAGAGAGACCAAATGAAATAGACACAGGTGAAAATTCTGAAATCCTGAACTTAAGAGAAAAGGTTAGAGAAGTGGATTGAATGCTTTCTGGGAGGAAAGGCTGAGCAGGGACAGCAAGAGAGGGAGACTGACAGATGAACAGCCCAGCCAAATGCAGCATGACCATCTTGTGAGCAGCTTTGGCAACAGAAGACTGAGCAGAGCAGATTCACACAAGCAACTGGAAAGGTACGATTCCTTTTTTTTCCCCACACTCTCCTGGTGGCCAGAGGTATGGCCAGCTCTCACCTTTATCTACTCCCAGTGCGCAGACCCTGTTCTCTGAGAGTTTGGAGTCACATGATTGGCTATGTCAGTGTGAGGTGGGGCCCCACTATGCCACTTTGGTGCTTGGATTCAGGCAGGATCAGCTTTAGATCTACAGAACCCACAGAGCCACCGGACCTGCATTTATCCAGAACCACTCACCCTACCCCCATTTTCCTGTGGTCCTCACAGACACTGAAACCAGCTCCATCAAGAGGTTGCCTCTATGAACTACTTCCAGATTGAATGCCCTGAACATAGAAAACACAAAGGCCGATAGGAACTCTGATGACACATCCCTCCCACACCCACCTTGTGAGCTCCTTGGCTTGTAAGAGCTCCCAGTTTTCTCCTCTTGGGTCCATTAACTGCATTGTTTCTGTTTGTTTATTCTTTCTCCTCCTCCTTTTTCTGTTCCCTTGAGTTTTATCCATATCTCCGCTTTTGTTTTTCCTTTTCATCTGTTTCTCATTTCCCCCTCTTCCCCTGTCCGCCCACTTTTGATTTTTCTTTGCTATTCTTGGCTCTCTTTTTTCATCTTTCCTTTCCCTGGGTTTTCTAAGTGTTTATTATTATTATTATTATTCTTTAATTTTTCTCTTCTATAGTTCCATTTTCCTGTCCATTTTTCTTTCTATTCTTCAGTGGTTTCTTTATTTTCTCTTCTATAACTTCATGTACTTGTCCTTCTTTTGTCTTTAAAATTATAGTCTTTTTTCTGATGGCTACCTGTTTTTATTTTTTTCTCTTTATTATTTTCCTTTTCATTGTTGGTTCCTTGTTTGTTTATTGTGTTTTGTTTTTTCTTGTGTGTGGGGGGTGGGATAGGAGTTTTCTCTTTCCCACCCAACTGGAGACCGCAACCAGGCCCATATAGCCTGGCCACAACCGAACCCTCTACAACTCCACCCACTGGGCAAGAACTAATACCAGTTCCTATACCACCTGATCAATGATAGACAACAGTCAGCTCCAGCACACCCCACCCTAATCTGAAGTGAACGATAACAGTGTACACACTTCCATTTTCTAACTATACCCACAGGAGACAGTTGGTGAAAAACTAAGAACACATCAACATAAATCATCAGTTAAATACAAATACAACAACCCCACAATGCCCTGGAGACAACAGACTATTTTAGTTCTGTTTGAGAATGGCTCAAACAAATTACCATGATGCAGAGCCAGAAGATGTTTCTGAGGCAAAAAAGGTAATGGAACTGAAAAATTCAAAAGAATGATATTTAGGTACCTTCAAACGAGTCCTGGTGTGGCGTTGTGGTCTAATGCGCCAGACTGCAAAGTCATTTGAACTGAAAAGTCGGTGGTTCGAGCTCACCAGCTGCTCCTTGGAAACCCTATACGGGGTCACTATGGGTTGGACTCAACTCTACAGTACTTTAACAACAACAACAAAGAATTGACAGAAAGATAGTAGAAAGCAATAAGAACACAAAAACTTTATAAGAATTCAGGAAAACACTACAAGAACAAGCAGACAAAATAAATATATATTTAGAAACAATACAAAACCTGCGGTTAGAAATCCAGAAGATTAATTCTATGATTTCAGAAATGAACAACACATTGAAAGGGGGGCCAAGGAGTAAATTCAAAGCATTAGAACCCCAAATTAGCGTGAAGAGAAATCTCTCAATTCTAGTGTGCTGAAAGAACAATGTTGGTGTGGCACATCAGGATAATGCACTGGACTGCAAGATTAGTTTAAAACCCTATGCAGGGTCACTCTGAGACTGAACTGATACAAAGGCACTTAACAACAAAAGAACAATCCGCAAAAGAATGAAAAAATCTGAAGAATGCCTAAGAGTTATGTGGAACACCATGAAGAGGAATAACTTACAGATGATTCAAATTTGAGAGCAAGAGACAGAAGTACAGAAAAGACAGTTGAAGCACTGTTGGAAGAAAACTTCCCTAACATGAAAGATGAGAAGATAAACATACAAGAAACGGAACGAACCCCAAACAGAATAGATACTGAAAGAAAATCATCAAGATACATCATAATCAAACTTACCAAAATCAAAGACAAGGAAAGAATCCTGAGAATAGCTCCGGAAAAATGAAAACTTACTTAAAAACAAGAACCAATAAGGCTAAGCTTTGATTTCTGAGCAGAAACCATGCAGGCTAGAAGGCAATAGGATGGCATATACAAAAGAAAAAAGGTTGTCAACCAAGAGTCGTATACCTAGCAAAGCTGTCCCTTAAATAAGATGGTGAAATTGGGACATTTCCTGATAAACAGAAATTACAGGAATTTGTAATGGTCATATCAACTTTGGAGTCCTGGTGTGGCACTGTGGGTTAATGCACCAGACTGCAAAGCCGTTTGAACTGTAAGGTCATCAGTTCAAGCTCACCAGCTGCTCCTCGGAAACCATATATAGGGTTGCTATGGATCTGAACCGACTCGACAGCACTTAACAACAACAACATATCAACTATATAAAAAATACTAAGGGGTATTTTTTGGACTGAAAACTAACAACAGCAGACAATAAAGTGATGTTACCATACACAGCAGTACTACTCAACACTCAATCCAAACACGTCGTTCTGACCCATAGTGACCCTATATAGGGTTTCTGAGGAGTGAATGGTATTGAACTTGAACCACTGACCTTGCAGTTCAAATGGACCTTGAAGTCCAGCGCATTAACCCACAGTGCCACACCAGGACTCCACTTCAGCTATAGAAGTATTTAAAGTAAATCAAACCTACATGACTGAAAATAGGGAACCAGAGATCTCAATTTGTAATTAAATCAACTACAAAACAGAGAGAGGGAATAGTATAGATACAGAACTCTCAAATGGCCAGGAAGTCAAGTAGATTTCAAGATAAACAGACTTTTAACTAGGGAAACATTTTTTAATTACAGGGTAACCACAAAGAAAATTAATATACCTGCACATCAAAATAAAAAAGGAAACCCAGAAAGATTTAGTGAACACTAACACTACAAAAATTAAGAAAATGAAAAATGTACAAACAAAATTAACTCAGCACAGAATATCATGTGGAACAAAGAAACTGGCAGCACCACACACACACACCAAAAAAAAAAAAAAAAACCCAGCAGAATGACAGAAATCAATTCATACCTATAGATAATTACATTGAATGTAAATTGATTAAATGCAGCAGTCAAGAGACAGCAGAGTGGATAAGAAGACAGCATCCTTCAATATGCTGTCTACATGAGACACATCAAAAAGATAGAGACCACCTAAATGCCCAGCAATAGAATAATGGTTAAACATACAAAGTGGAATACTATGTAGTGTTGAAGATCCATCACAGATTAAGAGCACAATCCTCCAGGTTGACCTAAATTCAGGAGTTTCCCTCAGGTTTGATAATTACTAGAGTGATTCCTTGAATGCAGGAAATCTCTATAGTTACTATTAGTTTTATAATAACAAAAAGGATACAAAGTTGTTGTTGTCAGGTGCCATCGAGTCAGAACTGACTCATAGCGACCCCATGCACAGCAGAACGAAACAATGTCCGATCCTGGGCCAGCCTCATTAACGCTGCCACACTTGACGCCATCAATGATGCCACCTGGCCGATCCATCTCGTTGGGGGGTCTTCTTTTTCTCTGACCCTCCATCTTACCTAGCATGACATCCTTCTCCAGCGACTGTTCCCTCCTGACAATATGTCCAAAGTATGAGATGAAGCTTAGCCATCCTGGCCTCCAAGGAGCACTCTGGCCGCACCTCTTCCAAAACAGATCTATTTGTTCTTTTGGCAGTCCATAGCACTTTTAGTATTCTCCTCCAGCACAACTCAAAGGCATCAATTCTTCTATGATCTTCCTTATTCACTGTCCAGCTTTTGCATCCATATGAGGTTATTGAAAATACCATGGCTTGGGTCAGGCACACCTTGGTCCTCAAGCTGATATCTCTGCTCTTCAATACTTTAAAAAGTTCTTGCCGCAGATTTGCCCAATGCAGATCTGATCTCTTGACTATTGATCTCTTGACTACTGCTTCCACGAGTGTTGATAGTTAATCCAAGAAGAATGAAGTCTTTGACAACTTCAATCTTTTCTCCATTGATAAGAATGCTGTTTATTGGTCCAGTGGTGGGGATTTTTGTTTTCTTGACATTGAGATGCAACCCATACCGAAGGCTGTGCTCTTTGATTTTCATCAGTAAATGTTTCAAGTCCTCTTCACTTTCAGCATCAAGGTTGTATCATCTGCATATCGCAGGTTGTTAATGAGTCTTCCTCCAATCCTGATGCCACATTTTTCTTCATAGAACCCAGCTTCTCGTATTATTTGCTCAGCATACAGTTTGAATAAGTATGGTGAAAGAACACAACCTTGTCGCACACCTTTCCAAAAACAAAAAGGGTACAAAGTAGAACTAGTCAAAAGATGAGACCCAGTAAAGCTGATGGTCTCCCATGTAAACTATCACTCAATTCACAATAAGGACTTAAAAAAAAGAAAACCGATAACCATCCCTGCATTCTTTCAGTCTGTGAGGGTATAACTAATCTTTGTTATCCGTCCCAGTTCACAGTACCCTTTTTGATATACTTGTTTACCCAGAGAGATTTTTGCATAGCGAGTGGATTTTAAGAAGAGTGTTTGTGTTTGGAACTAGAGATTAAATTAAGAAATGTAAAGTACTGAGGATGAATAAACAATTGCCGGGAATATTTCACTTGTATCTAAAGAATCAGTCATTCTTCTAAAGAAATTTTTCTTTAGTTAAATGTATTCATTGTTGTTAAGTACTGTGGAGTGGGTTCCAACTCATAGTGACTCTGCACAGGGTTTCCAAGGCTGTAAATCTTTATGGGAGCAGAACGCTTCATCTTTCTCCCATGGAACTGCTGGTAGTTTGGAAATGCTGACCTTGGGGTTGGCAGCCTGACTTGTAACCACTTTGCTACCAGAGTTCCTTAAATGTTATATTTATTTAAAAAATGAAATTTTAAATTTTAGTTCTTTTTTATGAATAGTGATTCTTTTGTTCATTTAAGTCCTATAATAATAATAAAGAAAATGTATGTAAAAATTCCATTAAAAACTAAATCCCACTATTCATTTAAAAAAAAGATAATTCCGATAAGGTAAATGTAGCAGGGTCTGCAATGTCCCTTCACATAATGTCAGGAGTGTTGTGCTCCTAGCACATTGATATATTTCAATTAGAGAAACTCACCTGAGCTTCATTGTCCACAGAGTTTTTATGGGTTTTCATCAATATAGGCATGATTGATTGAGCCATTGGCTGCGTGATAGAACTCAATCTTTAGCCTCTTTCACCTCCCTGGAGTCTTTCTGGAGTCATCAGCCTCCCCACAGTCGTTAGAGTAATCAATCAGATAAGTCCTGGAGGTCCTTTTTGAATAACAGAGGCGCATTAGTCTTCAGAAATTCCAAGAGTTTAAAAATTTACCTCACGGAAACTGGGACTGAGGTAAAAATCTTTGTTAGAGTTAATTCTTCACTCCACACTCCCCAATCTTTCTGTTATTACTAAGTTTTCTGTTTTCAGGTAGTTGCCTTTTGCATTTGGTCATGTTTTTATTTGTAATCAGTGGGTGATAATGTGTTCTAGTGCCTTACTCTGTTGTGACTGGTGCCAGAATTTTTAAAAATTTACTTTTTAATCAATCTTAGTCATTCTTTCTGATTATCAAATTGTCCTGTAATAGGCCATAAGGTAACCCTTCAACATTTTGGGATTTTGTTATTTTATTGAATTATTTTATAATTTTAAGGAAAAATGGCTATCTTTAAAATACTGTATTCTATATATGAACCGACTTGACACCACTTAACAACAGCATATATCGCATTAACTTATAGCATATGATTTTTAATTATGTGGGTCTTATTTTAATTTATTCCTATCTATATTTATATCACTTTTCCCACATGAAATTTTTATATTATGGTTTCAGCAGTTTTTTAAAATATACTTTTACCCCCACATTGTTTTCTAATTGGTTATTGATGATGTGTGATGGCCATTGATTTTGTGGCACTGTGTGATGCTGTGGGCTAATGCATCAGACTGCAAAGTTGTTTAAACTGCAAGGTTGGTGGTTCAAGTTCAGTAGCTGCTCCTTGGAAACCCTATTCAGGATCTCTATGGGTCAGAATTGACTTCACAGCACTTAACAACAACAACATAAGGTCAGTTTGATCCACAAGGTCGGCAGTTCAAACTCACTAGCCGCTCCATGGAAGTCCTATTACAGGATTGCTATGAGTCAGAACTGGTATGTTGGCACTTAACAACAATCTTATGTTGGATAATTTTGTTGACTCCTACTTGTGCAATGGATTTTCTTAACGCTTTTCAGTGGACAATTATATCTTCTAAAAAGAAGCTTTTTTTTTTCTTTCTGTCTCATGCTTTTTCTTTAACTTGTCTTATATTAGCTAAGACCTCTAGTATGTTAAATGTAAATCCTAGTGTAAGGTTGTGTTGTTAAATGCCATCAACTCAGTTCAGACTTTTAGCAGCCCTGTATAGGATTCCCGAGGTGCTGCTTGTGGGTCTGAACTGCCAACTGTGTGGTTCGCAGTCCTGTGCTAATCCTATAGCACTATACCAGTAGTCCTAGCGTAAAGTAAAACCTGTGAAAGCTGGGACCTGTGTGAAGCTTGTCAAAGAAGGAAAACTAAAATATTTTCTACAAATAGCAATAGAAAAGTGGTGAGATATGAAATAACTGTGTTTATGGGTAGTCATACAGTTTGAATGGGTAGGGAAGAAAGAGTGGGAGTATATCTACAAATAAATATAGATAGATATTATTGTACATGTGTATTTACCTTTGCTGCAAATACATCCATAAATGTGGTGGAAATACAGGGGTCAAAATTATGAAAACTTATTAGACATAGTCAAACACCTTGAACGAATGAGTCACTGGGCCTGGGGGCTCAGGACCATAGTCTCATGGGACACCAAGGTCAATTAGCATAACATAATCCACAAAGACAATATTCTATATCCTACTTTAGTAAGTAGGAACTGGGGTCTTAAAAGCACATGAGTATAAGTACAGCATTTTGGTCTCTCTCTGTTCAGAAGAACTAAAAGCAGAGAAAATTGAAGACACATGGAAACAATTTGTCCAGTGACCATCAGTCTCCACAACCCTGAAACTAATTATTAGGTGTGGTACCCAACTACCACTACCAACTGCTCTAAAAGGAATCACATTATAAGCTGATAGTGTCCTAGAAAATGGGGAACAAAATTCAAAATCATAAAAAAGACCGGGTTTACTAATCAGACAGATACTGGTAGAACCCCCCCACCCCACCCCCAAACTATGGCCCTTAGTCACCCTTTAGGTCTAGAAAGGAACACACTCCCCCATGGCTCAATTTCCAGCCAAACAGTAGGTAAATCTATCAGGGAAACTATAACACTAGTGAGGTATGCACACCTTAGAATAGTCAGCCATTAGAGAATAGAGATCCAAAGGCAGACAGAGTTAAGGATTAGGAAAGGAGGAGGAATGGAAACCCGAAACACAGGGAGCAAGTGGGGTACATGATGTTATATTGTGGGGACTGTAATCAAGGAGATAAATCGTATATGAATTATTGAATTGAAAACTGATCTGCTATATGAATAATTCGGCCAATTCACAATCAAAAGAAAGAATGAAAAGTGGCTAGACAATACATATCAAAGGTGATACTCAGACTCCCAGCATGTAGGTTGCACTGTGCTAGCAGTAATAATATGCACCTTGGTCTCCTTTATGATGCTAAGTGTTCTAAGTGTTTCATTTTGAAGTATTTTTGCTGTTGGTTTCTCTGGTGTTTTATACTCATTAAGATAATTTCCTTGTGTGAGGTTCTAAATGTATGCATTTATTTTACCAACAATAAATTTTGTCAAAGGTTTTTTTTGTTTTGTTTTTTTAAAGCTTCCTCTAATAGTCTGCTATTCCTTCCTTTCCCCTCATTACTCTACTACTGTGATAAATAATTATCATTGATTTCCTAATGCTTAACTTTTCTTACTTATATTCAGTTTTGTTTTTACCATGGGATCTGCTTGATCATGTTGATATTTTAATCCATTGTAAGTTTTAACTTGCCATTATTTTATTTGGGATTTTACATCTGTATTCTTAAATGTGATTGGCTTATAGAATTTTTTCTTAATCTTGTTCATTATTATACTAGTCTTATATTGAATTGGGAAATTTTTAATATTTTTAAGCTTTGAGTATACTTATCACATATAATAGGGATCTAATAGAAATTTTTCTAAGCATTGATTTTGTGTCTTTCTAATTTTCATTCTCCTGAGGGAGTTTGATCTATCTGGTTCTGTTTAAGAAAAACATTTTCTAGGAAAATCTCTTTCATTTAAATTTTTTTAATGTATTAATGGAATTGTGCATAGTACATAAGTTTTTCATCTTGATTTCAGTAATTATTCTTTTTCATGTTCCCATTGGTTTTTTTGCATCTTTTTCCTTGTCAGTATGTCAGAGGTTTGCCTGTGAAATGATTCTTTACAGGGTCACTATGATTTTGTTCTTGTTCCTGTTATCTTTATTTATTTACTTCTTTTATCTTCTTTTCCTTGTCTTGTGTGTTTAGTATTATTTTCTGGTTTCTTGAATGTAATACTTAGTTCATTTCTCTATTTTGTTTTCTAATGTATTTAAACACATAGTTTCTTTATACTATGTTCTGGTCCTATCCCACTTGTTTTGATGTATAATGTTCTCATTTTTCTAAATAATTTGTCCTTTCATTTTTATTTCCTTTTTATTTAGAATGGTGGGCTCTCCCATTCTCCCCTATTTTTCGAGTAGTTTCGGTATTCTTTTATTCTTTATTTAGGATATGGTAGTCAGGGAGTATCACTTTAATATTACCTGTATTTTCAACTGTTTGAAATTTTGTTAGTGGTCTGGTATATGGGTGGATTTTATAAGTGTTAATAGATTTTATTTGATAATATTGTTCAAATATCTATTATTTCATATGATAAATGATACTGGGTTATCTGATAAAATATATATGTATGTTAAAGGTAAATAACATGTCTTGTATTTGCCTTGAAATTCTCTAGCAAATATAAAAAGGGGTGAGGGATAGATGAAACAAGTAAAGCAAAATGTTCATGGTTATTACAAGAGTTATTGTACTTAAGAATTTGTGGTCTCTATTGTAAATGTTTGAATTTTAAAACATAATAAAGTTTATATTAAAAATCCTTTCTATCCTTATTTGTTTTTAGATTGCTTGATCTGTTGATTCCTGAGAAAGGTGTGTTAAAGTTTCCCAATATGTTTTATTTGTTTTTCTAATACTATTTACTTAATATGTTCTGAAGCCATGTAATTTGGTACATAAAAGTTTACTACAGTTAAATTTCTTTTTAACATAACAAAATCTTTATTTTTTCCCATAATAATTGCCTTTTGTAATATAGCTACACTAATCTTGTTGTGTACATTTTCTTAGTATGTTTTCCATGTCTGTGTTTCCTTTTTTTCTCAACATTTTTCTTGTGAAATATAGCTCACAAATGGAATTATGAGGGTAAGTCAGAAAGTACTGTTACTACTGTTTCAGCTCATATATGCACATATTTATTCCCATCAGTGGATAGCTGCAAACAAGTTCTCTCAGGAAGATGCTTGTCTAAGACTTGTTAGGGTGCCTTCAGAAAGAAAGGTCAAATAAAAACAGTGGATTTTGATGGGATCTGCATGGTTAGTGAAATCCAAGGCAGAGAGGTCAGCTCAGAAGGTTATGGTGACTTTTTTGGGAATTCCAAAGAAGTAATCTTGATATGCTTTCTTAAAGGTCACATGACGGTCATAGGCGCTTACTATAAAGATGGTTCAAGAAATTAAAAATTGCATTAATGGAAAATGCTAGAAAAGTTGCATCAAAAATTTTTTTTCCTATCACAACAATTACCTGCTGATTATTTGAGGGGTTAGCAGTAGCTGTCCTAGGAGAATTTCATGGGTAAAACTTACCTGTCCACTCTACAGCCCTGATCTAGACTGCTTTTTGTTCCCCTAACCCAAAGAATATTTCAAAGGAACATGATTTGAGTCCCTAGAGGATGCCAAAACTTTCGTTTTGTGTGTTGTAAATCAAAGGGCACAAAATTCTTCAGGGAAGGGTTAGAGAGAGAGAAACATTGTCTTTAGAAATGTATAGACCTAGATAACAGGATATGTTAAAAAACAGTAGCTTCACATCTTGATATTTTTGTTTAATAATATTATTGCTATGATTTTATAGCAATATTTCATGACTTAACCCTTTTCTAATACACATAAAGTAAAACACAAGAAAATTTCCATAAATTTGAAAGTCCATATGTTATTCAAGCCATATTTTCTGATGATAATCATTTCATAAGATAATAGCAAGTAGAGATGAAAGGAAGTTGGAATGAAAGAAAAGAAAGATAACTTTGAATAACTCTTAGCTTAAAAGGAAATAACTGAAGTGACAGTGGATTTAAAAGAAAAGAAAAAGACAGTAAAACCCTAATACAAGAATACATATATAGCTTAGAAACCCTTTACAGGGTTGCTATGGGTCGGAACCAACTTGATGGCACTTCACAGCAACATATATGTTGGTGTGGTGCTGCAGGATAATGCATTGGACTGCATCAGTTTGAACCACAAGGTCCTGGTGTGGCATTGTAAGATCAGCGCTTGACTGAACCACAAGATCAGTAGTTCAAACCCAACCAGTTGCTCTTCAGAAACCCTATACAGGGTCACTATGAGTTGGAACCAGCTCGACAACAACAGCAACAATAATCAAGTTCTTAGAATTATGAGATACTTCATTATTTTCAACATATTCTGCTATTTGGTTTTACAGCACTTTGCCTTATTTCCAGATGAAATAAACTTCTAAAATTTCAAAAAATAAAAAGGGCAGTAAAGCAATGTATATTGAAATGTGGCCAGAGTGTGGTACAAAGAAGAAATTGTATCATTTTAAATGACATTGATTAGAAAGCAAGGAATTTCAAAAATAAAATGAGTACTAATTTAAACCCAAATTTAAAAAGTAAAAACAGGAGGGGAAAAATATAAGTTGGTTCTTTGAAAAGAACCATTTGATAGACAAACCTTTAATAGATTAGGAAAAAACTACAGATAACCATTTAGAACAAGAAAGAGAGCAAAACTACAGAATAATTAATGACATATGTCAAGCATAAATCCACTACACAGATCAGGAAGCTATCCTATAAGTCTCGCTCTAACCCTTTCATAACCCTTAGAGTTAACCACTAACTGACTTGGATGGCAATCATTTCTTTGCTTTTCTTTTATAATTTTACCACCACTGTTTGTATCCCTAAACACTACTTAGGTTTCTTTTAAAACTGTATATAAAGGGAATCATGTAATATTTGTTTTGTGTTTTGTTTTGCTTGTTCAACATTATATTTGTAAGATTCATCCACATATTGTTACATATATTGTTATTTCCATTAGTAGTTTGTTGCTTTATAGGACATGCCATAATTTATTATTCATTCTTCTGTTGGGCATTTGGATTGTTTTCAGATTTTAAGTGTTATTACTTACGTGACTCTGAACATTCTTATGCATGTACCTTGGTCTACTAGTATACATGTAAAAGCATTTCTAATTTTACACATTTTAGTGAAACTACTGGTTTATAGACTATGTATATGTTTAACTTTCCTAGGTGATGCCACACTGTTTTTCCAAAATGATTATATCAATTTATCCTTTGCCCACTAGTGTATGAGAGCTCTTGTACCATAACCTCAGCTAACTTGATATTTTCAGGCCTTTTCATTTCTGCCATATTTCTGGGGTGTTTAATAATTTTTGGGTGTGGTTTAAATTTCCATTTCCCTAATTATTAATGATTATGAGCATCTTTGGATTTTTACAGGACATTTGGAGTTCCTCTTTTGTTAACACCTTTTGTACCCTTTTTCAAAATTTTTATTTGTAGGGAATTTTATTATGTATTATGGATACTCCTTTTTGTTAGTTATATATAAATAAATATCTCTTTATGGTTTCTCTTTTGGCATTTTTTATGATATCTTTTGTTGAATACCTGATTTATAGTGACTCTATAGGACAGAGTGAAGTCCTGGTGTGGTGCTGTGAGTTAATGCACCAGACTACAAAGCCGTTTGAACTGCAAAGTCGGTGGTTCAAGCTCACCAGCTGCACCTCTGAAACCTTGTGGGTTGGAACTGACTCGACAGCACTTAACAACAACAGGACAGAGTGGTGTTCTTGTGTGGCACTGCTGGACCGCAAGGTTGGTTTGAACCACAAGGTCGGCAGTTCAAACTTACCAGCCACTCCTCTGAAACCATATACAGAGTTGCTATGAGTCAGAACCAACTCGACAGCACTAAATAACAATAACACTAGGACAGAGTAGAACTGCTCCATAGGGCTTCATAGGCTGAAAATCTTTACAGAAGCAGTTTGCTACATCTTTCTTCCATGGATTGGCTGGTGGGTTCAAACGAGCAACCTTTTAGTTAGCAGCCAAGTGCTTAACTACAGGGGTTTCCTTTTGTGTTGAATACCAAAACCTGAAGCTAAACCCAATGCCATCCAGTCTGTTCTGACTCACCATCCCTACATAGGGTGTCTCAGGCTGTCATTCTTTACAGGAACAGAAAGCCTCATCTTCCACCTGTGGTACAGTTTGTGGGTTCAGTCTGCTGGCCAGTGCATATTCTATAGTGTCATCAGAGCTTGTCCTTTCTGTTGAATGTTATTGTTTTTCAGTGCTATCGAATCAGTTCCAACTCATCAAGGCCCTGTGTAGGGTTCCCAAGGAGCCACTGGTGATTTTGAACCGCTGACCTTGTGGTTAGCAGTCTTGATGTTTATACTACAGTGCCACACCAGGACTCTTTAATTAGTTGAATGTTAAGTGCTATATAGTTGGTTCCGTCCGTTAGCAACCCTGTATAGGGTTTCCAAAGAGTGACTGGTGGGTTTGAACCTCCTCTGACCGAGTGGCTAAAAGTTCAGTGCTTATCCTACAGTGCTACACTTTACAGTCTAACTTAGCAATCCTTTATTATTATTATTTTTAATGTTTTAGTGTGAATTATGTGATAGTTTACATGGGAGAACATTAGTTTTACATACATCCTATCATGTATTGTTTCATTGCCATGGTTACAGTCTGCTCCATGCATCATCAACCAACCAAAGGGTATACCCTACAAGCCCCACACCCCCAGTCGTCAGGACACAGCCCCTCTCCCTCTCTGTTGTCTAAAGTCCCCAGCTGCTCCATCTTTCCATGTCATCGTCTCTGCCTCCATCTCAGGCATCACTGCTTCCCTGGGTAGGGTCCCACTCTCCGCTCTTCTCCCTTGATGGCCCCAGAGACCTCCGCTCCTATACTGCAAAGTTAATCATTCCCCTCCTTGCTACAAAACGTCTACCTTTACATTTCCAACCCTCACAGTCAGTCCTGATAGCAACCCTTTTTTGACTTTCGTAGAATTTTACGAGTTTTATTACTCACATTTAATTTTATAATTCATTTGGCCCAATTAAGCCAACACCATTTATTCAAAATTATTTTTCCAAGCCATTGTCATACATATCTTCGTATGTGTAGGGGTTTAGGGGTGGCACTGTTGGATAAGCATTGGACTTCTAACCACAAGGTGGGTGGTTCAAACCTTCTAGTCACTCCTTGGAAACACAGCATTGCTGTGACCCAACTTGACAGTCCTAACAACAGAGTGTATGTGTGAATGTGGGTCTCTTTCAGGGCTTTACGTTTTGTCAATTGATTTATTTGTCTGTCACTTGGTCACTACCATCATCAAGGTAATAAAGTTGCCATTGTATTAGAATATTTTTTGACAGCATGTTTGAATCAGGATCCAATTAATATACTAACATTGTAGTTGGTTGGTTGATAATGGATTTTAAAATTCCTTAATGCAGAAGTTCTCCCTCTGTTTTTTTTTTTTGTAATTTGTTTTTTGAAGAAAGTAGATTTTCGGTAAAATTTTATATAGTCAGGATTTTTCTGTTTAGGTCCTATGATGTATTTAACATATTGTTTTGTCCTCATATTTCCTGTAAATTCATAGTTGGATTGTGAGGTTTGAGGGTTGTTTTTAATGCTTTTGGCAAAATTACCTCATACATGCTAGTATAGTCTTCCTTTGAGAGGCCAGTTACATTTTTTAATTATCTTTCTTTTTGTGATATCAAATAGCAATTGTTGATAAATGCCCAAATCTAAAGGAGACTTGGTTGCACAGTGGTTAAAGAGCTTGACTGTTAACCAAAAGGTCAGTGGTTTGAAACCACCAGTCATTCTGTGCAAGAAAGATGACACCTTTGGTACCCCTTTGAGGCAGTTCTACTCTGTCCTACAGGCTCACTCACTTGAAGTCAGAATCAACTTGACAGCTGTGGGGGCTTTCTGGGCCCACAGATCATTGAATTAATTATGAATTCAAACTAACATTTTGATTCTACCAAATATTTGTTAACTATAAATTTAGCAGCTTTATTGATATATCATTCAAATACCATATAATTCATCCACTTAAAGGGTGATTCATGGATTTTTAGTATATTCACAAGATTTTGAATCATTTGCACATTTAATTTTTAGAACATTTTTATCCCTCAAAAGAAACTTCATGTACATTTGCAGTCACTCTTCACCCCCCACTCCCGCTGAAGACAACTACCATATTTCATATGAAAGAGATGATAATGTGTGACCTTTTGAGGCTGGCTTTTTCCATTTAGCATATTTTCAGAGTTTATCCGTGTACTGCATGGAATCAGTATTTCATTACATTTTATTGCCTAATGTGGCCGTGCCACATTTTGTTTATCTGTTCGTCAGTTGATGGGTATTTTTATTATTCCGTAAGCCTTGCTATTATGTATGTTTCTACAAACATTATTCATGTTCATGCATTTGTGTGGATTTATGTGTTTACTTCTCTTGGGTACATACCTAGGAGTAGAGTTGGCTGGATAATATGGTAACTCAGTGTTTAACATTTCAAGGAATTTCCAAACTTTTGCAAAATTCCTGTAGCATTTTACAGTTCCCCCAGCAGTGTATTAGGACTCTAACTTCTCCACATTCTTGTAAATTCTTGATATTGTCTTTCTTTCTGATTACACCCATAATCACCTACGTTTAAATTAAATATATGTATATTTATTTAGATATCCACAGACAAATGTAAAAACCTTCCCTAAAAGCC
>NW_006408590.1:8759977-8777454 GCF_000296735.1 Chrysochloris asiatica
GAAGCTGATGATGTGCCCTGTAAACTTTCACTCAATGCAAAATAAAAACATTTAATTTAAAAAAAATGTATATATATATACATACATACATACATACATACATACACTGCTGGATGTGGAGTTCTAGTATGATTGTTAGTTTCCTAGTACTTATTCTTACACTGTATTTTGATGTTCTTTATTTTTTCATTGTTACATTGGTATACTTTTGCTCTGTTGAGAATGAAAGTTGTTTACTTTTCTTTCCCCCTCAGCTTGCTTTCAGAACTTTTTTTCAGTTTTATGTTACTGCATTTTACCTCTGTCCATCCATTGTTTCTTATCAATTTGTCTTCCATTTTATTCTTTTTTTAGCTTTGGCTGTTCTATTGACCTAATCTTAACTTGAAATATTTTATTTTTCCTTTTCAGAATTTCTTCTTTTTTCACTAGTATGTTACTTTTTGTGATTCTGATTCTTGGCTGAAATTCAATTTCACGTTTATCCTTACCAATATAGTAAGGACAGTTGTTTTTAGGTCTGTGTCTGTAATTTCAGTCTCTGGACTACCTGTAGGTTTGTATCTGTTATCTGTTTATAGTGCTAGTTCTCATTAATGTAGTCTTTTCTCCTAATGTGTTCATTTGTATTTTAATTGAGTGATCAGTGTCATATCTTAAATATTATTTGGAGTAATAATTTGAGTCCAAAAAGTATATTCTTTCTCCTCCAGACAAGCTCTCTCTTTGAGATACCTACTAGGGCATTTTCTGGGATATCCATGTTGCAACCCTGATGGCACAGGCCATGGACTCTTATGTTCTCCTTCTCAACCCCAAATATCCTGCCTGGGGTAAAGTGGGCCCCAAATCATGGTCACCTTCCTGAATATCTATCATCTCGTAAATCTCAGCCTGTTAGTATCTTGCTAGTTCTTTCATGATTTTAAGAAGATTCTTATATTTTATGTAACTTTTAAAATCATCTTTTGTTGGGAGAGTTGGGTGAATTACCTTCTATCTTTAAATGAAACATTTAGGCCATTTGCATTTAATGTAATTTAAGACATAATTGGACTGAAATGTACCCTCTTACATTGTGATTCGAGTTGTTTTGTTTCTTTTTCTTTCTTGTCTCATTTATTGTTTTTGTTTTTTTGTTTTTTTACTTCTCCTTGCATACTATAAAACTGAGTTATTATACATCATGATATATATCATAATTTCAGGTTTAACATTTTCAGAAATGCCCAATCTACGTTCCAAAATTCTCATGCCACTTTACATATCTACCAACAATATATGAGGGCCCTAATTTTTCCATATTCTTGTTAGAACTTCTTATTTATCTGTAATTTAAAATTTTTTGGTAAATATATTGTTGTTAACTGCTGGTCAGTTTCAGCTCATAACGATCCTATATAGGGTTTCTGGGGCTTTTTAAAATTTTTGTGGGAGCAGAAAGCCTCATCTTTCTCTGACAGAGCAGCTGGCAGTGTTGGAACTGTGGTCATTGTGGTTTACAGCCAAGTGCTTATATATATGTTGTTAAGTGCTGTCGAGTCAGTTTCAACTCACAGTGACCCTGTATGGAATTTCCGAGGAACAGCTGGTGGGTTTGAACTGCCTACCTTGTGGTTCAAAGTCCAGTGTGGATCTTACAGTAAGTACCACACCACGAATCTCTTATATGTGATAGAACATTTACCAATTCAATAATTTTTATATGTATAATTCAGTGACACAAAAATTATGTTCATCACTGTTGAGCATCATTACTTTTATCCTTTGCCAAATTATTTCACCAATATTTAAAAACACTAGTAGTGTCCCCTAAGTGACTTCCCCCTTTCCCATTTTTCCTACCTTTTTTTTTTTGCCTATTTTTATTTGCCTGTTTCATAAAAGTGGATTTTACAATGCCTGCCCTTTTTTTTTTTTCTCAAATGTTTTATTGTGGATTATGTGATAGTTTACATGGGAGAACATTAGTTTTACATTCATTCTATCATATATCGTCTCATTGCCATGGTTGCAATCCTTCCCCTGTACCCCCCAGGTCTTCAGCACACAGTTGCTCTCCGTCTCTGGATCTAAAGTCTCCAGCTGCTCCATCACAATGCCTGCCCTTTTATGACTGATTTTTTTCACTTAGCATAATATTTCCATGGTTAACCCATATTGTATAATGTATCAGGACTTCAATTTTCTTTATGATTAATAGCCCATTGTTTGTATGTACCGCATTCTGTGTATTCATTTACCTACTGATAAACATTTAAGTTGCTTATACCATTTGGATATTATGAATGACACTGCAGTGAACATTGATCTGTTTGTTTCTGTGTACATTTCTACTTTAATTCTTTGGTGTATATACCTAGGATTGAGACTGCTGTGGCAGTACTGTTTCATTTTAGAGGAACCACCAAACTGGTTTCTGTAGTGGCCAGATTGTATTATATTCCTTCCAGCAATAAATAAGGTTTCAAAACACTCCATATCCTTGCCAATACCATTATATTTTCCACTGAAAAAAGATCATAGTCATTTTATCATAGGGATGAGTTTGTCTACACCATTGTTTTTATTTTCATCTCCCTAATGGAGTCCTTAGGGAGATGAAAATACGGCACAACAATGGAGTCCTGGTGTGGCACTGTGGGTTACTGTGCCAGACTGCAAAGCCTTTTGAACTGCAAGGTTGGCAATTAAACTTACCAGCTGCACCTCAGAAACCCTATCCAGGGTTGCTGTGGGTCAGAACCGACTCGATGGCACTTAACAACGACTAATGGGGTGTCCCGGTGTGCACTGTGGGTTAATGCGCTGGACTGCAAAACTATGAACTGCAAGGTTGGTGGTTTCAAGCTCACCAGCTGCTCCTCGGAAACCCTATACAGGGTCACTGTGGGTTGGAACCAACTCAATGGCACTTAACATCAACAATGACTAATGGTATGGTGCCTCAGGGTAATGTGCTGGACCACAAAGTCAGTTTGAACCACAAGGTCAGAGGTTCAATCCCACCAGCTACTCCTCGGAAACCCAATCCAGGGTTGCTATGGACCAGAACCGACTTGATAACACTTAACAACAGTGACTAATGGGAGCTCTGGTGATGCAGTATTATGGGCTAATTGGCAATTCAAACTCACTTAGCCAGTCTACAAGAGAAGGATGTGGCAGTCTGCTTCTGTAAACAGTGACAGCTTTGGAGACCCTATAGGGAAGCTCTCCCTTGTCCTATAGGGTACGTTTGAGTCAGAATCAACTCAATAGCAATGACTTTGATTTTTTTGTTGTTGTAGTTTTGGTCCTGGTGTGGCACTGTGGCATAAGTACTGGACTGCTAACCACAAGGTCAACATTTCAAGCCCACCAGCAGCACCTCCGAAACCCTATCTATACAGGGTCACTATGAGTTGGAACCAATTCGACTGCACTTAACAATAATAACAACAATGGCATTGAAAGGAGCCATGACCACAGGGTCAGCAGTTTGAATCCACCAACTACTGCCTAGGAGAAAACTGAGGCTTTCTGCTCTCATAAAGATTACCTACAAAAGCCCTATACAGGGTCCATGTGTGACAGCACACAACCACCACCACCACCACCAGTGGCACTAAGCATCTTTACATGTGCTTCTTAGCAATTTGTAGATCTCTGGTGAATTTATGTGTATTTTGTTATTATTAAGCCATTTTTTCTGTTAGGGGTGAAATATCTCCTTGCGGTTTTGACTTTGATTTACCTAATGGCTAATGTTGTCAAGCTTCCTTTCATATGTTTATTAACAGTTTGTATGGTTTTTTGGGACAAATATGTATTCAGATTTTTTTGTCTATTTTTAAATTGAACTGTTTATTTTTGAGGCATATGTGTTCTTTATTTTGCATTCAAATCCATGTTAAATATATGAATTTTACTTTAGTATGTTCCCCATTATTTGGATGATGTTTTCACTTTCTTGATGGTATTGTTTGCATTGTAAAGGTTTTAAGTTTTGATTAAGACCAATTTATTTTTTCTTGTGTTTTTGGTGCTAAGAAGCCATTACCTAACCCAGAGTCTATGTTTCCGCTTAAAAGTTTTATAGTTTCACATTTAGGTATATTTCCCTGTTGTATGGATTAGGCACCCTTGTCAAAACTCAATTGACCATAAATATGAGGGAGCTTCAAAAAGTTTATGAACAAACTCCATTATCTTTTAATTCCATTTTTCCATGAGCTTTTAAATCCTCTCGTGTAAGAGTTTGCTTATGGACTCATGGTTCTATTGTGTTCATTTCTTTATCTGCCCCTTTATCATAATGTTTTGACTACTGTACCTTTGTATTGAAATTGGTTAAGTGTCAGTATTGCAACTTAATTCTTCTTAAAGATTGTTTTGGCTATAATGTTTCTCTTGCACTTACATATGAATTTTATAATCACTTCAGCTATTTTTGCAAATAAATGCATCTGGACTTAAGATAGAGATTGTGTTGAATCTATAGATTAATTTGGCAGTATTGCCATCTTAATAATACTAAATATTTTTAAATCTTACAATATTTAATATTATAAAAAATCTAAAAGCTTTTTTCAACAATGTTTTCTAGGGAAAAGTGTAAATTTGTTAAATTTCTGTTTTATTCTTACTGATGCTGTTGTAAATTAAATTATTTTCTTAATTCTGTTTTCTGATTGTTCATTTCTAGTCTATAGAAACAATTGATTTTGTATCCTGCAATCTTGCTGAACTCATTTGTTATTTCTTACAGTTTTACAGGATTTTCTATACGCATGGTCATCTCTAGATTGAGGTCATTTTTTACTTCTTTTCTTCTTTTGGGGCCTTATATTTCATTTTCTTGCCCAATTTCCCTGACAGAAACCTACATACAATAAAGTATTTTATAGAAGTGTAGGGAATAGACAAACTTGTTTTGTTCCTGACTTTAGGAGGAAAGCATTCAGTCTGAGTTTCTTGTAGATACTTCTTTTATCAAGTTGAGGAAATTCCCTTTTATTATAACCTAGTTTGTTGAGTGGCTCAGTCAGCTTGTCACTCAGATGTATTTTTCTCCTATTTTGGTTTTAGAAAAAAACAACCATTCTTTAATTTCTTGTGGTTTTGAATGTTTCAGCCAATTTGATGGCAAAAGTAATCCAGTCTCCCTTTTAAACTGTTCCAGGTTTTACTGAAAACTCATTTCTCCATATTTATAATACTGATGTGCATTTGCTTGCTTTAGTTTCAGAAGCCCTACAGGTGGCCACTACTAGCCTAACTACCAGTACTACTGGTACTGCTACTACTACTTCCACTACTGTGGGTACTTTTAAGCAAGAACCTCTCTACTCTACTTCATCTACAGTAAACATTCCAGAAAATATCAAGTCTACAGAACCCCCAAAACACGTCGAACATGATGGTCTTCCTTCAGATCAGTTTGCTAAGGAACAAGACTCTGTTGCCATAGAAGGTTGTACAGATGAGGAGAACACAGAAAGCGGAGGAGAAGGCCAATACAGAGAACGTGATGAATTTGTGGTAAAGATCGAAGACATAGAGACTTTTAAGGTGATGTGAATGTTTACATGTATAGAGATCACAGTTTGGCATGACTATGATAATCTTTGCAGTGATTTCAATAACTTCTAACTTACATGGCAAATGTTATATTTTTATTATTTTTCTGTTATCAATTTATTAAAATAATAAAATCAATCCAGAAGCTACCAGCTATTTTGCAAAACAGCTTAAAATAATTTAAACTTTATTATAGTTTTATGTATATGTGAATGGTACACTTAGGTATTAGAAGTTGAATCATTTTGAAATACTAATTTTTCAAGGTTCCCAATTCATCCTATTAGGAGTTTGGAAAGAATAGTCACTTGCCCAATTTAAAATTGAAAGAAAAAAATTAATAAGGATTACCATACAAAGTAGAATTAATCTCTCTATATTAATTTTAAAACCATGAGAAGAATGGTATAGTTTCATACAAGAAATTTTTGACTATGTTAAGAAAACCAATTTTGGAGAGTTTTGTTTGTTTGCTTTTGCTTTTTTTTTTTCTTTTTTATTGGGCAGGAAAGGTATATTAAAAGTATAATGAACATAACATTCAAATCTGTGTTCCTACCTAGCATAATGAATTAGTTATTAGCATATTTATGTGTGATATGTGGTTCTATGTATATGTTGTTTTTGTGTGCTGTCGAGTCAGTTCTGACTCATATTAACCCTGTATAAAGTTTCCATGGAGCAGCTGGTGTCTTTGAACCACCAGCCTTAGAGTTGGTAGTCCAGTGCTAATCCAACAGCACCACATAAAAAAATTACATAAATAATATATAATATCATTATTATTAACAATATTAACAATATTATCATTAATTACTTATATCTATTATATAAATAATATATAATAATAATATCATTAAGAGGAAAATTTCCAATTATTTTAACTATGGAAAAGGGCACTGGGCTACTTTGAATGGCTCCCAATGTCTGCATAACTTAAACAGAGGCTAAATATAACTAGTTTATAAGAATTATTACAAAAGTTCAGCCAGTAAGAGAGAAAAGGATGAAGTAAGTGGGTCTTTAAATAAGATTCCTTTCATTACTAAGATTCTGTAAATATAAAATATGACGCTATTGTTTATGTTGTTAAGTGCCGTCGAGTCGGTTCCAACCCATAGCGACCTTGTACAGGGTTTCCGAGGCTGTAAATCTTTATGGGAGCAGAAAGCCTCATCTTTCTACCGTGGAACAGCTGGTAGTTTCGAACTGCTGACCTTAAGGTTCGCAGCCCAATTCGTAACCACTATTGTTTATAAATGTAATTAATTCTGTCTTTTACAGGAGGCTTTAAAATCAGGAAAGGAACCCCCAGCGATTTGGAAGGTACAGAAAGCTTTATTACAGAAGTTTGTTCCTGAAATTAGAGATGGGCAGAGAGAATTTGCTGCAACAAATAGTGTAAGTAATTGCTTGTTTATATTAGCTTTCCTGTTTTGACAGTGATCCTGGAGGAAAAGATGTTATTTAAATTTTGATTTATGTTATATGAAGTATTTCTGATATAGCATAATTTTAAACTACTAAGTATATGATAATCTGATCATCTAATTTAAAAATAAAATCAAATGGGTAAATGTGAACTATTAAAAATTAAATTATTTTACAGTGTGTGTTAACTTTTTTTATAAAGGAAAGGAATTAGAGTTAGTAAAACGCTTAGGTGGATTTAGCTCTTATATTGATTTCTTCAGTATCAGTCAGATACCATGTTATCAGAAGACTGACAGAAGTTATTCTTTTGTATTGTTGTAGCTGTCCAATAACATTGAGTGAATTAGATTAGCCAAATGATATGGCTACCATATGTAGAGTTCCAGTGGTGAATGACCCAAGGATCATTTTTATTTAGGGTGAAATTCTGGCCAGAGCTACATCTTGGATGGCTATGAAGCTTTCTGTTCCTTCAAAGATTTGCAAGCCTTGGAAAACCCTATACAGGCTCGCTCTGAGTCAGAACTGACTCCACGGCACAGGACAACAATGTGATAGTCGTTTAAGCCAATAAAGTAATATTTGTGTACAGGTTTTACAATCATGTAATTCAAAGTGTTTCTTTCTTTAGTACCTTGGATATTTTGGAGATGCAAAGAGCAAATACAAAAGGATATATGTGAAGTTCATTGAAAACACAAACAAAAAGGAATATGTCAGAGTGTGTTCCAAAAAGCCAAGAAATAAGCCTTCACAAACTATCAGGTATTTATTTTCTTACCTACTTATGTAGCAGTTACTGGTGATGTCATTATACAAAGAATTATATCAATTAAAGAGACTTTGAGGATTAGGTTGCCACTCAGATGGGGCCTAAGAGAACCAAGTGAATGGAGTCTTCCAGAGGAGTTGAATTGTCATTCCAGTGGACCTGGAAGGTGAAGCTGAAGCCCAGGATCAGGGGCCTCCACCCTGAATCCAGAGGGCAAGCACCATTGCCCAGATGGTCTTAGAGAAGAAGGCTTGAGAACTAATGTAAATTGTTTGCTGAGTTTTAGACTTGTTTGGCACCCCTTATCCATTCTTCTCCTCAGTTTCTCCCATTTATAATGGAAATGTCCGTCCACTTTGTGCTTGTTATACTATTTGACTTTGGAAATAGCTAACATGTATTACAGATTTCATAGGAATTTTGACCCAGGGTAGAATATGCTTAATAACATACCCATATTTAGTTTATTCAGAAGATGAGATTTTTGGACTTGCAATTGATTTTAGACTTTTGACATGATGTGATGGAATATGTTTTACCTGTGGCGAGGACATGAATTTGGGGGTCTGAGCATAAAATGATGGGATTTTGTGGATTGAATTATGTCCCCTAAAAATATGTGTTTCAGATCTCAGATCCTAACTTCTATATTTGTGATTATAATCCCATTTGGAATTGGGTTGTCTTTGTCATGTTTAACAAATCAGGGTTAGTGTGGACTGTATCTTGAATCAATATGTTGAGATATAAAAGAGATTAAATGCAAACTAGCAAGGTGAGATACCAAGCCACATGAAGATCTCCTAGGGACAGAAGCTCAAAGACTTTTCCAGAGCCAACAGTGAGAATGCCTTCCCTTAGTGTTGGCACTCTAAATTTAGACTTGCGGCCTTAACAAACTGTGAGGAAGTAAATTGGTATTTCTGTTACAGCAGCACGGGTAACTAAGACAGTGCCTAATACAAATGATGCTTTTTGAGGCAGGCATTGTAAAGGTCATAGACATCTCTGATGGTATGGGTCCTTTCACAGAGAGCTTTTGTGTCACTCGGATGTAGGTAGTAGTAACATTAGAGTTAGACACAAAAGGATTGAATCTAGCTCTTTATGACATAGAATTAGATCAACCTTTCTGATGCCCCTTTTTTTAATTTTAAAAGAAAATAATAATGCTTTTTCCACCTACCAATGTGTTAAAATAAAATAAATGTTGAGAAAGCACTAGTAGATGTATACATTGCTAGATGAATGTGCAGTCGAGTTGTCATTAATAATGTGACGCTGGTTTGTCTGGAGCATGAATCTGGAAGATAATGGACCTAACCAAATTCTCTATGGGCTCTATAGGAAATGGGGGCTGGCCATAGATACTCTCAAATCTAGTTACAGGGAGGTCTAGTTTAAGTAAGGTTCCCATCTGTTGGAACCATTTCATCTTTTTTATGGTAGAATTTCATTACTCAAATTTCCAGGACCCACATAGAGCAGTGCTTCCTTAGGGCTGTATGACATATGCAATGAGATCTCTGCATCAGAACCTGTGACAACCAGAGCCTATGAGACTTTTCAGGGTCAGAGTTAAATATGGCCATTAGGGCTCATCATGCATTACATCATTTGTTGTTCATCATTTATCTGGAAGATGAGATTATAAAGAGATGAGAATGAAGAAAGAAAAAGATTTAATTATTAGTCCTTTAATAACTCGTGAATCAGAATCAACTCAATAGTCATGAGTATTTAATTACTAAATATGAAATGTCAGTAGTTAAAGAATGAAGTTCACAGGTTTTTTTTTTTTGAAATTACCATGTGTAGGATTTGAACTATATTTTTGAAGTATTGCTGAGGTAATCAAAACTCTGTTTTCTTTTGTGATTCATTTATTTATTTCTAGGTTGTTGTTTTTTTTGGACAAGATTTCAATGTTAACCAAGTTTAATTATTTGTAACATTGCAGAACTCTTCAGGCTAAACCAAACAGTAGCAGTAAAACATCTGATTCTCCAACACCAAAAGCTACAACTACAAAAACCCCTTCTATGAAACCCAAAGTTAAACAGCAAAAAGTAAAGGCTGAACCACCACCAAAGAAACGGAAGAAATGGAAAGAAGAATTTTCATCATCCCAATCCGATTCATCTCCTGAAATCCATTCTAGTAGTGATGATGAGGGTAAGGTCATCATGAATTAACTACTTTGATAACTGGATGATCTACATGAATAGGAAAGAGAGGAGCAGTGATACTACTTAAATTTTGATTTATTTTCCAGGGGATTTGTGCACATAATTGGGTTCTGCTTAAGTGTTTTTGAAAATATATTCACATTCCCTAAGCACATCAACTGATAGTACCATTGACCTGTACATACATCTATGTGCAATAGATAGAGGACGTGAACTGAAAGGTCCTGAGTTGTCTAGCCTTAGTAATGCCAGTTATCTCACCTCTTTGGGATTAGGTAGGGATTAGGTCAAATGATTACTAAGAATCATCTAGTTTCAAATTTCTGAGTCTGCCTTCATGCTTAGACAAAAACACAAATAAGCTGGACTAGGAGCAACTCTAAAACTAGTTAATACTTAATAGTAATGTCAGAAACCCTATACAGGGTCTCTGTGAGTTGGAACCGACTCATACGTATGAAGGAACTTTTTGAAGCCTTCTCATATATATGTATTTATTTATTTATTACCATTTATCTGCTGCTAGCCAACCATGTGCCTATATCTAAGCTAGGTATTCTCTCTGTGCCTTTGTTTTCTCTTTTATGAAATGAAATGGTTAAAATAAATCAGTAGTTTTCAAGTTTTTTCATCTTGGAACCTAGTTCCTGTCTTAAAAATGTTAAAGCCCCCAAAGAAGGTTTGTTTACTGTAACAGTGGTCATCACTAGAGACATATTTATCATATTAGAAATTAAAACTAAGATAGATGTTGTTGTTGTTAAGTGCCGTCGAGTCGGTTCCAACCCATAGCAACCCTGAACAGGGTTTCCGAGGCTGTAAATCTTTATGGGAGCAGAAAGCCTCCTCTTTCTCCCGCAGAGCAGCTGATAGTTTCGAACTGCTGACCTTGCGGTTCGCAGCCCAATTCGTAACCACTATGCTACGAGAGCTCTTGTAAAGCATAAAAATATATTAGCACACTTTCCATTGTCTTTCAAAGATTTTTGTGTGATAATGCATGAAATTTTGAAGGTTCATTAGTCCAGAGTAGGGATAGGTAAACAATGACCTATGACCAAATCAGACTTAGACAGATTTTTTATTTTTAAGCAGATTGTTTTTGTCGATAAAGTTTTGTTGGAACACATGTATGCCTGTTTATATATTGCTTGTGGTTGCTTTCCCAGTACCGAGGCAGATTTGAGTAGTTGATACAGAGGCCATGTGACCAACAAAGCCTACAATACTTACCATCAGATCCTTTATAGAAAATTTGCTAATCTCATTTCTTCTAGAGTATAAAATTAAAATTAGAGAGATAAGGATGAAGGAATCATTGAAGGTTCTGTATGCCATCCTAAAAAGCTAAAAAATGTGGGATTCTGTAGGCAAAGAGGGGGAGTCCATAGAGGGAGATAAGTGGAGAGGAGTACCTTAAATGGTAACTTTTCTATTTGAACTTCAAGACATCACAGTCCAGGCATGTTTGAAAGTCTGAACTCTCAGCTGGTAGTGATGGAGCAGAGATTCCAGTTATGATCAGTTTAGAATGTAAAGTTGGCATAACCTGAATGATGGGTTGGGTGTTGGGTTAAGGGAATTGTTGATATCCAGATGGTTTTTGCTTTCTTTAAGCATAAAGGCAGACTTATGCATTATAAGTATGTGAGCTGTTGCCTGAACACTAATTAGAGACTAATTTAATAGAAATGCTGTTGATGACCATCAAGTCAATTCTGCCTCATGACAACCCATGCAGAGCAGAACTGCGCCATAGGTTTTTCAAAACTGTGACCCTTTGGAAACTGATCTCCAGGCTTGGTTTTCAAGGCACATATGGCTGGGTTCGACCACTAACCTTTTCAGTTGGTAGTTGAGCACTTAACTATTTGTACAATAGAAGTACACAGTAGAAATAGTCAAAAATGTCTTCTCCAGTACAGCAGTGCACTTATGCTGTGTTTGAATGTTTGTACCAGAAGTATGCATATCAGAATTTATAAAGAAATAAATGCTTTGTATATGTATAGAAATCATTTTGTTATTTTTGCAGTTAGCAGCCCTGCCTACAATTTATAAAGGGAGGTTTGCTTCCTCAAATCACAAAATAAATTTCCTTTCTACTAGTAACTTGAGTGACCACTAGGTGTCATTAGTAGTTAAGCAAGCATTTTAGTGCTTTTTAGAAAGTAAATGTTAGCAAAACAAAGTTATAGGGTGACAGTTTACATAATCTGTTTCAAGATCCCTTTATAATCATCAAGTTTATTGAGCATTTTAAAAACCTTATGTTTAGGTAGGCTTTAAAAAAAAAAAAACTACCTTCAGGTCAATTCTTACTCATAGTGACCCCTATGTAGGCTTTCCAAGGCTATAAATCTTTACAGGAGTACAAAGCTTCCGCTTTATCCTGCAAAGCAGCTGATAGATTTGAACTGCTGACCTTGTGGCTAGTAGACCAATGTGTAATCCACTATTCCACTTGTCTCCTATGTAGGATATGTATTGATATTTACCAAATACCAATTAAATATTAAGATCAATTCATTACATAGTAACATAAATTTTTTTTTGTTTTCTTTTCAAAACAAGCAATGTTTAGTGAAAGAGTCTCAATTTCATATTTGTTGTGTACTTTAGTTATAAAATATATAAAGAAAATCCAGCCTCACTTAGATACGTAGTTGAAAAGAGGACTATTTTAGATGGCTTTTCAGATAATTGTGGATATTTTTCTTTAGTACTCAAAACTTAACAAGTGGTAGTTTGTTAAGCTGTTCTTGTTTTGTCACATTAAAATCTATTCATTTTGGTCCCTTGAATGCACCTGTTATCCATGCAAATTTTATAACTTTATGCATTGATCATTTGGAAAATACTAGTTAGCTCAGTGATGCAGATTTTCCAAATGTCCATACATTTCATTTTATAGTATCAAAAATGTTTTTTAAATACTGACCTCATTAATGAAGTTGTTAAATGTTGGAAAGCTGTCAAGCTAACAGTGATAGATACAAGTTTTCCAGAATTCTGCTTTTCACTTAAAACCTAAAATGTTATCATTGACAACAAAAACTGTCAGTTGTTTCCTTAACATGACAGGTTCACTTCATAGATTTTTTTTTTTTTTAATGTCTGCCAAATTCCACACTCCGAATAGGCATAGTGTGTCTACCTGTCATTCTTTCAGAACAGTACTTCGGTGAAAAAAAAATAGGTAGTTCATCTTGTAAGTCTGCCCAGGTATTCTTCCTGGAGATAATATATGTCATAATTTTCAGCATCAGTATTTTATGTGTACTGCCATCTGTTCACACAGAATATCATAAAGACATTTATACAGTCTTTGTAAGAACCATTTACAGACCTTTAATTTTGAAATCATGTTAGCTTGATTCCTGTTTCTATAAAATTAAGAAGAAGTTTATCTCTAAGTATCACAAGAACTTTTTTTAAGATAACAAACATTTTTAAAAGAAAGAAACATTTACTCATAAATAAAACATAAAAACAAGGGGAGATTTAATAAAATTAATTTTTACTGCTTCAATAAAAAGTATTCATAAATGAAACTGGCTCTTTTTCCCTACAAGTACATGGCAGAAACATGACTGCTAGTATAGTTTGATGCCATTGCCTTGCTAAGCAAGGCACCAGCAGTTTTACCCAACATTATTGGGTAATTACCATATGTGCAATTACCAACATAGTGAAAATGATAAGTAATATCTTAATCTTATTATGAAAATAGTTTTGATATTAGAGACCCCAGATGTCTTGGTGTAGTCCCAGTGTTCCATGACTGAGAACTGCTATTATAAGCTGTGATGATTTATATTTGAATGTACAAAGGCACACCTTCAATTTGTAGAACTTTATTTTTCTTAGTTCTGTGAAAACAGAACCTCAGGACAAAAGCAAAAAACTAGTATCGACAGTGAGGTTGGCTCAGGAGCAGGCAGTGTTTTGTTCTGTTGTACATAGGATTGTTCTGAGTCAGTACTGACTCAATAGCCCCCAACAACTACAAAACTGCTGTGTTTACAGTACCAAATAGCCAGTCAAATCAATAGAAATATTGGTCAGATCATTTGTCTACTATTCTGAAGCAAAAATAGACTTACCATTTACTAATTTTTAACTGTTTGGGTCACAGTATTCTAGTAAATGACATTTGTATGCCATCATTGTTCACATTATTTTAAAAAATCTGAAAATCAATGAAAGGAAAAGATTTTGTACAATGGTCTGCATTTTATTAAAATAAAATGAGATCACAGAAAAAAAAGAAAAGTCACCACCATTATTGAATTTGAATGAAATTTTCTTTGTTCACTGGCTATGTTTACATTAAACATTTTTAAATGGGTCCTGATCCTATAGCAGAATTTTTTAGTAATTTGAGTGTAGAGGCAAGAACTCATACTTCAGATGTTTTGTAGTTTCTTACTACCTGATGAAGACAGAAGAGAAGGCATCAGAACTACATCAGCATGATGTGGCAGTAAAATTCCATTGTCTTTTGATCCCATTTTTTGTCTGGGATGGGGGCCAGGGGAAAAGAATCCGATTCCTACCAGGCCTAAGTCTCGAAATGCTGGTCTGGTGCTAGGCTTCAAAATCATATGGGAAACTTTTCAAAAGTACACTTGAGCTTTATCACTACAACCACCACCATTAAATCTGTTTAAAAAAAAATAAAACACTCATTGGTTTTGATGAGCAAACCATCTTAGTGAATCATATCCAGAGTATTTTTAAGACTGGGAGAATTCTGAATTTGAGGAAATCTTTTCTATAGCCTTTCATCTGTTTATGGACTCTTGTAGAGAATAGTACTTTTAAAGTTGTTAGGAGGGAAATTTTAATATTTCATTTCTTCCCCCTGCCAGAATTTGATCCTCCAGCTCCCTTTGTCACTCGTTTTTTGAACACAAGAGCAATGAAGGAAACCTTTAAGAGCTACATGGAATTGCTTGTTAGCATCGCCTTGGACCCTGACACAATGCAAGCCTTAGAGAAGAGCAATGGTACAGACTTCTAAGTAGTACTTTCTTGGTAGTACTTTCTGGATTGCTTTTCTTTTTTCTATTCTTTTGTATTGTTTTTATATGGTTTGTATAATATATACCTATATGTTGTCACTATATACTCATAATATCTTGAGTCTGTAAAATGGGTCATGAGTTTTCATACATTGTCTGAATATATGAACTTTCTGTGGAAAACTTATATAACTGTCTACTAGTTTATTTCCATTATTGATTATCCTCATCATATTTTACTAAAACTGCATTATATGAAACTTGAGTTGCAGGACTAGATGTTAATATATTTGTATTCCAGTAATTAGGAAGATGAACTAGATGATAATAGTGTAAAGATTAAAATACAAATTGTAAAAAAATAAAGTATTTGTTTCTTTAATAAAAGACACAGCATGGAGAAATTATTTTCTAATTAATGTAGACAATATATGCACTGGGTTATACCACTTAATATTATTTCTTTATACTTTTCCTTTGATAATTTTTTCTTATAGTACAATATGGACAAAATTGGTATATGAAATAAACTGTTAACAGTCATTTTAGCCTTTTAGCTATTATAGCATTCACCATAGCCAAGGAAAAGAAGGGATTAAAGAATTAATAAACCAGTTTCCTTTACGATTCTCTCAAGTGGTGTGGATGTAACATCAAAATAGAATAAAAACAGAGTAATCAATAACATGTAATTCAATAATACCTACTATTTTATAATTTCCACATACTTTGACATAACATTATTTTTATTTTGACTCCAAAACAACTAAGATAGTCATTTTGTAGTTGGAAAAAATAAGGTTCAGAGAGGTTAAGCGATTAGCTTAAGGGCCCATAGCTTGCAAGTAGTAGAGAAAGAACTTACTTCTAGACCAATGCCTTTCTTACCATATAATTAGATTTGTTGTTATTGTTAAATGTGGTCTAGTTGGTTCTAACTCATAGCGTCTTTGTAAAGCGTTCCCAAGAAGTGGCTGGTGGGTTTGAACTTCCAGCCTTGCAGTTAGCAGTCCATTGCTTACCCTGCATATAATCAGATTATTGGTGTTAAGTGCCTTCGAGTCGGTTCCAACTCATTGTGATTCTGTATAATGTGTCCAAGGAGCGTCTGGTGGGTTTGAACTGCTAACCTTGTGGTCCAAACCGAACCTGTGGTTCACTGCATTATCATTCAGATAGTACTCCCTATTTCAGAGTCCAGTGTGGCACTGCAGGGTAAGCACCCAGACCTTGCGGTCTAGCAAGGTCAGTTTGAACATCTTTAAAGTGTGACATCTTAGTTTTTTTACACTTTAAAGAGGTCTTTTGTAGCAGATTTGCCCGATGCAATGTTATTAGATTTCTTGATAGCTACTTCCATGGGAGTTGATCATGGATTCAAGTAAAATTAAATCCTTTTGTTTATCCTCTCTTCTGATGTTCTTATTATTCCAGTTATAGACCTTAGAGATAACCTAGCCTTAAGCATTTTTTTTATTAATTAAGGTATTAGCAAAGTAAATGTTATCTCTTAAAGTTATAGAACTTTATGGCAGAAGAACCAAGAATAAGACCCAAATGGGTATCTCCCTAGGTCAGCACTTTTGTCATTGAATCTTTCCTTTTCCAATCAAAACTCCTTGCATCATAAAATATATATCCTTTGTTGTTATTGTTAAATGCTGACAAGCAGTTCTGACTCATAGCAACCCTGTATAAGATTTCCTAGGAGTAACTGGTGGGTTTGAACCACCAACACTGCAGTTACCAGACCAGTGCTTATCCTACAGCACAATACTGGACATTTCTTAGTGTAATGGTCATTTCAGGCAGTTAGATTTAGAATGTTTTTAATAACACAAAAGCTTGTTTCTGTGAAATATAAATTTTTGTAGTATTTTATAGATGTAATCACTACTGGCAAGATAAAAAAGACAGGCACTAATACAAGAACAAGCAACTTGTTCACCAGGGAGCCATCAACACAAGCAACCAAGCCCCTTCAGAACTAATCTTCCTCCAAGACCGAAATTCAAAGGGAACACGTGAGCAGACATATAAGCTTACTGGCCACCACATTGGTCTACTGGTGAGTGGAAGAGGGGGAAAGGCAGCAATGAAGAGATGAGCTGAGTCCGACCATGTGCCATAGATTCCCATTGACCTGGATCTGAGAGACAGAAGAGGAAGGGCTGGTTGGTCTGAAGTGTGGTGCGACCTGGGGACTCCTGCACCCATGGACAAGGAGGACATAGCCACGGAGGGGGCTATAGCTGAGAATGAAGTGTCTAGCTGATAATGAAGTGAGGGGAGATGTACAAGAAAGCCCAAACTTGTAGATAGTACCCATTCGACCAAGCATTGATGACTAATGATAAGAACTTGAATTGTTGTTAGGTGACATCGAGTCAGTACCGACTCATAGCGACCCTGTGCACAGCAAAACGACACACTTCCCAAACCTGGGCCAACCTCATTACTGTTGCCACACTTGAGTCCATCGATGCTGCCACT
>NW_006408590.1:8778644-8779476 GCF_000296735.1 Chrysochloris asiatica
TGAAATGATGAGTGTAAAACCGATGTTCTCCCAGGTAAACTATCACTCAATTCACAATAAAAAGTTAAAAAAGAAAGCTGCCAGTTTATTACACTGACCTTAGAAAGAGTTCTCACGAAGAGCTGCTTCTTCAGTATGAGGAGTTATTTCCTAGGTCACCATGCTTGTGTTTGAATTCCAAATATAGAGTCACCTTATTCAGCTGTGAAATTGGTAACCTAGATCCCGAGGATTGTGGATATAGTTTATCAAAATCTGTTAAATGCAATTATTGTTATATATTATTATGCTGCAAAATCAAATAGTCTAATAGCCTAAAATACTTAATGCAGCACCAAAAATAATTACTATATACTTTGAGGTTACTTTAAAAAGGTTTAACAAGGGTAAAAGGGAAAAAAATTAGGTAGGAATCATTAACATACTTTTACTCAATTTTCTAAAATAATTATTTGATTCTTCTTTCTTTTTAAAATATTAGGTGTTGATCATTTTTTCTTCTTCTAGTTTTCTATTAATCCCAAATTTCAGTGAATTAAAAATATATTTTGGTTATACACAGTTTTTATAAGATTTTTAAATATTAGATGAATATATATTTTGTAAAATTATGATTGTTCAGATGCAGAAATTAGACATCTTGCCCAGCGATCAAATAGCTGCATTAGTTTTAGTGGCAGAGATATAGTTAAAACCCAGGGCTTTTGATCCTAATACAGAATATATCCCAACATTAAACTGAGCTGCTTCTTTTTCACTTGCTAGTAAAACCTGCTTTTCAAGTTGTCCTCTGTTCAGAAAGCTTCATTTCCAATTTTTAATTATTATTATT
>NW_006408590.1:8780494-8791512 GCF_000296735.1 Chrysochloris asiatica
TTTGAAAATGTTTTATTTTTAATAAATTTCTATGTTGTTTTCCTATACACAATAAATTTTAATGTTGTTTTAGATGAACTACTTTTGCCTCATATGAAGAAAATAGATGGCATGCTGAATGATAACCGAAAGAGGCTTCTTTTGAACCTTCATTTGGATCAGTCATTCAAGGTATGTCCTCAATAACAAAACTCAGTTGCAGTCGTGTCAACTTAGAAGGAAATTTTATGAAAGTCATTCTTAGTTTTTAAAAATTTCACTTAACTAAGTTTTGGCTTTTGTTTATTATAAGTCTATATAGTGTGTCTTTTTTTTTTTTTTTTTTTTATATAGTGTGTCTTTTTTTTTTAAGTAAATTCATAGTGTTAATTATTTGCTTTGCTCTGCTTAAATGATCTCTTTCAGACATTTATATTAGTCTAAAATTTCTTCTGTACATTAAATTTAAATTATTTCCACAAGTACAGCTTTTAAACTGCCCTATTTCAATCTTGTTTTTCTTTTAAACCTTTGTAAAAATTTCACATTTTATCTATAAAATTTGCCTTATTACAGTTTTCAAAATGCTCTTTTTTTGAGTAATTTACTCAATAACATAGGAAAGTTGATTCTTACGTACTAGTAGGAGATAGATATGTAATCCTATCTACTAATGTATTTTGGCACTATTAATTGAACAAATTGTTATTCTCAAATCAGAAAACCTGTCAAGGAAGCTAACTAGTATTTGATTATTTTCTAACTTTTATTACTAAATACATCCACATCTGAAATCATTATCTTGGGAGAAGCTTTGTATTAATGGTGACAATGTTCTGTGTTTGTGTAATTTTTCACATCTCTTATTTTATCTGGCATCACATAAAAGTAAGTATTGACTTCATTTTAATTAGGTGAAAATTGAGCTCTGAGACTGATTACAAAGTTAAACAGCATCGAGCTGTGCTCATATTAGTAATTATATACTAGAAGGGGGAAAAACAAAAAAGAGAAAATAAAGCCAGAAGCTGGTAAGAAGCTTAGTACAAAGAATATGGTCTCCTGACTCCTAGTCTAGTGTTTCCTACTTGACTATAGCCTTGAAATTGAATATTCTTTGGCAAAACACTGTTATTTCCTGTAAGCAAGGGAATATAGTTATATATTTTATAAATATTTACTGAGTCTTAAAAATTAATAGATTTGGCTAGCATTTTAGAAATGTCAAATCTACCAGTTGAAATTTAATAGATTCAGTAGACATTTAAAATTTATACAGTAGTTTATGATGAACAAATGAAAACTTGATTACAATTACTGGACCTGAAATTTTTCTTATTAAAGCAGTTGCATGTCAAACCCAAATTGCACAATATTAAAAGCTAGAATGATTTGTCCATAAATATGACATATTAAAAATAATAGATAATTAATAAAGATTTTTTATTCTTTAGATGTAGTTGCCACCATTTCCCATGATGGTCTTGGAGATTTCAGAAGTCTTTAAAAGTTACAGTGCTGTATTTTCCTCTAAAATCCTTCTACTTCAGATCATCTTTAGTATCTTGAGCTTCAGTGGAAAGATAACTTATATTTTCTTCTTTTTCTCCATTGACTTAATATTCAGAATCCATTTCTAATCTTTATATGCTATTTATTATAAAGTATATTTGAATCAAAAAAATTCAATCCTTGTTTTAAATGGAAAGTACCAGAGTATATGGTAAATTTACAAATAATCTGAGAGTAAAAGAAGCTACAAATTAATGATAACTCACTCTGATAGGAAATATAAAAATTCCTATTGTTTCTAGAAAATGAATTTAGTCCCCTTCTACATTTGTAGCTAAGAAAGATGCATGTCATCTGTTTGTTTGTTTGTTTTTTTATTTTAAAGTCCCTGTTTGTAAGGTCACAATACCAGATGCGAGAAATAATGTATGTGTTTAGTTAAAAGAGTGGTCTTGAAGGTTGGAATTGTTTGCAAAACAGTTGAGTTTATGAAGACTACCTTCAGAATCATAAATATAATGGAAGTACTTTGACCCTTTAGGGTCACAATACATGATACTAGTAGTTCAATTTAATTTTATAAAACTACATGCATTTATCTAAAGTGTCATTCGGTTATTATTGTTTGTAGCTTTTTGTGTTAGTCAAGTAGGTAAATGTATAAATAAATAGTGCCAGGGACAACAACACTAATAAGGTATGTTTGCTATGGAATGGTCAACCATTCAAGATCAAGAGGGCAACATTTACCAAATGATAAAGTTCCAAAGGGTTGAGAATAAGGAAGGAATGGAAATAAAACCCACAGGGAGGAAGTAGGATAACTTGTTACGTGGAGCAGATCACAAGCATTGAGATAATCAGTTGTACACCCAACAAATCATACACCCTGTTTTATCTACTCTGGAAACTTCTCACTTCTCAAAAAAACTTCACTCACTTCTCAATAAAAAGTTTTGTTTTTTAGTTACATAAAAATAAATAAATAATACCAATAACTTGTAAACTGGAATTGACACAACCACACTACTATCAGTAATAGTGTGTCATATTGGTCAGAAAACTCTACCTAGAAATTTATAAAATAATACATACACTGAACTCAGTTTACTGACTAAAACTTTATAATTAAAAAGTCCAGTACTATCCAAGAGTTTAGTTGTATTTGGGAGTGTGGGGGATCTGTAGGAAAAGTACTGGACTGCTAACCTCAAAGTCTGTGATTGTACCCACATCTGGAGAAAGATTTCCAGCTTTAGAAACCCTCCCACCAATCTACTCAATAGAAATTAACAACAAGGTTTGTATTCATTATCAATGTACAGAATTTGAAGGATGTTAAGCTTGATCCACACTGTTTGGACATAATAGTTTTTACTGTAGCAGAAGATAGGCTATAAACGATAATAATGGAAATAAATAATATAAGGCACTGTGATCTTATTTACTGGTTGTAAAATTTCAATACTAGTTTTTATAGCCGACCTCTGTTCTACAGAGGGAGAAAGATGAGGCTTTCTGCTCCCACAAAGATTTAAAGCCTCGGAAACCCCGTAAGAGTTGCTGAGTCGGGAAATGACTCAACGGCACTTAACAAGAACTACAATGATTTGTTGGAAGTAAAATTGATAACTCTGTAAAACTTCACTCAATTCACAATAAAATAATTTTTAAATTACATAACAGTAAATAATGCCAGTAGCTTTCTAAAGAGTGAACTGGGTGCCACATGACAACACTACTACTGTAATATCATTGTGTCATTGTGGTCAGAAAACTTGAGCTCTGGTTCACCTTCAAAAAAAGCAAGAGAAGTGGTGAAGCAAGAAAAGCATCACAGTGCTTCTCATTGTTGTCTGTTCTCATTGTCATCCAGAATGACTTCTTTCTAGTAGAGACGACTGAGCTTCAGTGTCAGCAGTGGTTTCAACTGACAGAGCTTTGTATAAACTTATATATACCTTTCTTTCCCCTGCCTATAAAGCCAGAGAGGTATTACTTAAAAGAGCTCTCAGCCTTGCTCAGGAGTCCCACAGTACGGCATACTACTGTTAATGCAGGAAAGCCCAGATTCAAGGACTCCCTGTCTTGATGGGAAGAGGTGCAAAAAATTTATGACCGTAATTAATTTATTACACTCCAACAGTACGCCCCCACATGAGTGTGTGTGTGTGTGTTTTATATGTATATATTTACTTCATATATATATGTTAGATCCAATCAGTACCGTACACATATGTATCTTTATTAATATATATCCATTTAATTTATATGCATATGTTTTTTCTTTATACATATACATGTTTGTTTTTAAACAACTTTTAATAATGAAGTTATTTAGATTTGTTTTCTTCTGATGTTAATTATTTTGTTTTGTTGTTTTGAAGAATGCTTTGGAAAGTTTTCCTGAACTGACAATAATTACTCGAGACTCTAAAGCCAAAAGTGGGGGATCTGCTATTTCTAAAATCAAAATGAATGGCAAATCTTATAATAAGAAAACTCTAAGGACTTCCAAAACAACTACTAAGACTGTACAAGTAAGTAAATATTGTTTGATATAACTCAGTTTTTCTTATTTGTTAATATAATTCTATTTAAAACATTGAAATAAGCAAATATTTTATACTGTTAAGTATGAAGTCTTTTCAGATAGGAATGAGCAGCTCTAGACTGAGGAATAGGAACTCAATCTTCTTTTTGTTTATCCCAGAGCCAACCATAGTATCTGGCATATATAGTAAGTGTGCCCATGCTTATAGATATACATTTTCAAGGTGTTTTTTTTAAATGGCTACACATCCAAAGTAGATTAGATATAGTTCCATATGTGCAAAATCATTATAATTCATTCATCTTCAAACACAAATTATTAATAGCCTTTGCACTAAACTGTTTGGAAACAATTGAATAGCTAAAGCTGTACTTGGTAGAAACATGTTCACAGACACATTTTAAAAAGTGGGTATGCCTTTGCCATCGCAGAATTATGTATAAAATTAATACAGTTATAAACCAGTGTGAGACTGGATCAATAAAGAACCATACAGACAATATATTACTGTTTGCTTTTGAAAACAAGAGATTGATTCATCCTTTAAAAACATGTTTTGAATGCCAATATTGTCAGGTATGGTTCTAAGTACTAGTGAATAACAACAGTGAGAAATAGTCAACAATCCCGGTCCTCGTGTAACTTATATTCTGGGGAGGGGAGGTATGGATATATGTAATAAATGGAAAGATAGCCAACTTTTAGTAAGGTAAAGAAAAAAGCTTACAAAACAATGTAAATAGTATAATTCCCATTACAAAAGAGAAAAACATGGGTGAACATAAAACTTGCTGTTACATAGATAAATTTTTGAAGCAAGGGATTATACAAAGCTTTTAGTATATAAATTATCTATATAGATGTTTAAAAAATTTTTTAAATAATGTGTATTAAAGAAAAAGAATAAAGATTTTTAAAATACAGTTTAGATTATTCTGAATACGCCTCTAACTCATATTAATACAAATTAACATCTACCCAAATAAGTCATTTTTATGATTGTCATTGAAACTTTTAGTTTAGAATTTTCCTAAACAATCGATGCTTCATAAAATATATCTATAAACTTTCTTCTTTTTATAGGAGTTTGCTGTAGATCCAGAGAAAATACAGTTGTATTCTTTGTATCATTCACTCCATCATTATAAATATCATGTATATCTGATATGTAAGGATGAGGTAATCTCTTTATTCTTTTTTTTTTAATGTATTTTCAGAACTTTCAGTAGACTTTTGCTATATTGTTTTTAGTACTTTAAAGAGAATTGTGAAAAGGATGTGTTTCCCATATTGTGTTAATAATGACTAGGGGATTTATCATTCTGATCCTTTTCTCTCGTGTCTTTGTTTTGTTTTGCTCAGATTGACATTGACCACATCTTGTAGGAGCTATAATTAATTGGTAGTAGTTTTCAGCTGCTGGTGGTTGCTTTCGTTGCTGCTGTTAAGCATGTGGAGGGCTCAGTTGGCAAAAAATGAATAGTGTGTGCTTTAGTTATGTAAAAAATGCAGTAATTATAGAGAAATGTCTTTGTGCCTTGACATGAAGGAATTTAATTCTAACTTTGTTGTTGTTAAGTGAGGTTGAGTCGATTCCAACTAGTAGTGACCCGGTGTAGGGTTTCTTAGGAATGGCTCGTGAGTTTGAACCACCAAACTTGGCAGTTTAAACCTACCTTGGGGCCCAGTGTTTAACATATAGCGCCACACCAGAACTCTAATTTTAGCTTTAGGTGTCATAAAGAATAGTTGCTCAAAAATTATATATGACATTAATACCACCTTTGAATAGTATATTAAGCATAATTTCCTTAGGCAGGTTAAATGGTTGTAGATAGTACTTATACTGCCTTATCTGATCAGCACTGTCAATATTTGAATTAAACAAAATTAGGTTGGTCCAAAACCATATCTGATGTGTTTGACAGCGGTGTGGAAAGATGTTCATAAATCCAGGTGTTGTCTAGCAAAGGAGAAAACAAAGGACAGGACAGTGATATAAAATACATTGAATATTTTTACAATGCTCTGAAATGCAGAACTTACTCCAAAATTTGTTATTTAGCTTTTAAGACAATTGGAAGGAACTGAGATGTTTGACCCACTTTTTCTAGTTTTTACCTCCCCAGTGGAGTCAAAGATGGAAGAATTAGTCTTTATCCAAGTATATTGGAAATAAACATTCTCCACAGAAGGGATAATTTTTAAAAATTGTGTTGCTTATAGGTGAGTTATCATTCCTCTTTTCATTTGAGGTATAGAGAGAATAAGCCCTTTTAGAATTTAAGTATGAGATGATAAATTAATGTGACAAATTTCTTTATTTTAGATTTCTTCTGTGCAAAAAAAAAATGAAGATTTAGGACAGGAAGAAATTGTTCAACTTTGTATGAAAAATGTAAAATGGGTAGAAGATCTATTTGAAAAATTTGGAGAACTTTTGAATCATGTGCAGCAGAAATGTTCTTAATGTTTCCACAAAATTCCATCTCATAGCACTAGTGAAATGGCAGAGGGGTGGTCAAAAAGAGGCTAGATCTTCAGCTGAACGTTAAGCAGTGATACACAGCTGTGCATGCTGCCATCATGGGATTTGCATCATAACCTCTGCTAATGGACAGTGGTGCTGCCAAGAAAGGGAGTCAGTCCCATCACAATTTTATCCGAATGAATGATTTTTTCTATTTAGTAAACCGTTGGGTAAATTGAGTTTTACTTTCAGAAATATTTTTTTGAAGCATGCATTAAATATAATTTTTCTTTATTGCTGAAGAGATAACACTTGATTTTTTTCCTCCCTTACTCTGGCTAAACACCAGGATGATAGAGAAGTGGCAGAAAGCATATATTTGCATTGTCTTGCCACAAGATGGAAGTATTGTACATTATGTAAACAAATCTGGTATGACGTGACATTCTGTATGAGAAGATCACCAATTTAAAATGTAAAATTCAGAAATGGCATTCTGCTTTATGGACTCGTGTTACTCTTACCATGTTCAGGGAACTGAATGTGGAATCGGTGCAATTCTATGACTGCTTTTTGTGTCAAATTATATTGTGATGAAAACAAAAACAATGACATACTATTTTTCCTTGTCTCAAAGAAAAGTATTTTCCTTTATACTGTGTTTTTTCCTTTGGAAAAAATTTCCAATTGTACATTTTATCTAATAGATGTATTTTTCATAAGGAAAATGTGGTTATAATTATGTTTGCTATAGTACACGTTTCATCATTTTAGTAAATCTAATTTAGTTATATGTTGAACTTCTATTACCTTGAAGCGTAACCATTTTTGTTGATACAGATTTGCTTCAGTGTTAATCCAGAATATGCATTCAGTACTAGAATTAGTTTAGCTTTATAAATGAGGCTGTTAGACACTGCAATAATTTTTAATTCATGAAAATAAATTTATTACAGAACTAGCACTTGATTAATTGATTTGTTGAAGTAAAAATCTAACCACTTTATACATTTTGAAGAATAAAATTGATAATTAGACTGTGTGCAGTGTTAAACATAGCTTACAACTGGAAGTGGTGGAGTTCTCTTTTTGGTGCCTTTCCAACCTTTATATACTTCTATTGTAGCTTCCTTTAGTTCACTAGTTAGCTATTCCATTAGTTTAGCTCAGACAGTGAATGTATTAGGTTCAACATGACCTTGTTTTTATTTGTTTGCCAACCAGATGCCTTATTTTTCTTTTGGGAAAAAAAAATTGTTACCGTCATTCTAAACTGTTTCCATTTATAGGATTGTAAAGAAGCTGTTAATCATACTTTTGTTTATTTTACCACCATTTAGTGCCTTAAGCCCTTATCAAGAAAGCAGTATTAACTGCTTAATACCCAAATAAGACATGTATATGTGGATATTGCTATTGTCTTGATTTTGAATTAACAGCCAACTTCTTATAACTTAAAACCTCAGTAAACTAGTAGCACAGAATTGAAGGTAACATGTGACTTCACTTAAGCGAATAAACAATGTAGCATTTGAGATGAAAAAATATTTGGATTTGAGTTAAGCTTTAGGTTTACGTACTTATTTCTGATGGTTATCTTGTTAAAAGCAATAATCCTTGATACTTGTACCTGCTATTAGACAGTAAAATACTCAATAATGGAAGTTTCTTTCAAGAGTTAAAGGTTCCATTTATGAAAGATTTTTAAAAGACTTGCGTGGGCAGATTATTTTGAAAACAGAAGTAGCCTATTAGATTCATTTTACCTGACTCATCCAAGAAATCCAGACTATCAGCAGTGGGAGCATCCTAAAATTATTTTTGCTAATGGAGAAGAGTAGGAAGCAGCCATATTTCTTTCTGATAGTACTGACTCTGGACAGAATTGGTTTCATTCACTTCCAAAGCACAGAATAAAACTACATCTTCTAATGTAGTGTTATAAGTATACGTCTTTATTACTCCCCAGTTTACTTTACTGACTCATTAGTGGTTTAAATATTTTCAAAAGCTGCCTTGCATTTAGGTAACTTGAAGTGGATGTTTAAAACTACTAGCCACATTTTCTTCATGATAAGCCCCATGAAAACAAAAATGTTTATTGTTTCCTTTAGAAAATTAACACATTTCCTTTTGGACTCAGTTGCCCTTAAACTGTTGGCAGTTGTATTCAATTTTGTAAAACAAGTGTTTTCATATTATCAGAGGCCATTTCTATGATTCTGCTACGAGAAGACGCTGTTGTTCAGTTACATTGTCTTCTCTCATTTGGTCCATATTACGTAAGACTTTAAACATCATCCTCAGACCTTAGAGAAAAGGGAGACACTTTTGACAACCATACATGAGTATTCTCTTTGTATGAAGTTAAATACCTAGCTAGTTAGAATTTACATTTCTTGCTATAAAGTTTGAAATTTATGATAAAGAAATAATTTAGGTTGTAGATAGAGTTAAAAAGGTAAAGCCCATGTTGCCACAATCCAGGAAACATTTTTAAGGTTGTTTTTTCCTACCTACACATGTAGAAAATTATTCTGTGTTGACATTCATTTCTAGTTCAGATTAGGGGAGAGAAGGGCCCTTCTTGTTCACTTTATTTGATCCTCTAATGAAGTCATAAATTTACAATGATTCTGTTATATTATCAAACAGGAAACACTGGTAAGAAGGAAAAATCTTACGTTAAAATGTTTTAGAAGTTTCTAGATTACCTTTAAATTCCTAAAACTCAAAAATGAAATTATATAGACTCCTGCATTACAACTGTTTTCAAAGCTTTCCCCAGATTTTTTAAAGTCTGATTTTACTTATAATAAACATACATCTACTCCTCACTTATCATTATCAGCTATCTCATTATCTGACATTTACAACTATAGGATAAACACATCTATTTTGTGTATTAACAGTATATGTCTGGCAGTAACGAACACCGAGGTACAACGTGAGAGTAATGCTAAAACTCTGTTGGTTAAGGTCATGTGTAAGCTTGGCTAGGACATGATTCTAATTGGTTTGACAGTTATGTAATAATCTCAACTGATGCTGATTATCTTCCATTTTCAAATAACACTGATTGTCATATAACAACCTGGCCTTTGGAAACTAACCATGTTGATAAATGAGGAGTGGTGTGTGTTTCTTTTCTTTAAAGCAGCTATATTCCAGTATATAACTTTTGAGATATATCCATAAAACCAGTATAGCAGCAGAGTTTTTGAAACAGCTTTCCCAAAAGTTGCTTCAGATATGCATGTTCTGAATTTTATTGTATTTGTAGAATACATTTTTTATATTAAATTATATCTCCATCTATTTCTCAAAAATCCAGTTCAAATAGAGTAAAATATCCCAGAATAACTGTTTCTGTGTCCGTGACACTTGGTACATACCTTCAGAAACGAACAGTACAAACTATTGGTTGTGCATTATTTTACTTGTACAACTTTTTGGCATCTATCTATCACAAATGCATGTTTTCAAAACTCACCTTTATTTATAAGTGACAATAATTGAAGTTAAGGATACAAAGAACCTTCTGCATTTGTAGTCCAGAGTTTCAAGTGGTCCATAATGCAATGTATAGAAATGTGAAAGACAATTTTGTATATTTGTTTATTACTAACTGAGATCATTAAAATGAAAACAATTTTTTAAACAAAAGATTCAAATGTCTGTTTTATTTTTATTTTTTAAGAATTATAAAACTGAAGTATATAAGCGTCATCATATCATAGATTCCTCATAAAAAGTCATTAGGTACAAATGAAATAACCTTATGATCTAGAAATTCCTCTACTTGGTATTTACCCACAAGAAATACAAGCCACAACATGAGTAGATATATGCATACCAATCTTCATAGCAGCACTATTTATAATAGCAAAAAGATGGAGACAGCCTAAATGCCCATCAATTGAAGAATGGATAAACAAACTGTGGTACATACACACAATGGAATGTGTTCTTCCTAGAAGAACAAGGAAGTTGCAAGCCCCAGCATAACATGGATGAACCTGAGGACATTATGCTGAGTGAAAGTAGTCACAAAAGGAGAAATAATGCATAGGACCATTATTGTAAAAGACTAAGAAAAAGAACCCACCCTAAAAGGGGAAGAAAAAAAAATTATATATATAATTGCTGATCACTGGGATGTATGGGATGAAAGGAGAGGAGGGAGGGAGGAAAAGATAGAGCACAGGGTAGGGAATAGACACATAATAGCTTGGGTGCTGGGGGTGTTGGGGGGAGAACAGTGAGGCAGGTTCCCATGGACTAAGTGAGACAGAGGTAAATGATGATGTATGCACAACCTTGGAACAACAGGGCTTCAGGATACAGGGATTGAGGCATGGTTGGAATGGGTAAAAGGGGAATAATGTTAAGATGCTTGGCTGTGTTTTGAATCTTGGTTTCCTTTGCCTACCATTGTGAAGTAGACACTTGAAGGGGGTAGAAAGGAATAGCCAGAAACAACACAATAGAAAGCTTGTAAGT
>NW_006408590.1:8792421-8793673 GCF_000296735.1 Chrysochloris asiatica
TGAACTTCACCTATACTTATGGATGTAGTAGCTCAAAAAGGAACAAATATTTACAGCAAGGATCACAACCACCACCTTGGTACACAGGGTTGACAGGGATGGGCAACTTGGACATTGGCTACCCAAAATGGGGGTGAGGGGCTACGAAGGCAAGAAGTGACTGGCTTACAAGCTTTCAAGAGGGAGCCTAGTTCCAGATGGGCTAAGGGTAGGTAGAACCTCCACTGAATGATTTCCAATCTGTTGGGACCAGGCTGGCGAAAGGAAATGGGGATAAGCCTCTTCTGAGACAATACTGAATAACTGTCATCAGAACTGACTAAGGGTAGGAAATGTAGAGGTAGATGCTTTTTGACAAAAGGAGGGGAGTGATTGATTTTGCAGCCCAGAAGCGGAGGTCTCTGGGAGCATCAAGTGAGAAGAGTGGAGAGCTTGAACCTACCCAGAGAGGCAGTGATGCCAGGGATGGAGACAGAGATGATGATGTGGACAGATACAGCGTCTGGGGACACTGGACTCAGCGAGGGAGAGAGGGACTATGTGCTGACGGCTGGCGGGGGGGTGGGGGTGGGTGGTGTGTGTAGAGCCAGGCCTGTGGGGTATTCCCTTTGGTTATTTAATGATGCATGGAGGGGATTGTAATCATTGTAATGAAATGAAATGATAGGATGAATGTAAAACTGATGTTCTGCCATGTAAACCCACATAATTCACAATTTTGAAAAAAAATTATAAAAGTATAATAAGCATCACCATATTATAGATTGGTCATAAAAAGTCATTAGCTACAAATGATTCATCATTTACTCAGATGATTATTTAAGTCAACATCTGATTAATTATATATCCCTAGGAGTCCTGGGGTGGCACTGTGGGGTAATGCATCAGACTGCAAGGTCGTTTGAACTGCAAAGTCGGCGGTTCAAGCTCACCAGCTGCTCCTCGGAAACCCTATACAGGGTTGCTATGGGTTGGAATTGACTCGATGGCACTTAACAACAACAATTCTGAAAAGACTTAAGATTTTCTTTTCTACTTGTGAGAAATTGTACACCCAAAACCCACTGCCATCAAAACGATTAAACTCATAGTGACTATGGATAATATATTCATTAAATTACACTTTTCTAATTTTTATTTCAAAATAGTACATATTGTTAAGTGGCTGCTTTATCCAACAAAGATTCGTTGTTCTTTGGCAGTCCATGGTATGTTCAATATGCTTGTTGTTGTTGTCAGGTGCCATCGAGTC
>NW_006408590.1:8796718-8816264 GCF_000296735.1 Chrysochloris asiatica
GGGAGAAAGATCAGGCTTTCTACTCCCGTAAAGATTTACACCCTCGGAAACCCAGTACAGGGTCGCTATGGGTCGGAACCGACTTGACGGCACTTAACAACAACAACAAAAGTCATTTTATGTATTGCACTGGGCAAATCTGCTATTAAAAAACCTCTTGAAAGTGTTAAAGAGCAAAGATATTAATTACTTTTGAGGACTACAGAGGGCCTGACACAAGTCATGGTATTTCTAATTGCCTTGTATACATGTGAAGGCTGGACAATGAACAGGAAGACTGTAGAAGAATTGATGCATTTTAACTATGGTGTTGGAGAAGAATACTGAAAGTACCACGGACTTACAAAACAATCAATCTGTCTTGGAAGAATGACAGCCGGAATGCTCCTTCTCAGTAAGGATGCCGAGACGTCATCTCTCATACTTTGGACATGTTAAGAAAGCGCAGTCCCTGGAAAAGGACATCATACTTGGTAAGTAGAGAGTCAGTGAAAAAGAGGAAGACCCCCAATGAGATGGGTTGACACAGTGGTTCCTACAATGGACTCAAACATAACAGTGATTATAAGGATGGTGCACATTGTCACTATGAATCTGAGCTGACTAAAAAGCACATAACAACAACAAATTTTATTTGATTCTAGACATGGGGAAAATAATTTCGAAAGAAATGCAAAGTGGTCCATTTGACAGCATCAGACAAGACACAGCAGAGTAGTGAGTGAGAATGAAATGAAAGATCTGAGTATATAACTGATTATATTTTTCTCCCAAACCATTAATCAACTTTTTTATACACAAACACATGTACTGTGGCAGTACTTAGCTTGCAAGATTAATTAGAAATAACGTATCATCAGTCAGTTGTTAACTACTTAAGGTCTGTATCCATGTAACCTTGATCTCTATAACCCATCAGCACACAGTACCTTATACAATAGGCACATAATAGGTATGTGTTGAATTTGTGAGTGAACATATAAAGAGGTTTATTTGGATTCAGTTTAAAGTTTTCAAGTTGACCTTCAAATCATTCAAAATACTCTGTCAACCTAGAAATGCCAGTGGTACATTCTCTGCTTTTCCTTTCTGTCTTTAAAGGAAACATCTCTGTTTCGGTACCCATCATCTGTAGATCACACTTGGTTCTTCTCACGCTTTTCTTCTCAATAGACCAGAGTACATTCTCTTCATTCTTATATTTAATTTTCTTTTAATCCATTAAAGTGGATAGGCTATCATCAGAGAGCAGGTGCCTTTGAGCCGTGAAGCAGGAAAACCTAAAACACTAGCAACTGCCTAACAGAAGGTACCTGGCTTGTGAATGAATTTTTAAAATTATCCTTATTTACACTGACTCTTTATAAAGGGCTTAAAAGCTGCTAATGTGCCAATCAGTTGTTGTTAGGTGCCATCGAGTCGGTGCCGACTCATAGTGACCTTATGCACAGCAGAACGAAACACTGCCCGATCCTGGGCCACCGATGCTGCCACTTGGCCAATCCATCTCATTGGAGGTCTTCCTCTTTTTCTCTGACACTCCACCTTACCAAACATGATATCCTTCTCCAGCAACTGGTCCTTCCTGACAATATGTCCAAAGTATGAGAGATGAAGTTTGGCTGTCTTGGCCTCCAAGGAGCACTCTGGCTACACTTCCAAAACAGATCTATTGGTTCTTTTGGCAGCCCATGGCACTTTCAATATTCTCCAACACCATAACTCAAAAGCATCAATTCTTCTAGGGTCTTCCTTATTCACTGTCCAGCTTTCGCATCCATATGAGGCTATTGAAAATACCATGGCTTGGGTCAGGTGCACCTTAGTCCTCAAGCTGACATCTTTGCCCTTCAACACTTTAAAAAGGTCTTGTGCAGCATATTTGCCTAATGCAATCAGTAGAAGGTCCTTTTAATGCCAGTCTTCCATTGAGTTTTTATAAGATAATATTATTTGACTTCAGCGTAAGTCAGGGAGCTAGGGTTTTTCACAGCTGATGTTAATGTGAATGCATTACCAATGGAGTTTGCAAACAATCCACTATCAAAAAGATTATGTATTAAAGCACCATTCAGAAAGCATTGTAAAACAAAATATGTGGCTTTTAAGTATGCCCATATTAGTCATGAACATTCCAAAGAGAAACATGAGTAGTCATTGCTCCTGGAACTCAGTTGCATTGATGTGTCAAGTGCAAAGCACATCAGATGCCAGCCTTGCACATCATCACTGCTTTGGCCTAACAGCATTTCTCTGGTCTGCCCAGCAGCAGTAACAGTTGTGTATACATCTCTCTTCCCTAGCTGGAGGGTTTTCAGAGATTCTGTAAGTCCTGTAGCGTTGTTGTTTGCTGCCATTGCGTTGGTCCCTGACTCATGATAACACTGTGTGTGACAGAGCAGAACTGCTCCAGGTGGGCTCTTGGCTATAATCTTCACAGAAGCAGGTTTCTAAGGTTTTTATTCTTCAAAACCCCTGAGTGGGTTTGAACCGCTACTGAATTTTATCCTATGAACGTTGCAAAGGTAGTAATGTCCTATTACTTCTTAAATCTTACTCTTGCCTATTTCTCTCCTCCATTGTTCTTTTCCTGCTCCAAGCCACCATCACCTTCTACCAAACATTCAGAGAACTCACCAACACTGCTCAATCAATCTACTGCAGACCACAGAAAAGGTCTCATCAATTTGGTCAGTGATTTGTTAGTTTTATTGATTCTTTCAAAGAACCCACTTCTGGTCTTGTTGATTCTTTCTATTGTTCTCTGTTTCATTTATTTCTCTTCTTAATTATTATTTCCTTTATTCTAGTAAATCTGAGCTTCTTTGCTGCTGTTTTGTTCCAGTTGTAGGGTAGTTTTGATTTCAGCTCTTCTGTTTTAGAGTATGCATTTATTGTAACAACAACCTCTGAGCACTGCTTTTGCTGTGTCCCAAAGTTTCTGTGTTATCATCTTATTTTCATTCTCATCTGAGTCTAGGAACTTCTATATTTTATCTATGGTTTCTTGTATTAGCCAGTGGTTTTAAAGCAAGGTGCTATGCAGTTTTCACACATTTAATTTCCTCCCTTGCTCTTTTTGTTACTGATTTTTACTTGTATGACACTGTGATCAGAGAAAATGCTTTGCTTTATTTCAATATTATGGATTGTATTAAGGCTTGCTCTGTGACCTATAATGTCATCTATTCTGGAGAATGATCCATATCTTATGTGTTAGTTAGGAAAGATAGTATACGTTGCTGGGTGGAGTGCTACGTATATGAGGTTCAGTTGGTTGACTGTGGCACTGAGATCTTTTGTATCTTTACTGAGTTTCTTTCTAGTTCACCAAAAATGGCATGCTGAAGTCTCCTATTATTATCGTGGAACTGTGTAGTCGTCTTTTCAATGCTGTTAGAGTTTCATGTATTTTTTAGCCCTGTTGTTAGGTGCATATATATTATGGTCATGTTTTCTAGATGGATTGACCCTTAATTGTTATATAAGGAATGTCCTTCCTTGTCTTTTAATGCAGGTTTGCCTTAAAGTCTATTTTAAGAGATTAATATTACCAAACTGTTCTTTTTTGTTTATAGTTTCCTTTAATTGCTTATTTTCCTTCCATTCTTTTGAGTTTTATTTTATTTATGTCTTTGTGTCTAAGGTGTGTCTCTTATTGACATGATATTGATGGGTAGGTGTTTAAAAAATCCCTTCTATCACTTTCTGCCTCTACTGGTGCATTGTAGCCATTTACATTTAGTATGATTATCAACAGGTATGAATGTACTGTTGTTATTTTGTTTGTGGTGTTGACAGTTTCTTTGTTCTACTTAATTATCTGTAGTTCTTTTTGTTTATGGATTTTCTTTTCATTACTTTCACTGTTGTCATTTTGTGTGTTCTGAGTCTTTATGTTTTTTTCTTTTTCTTAACAAACCTGATGAGCAGGTTTGTTAACTCGTGTGGTTACCATGAAATTTACCTTATTATTCTAAGTTTAAAGCAGTCTTTTATTTCTTGATATCACTTAACACCCTCTCCATATAAAAGTTCTACAACTGTACCATTTTCCCCCTTCTTTGTTTACACGCCATCATTTATATATTGACATCTCTGGTCCCTGTTTTGCTTTTCCGTGTCCTAATCTAAGGTCTGATGTTGTTGGTTCTCTGCCCAAAGAACTTCCTTTAGTAATTCTTATAAGGTTGGTTTGGTTTTTACAAATTTCCTTAATTTCCGTTTATGTGGAAATGCCCTAATTTTGCTACTGCATTTGAGAGACTGCTGAATATACAATTCTTAGTTGGCAATTTTTTCTTTCAAAGTTTTATATGTCATCCTATTGCCTTCTTGCCTGCATGGTTTCTGACAAGTATCAGAGCTTACTTAGTCTTATTGGTACCCCTTTATAGGTGACTTCGTTCTACATGAGTAACTATCAAGACTATTTGTTTTGGATTTGGCAAGTTTAATTATGATGTATCTTAGTGACTTTCTTTTGTGATCTATCCTGTATGAGGTGCATTGAGCTTTTTGGATGGACATCACCTTGTCTTTCATAACATTACAGAAGTATTCTACCAGCAAATCTGCAACAATTCTCATGTATGGTTTTTACCTCCTCTTCTTCTGAAATTCTGATTACATGTAAATTTTTCCTTTAATAGTGTCCCACATAATTCTTGTTGTTGTTGTTGTTGTTGAGTGTCATCGAGTCGGGTCTGACTCATAGCAATCCTGTATAGAATTTCCATAGAGCAGCTGGTGAGTTTGAACCACAAACCTTGTGGTCAAGTTGACCTTGCAGTCCAGTGCTTTTTCCTACAACACCATACCAGAACTCCCTACGTAATTCTTAAGCTTTCTTAATTTTTCACTTTTTCTGATTTTTCCCTCAAACAAATTGGTGCCAAGATACTTGTTCTCTATTTCACTGATTCTGTCTTTTGTTCATTCAGTTGTGCTACTATGTTCTTCTATTGAGTTGTCTAGTTCTTAAATTTCATTGTTAATCTTTTAGAGTTTTATTTGCTGTTTTTGTATGGTTTCTACTTGTGTGTTTATTTTTGTAATTTTTTTCTTGTATTGTTTGTCCAGAATCCTTCTATTGCTTTGTGTTTTCCTTGATATTGTCTATTTTCTTTGATCTCTTAAGAGAATTCTATTTATTAGTCTTTTGAATTCCTTATCAAGTAATCCCATTACCATATCTTCCTCCTAAAGACTTTCTGGTTCTTTATTTTGGTCAATTGCTGAAGCCATCACATTCTTTATGTGATCTGATCATGTCTGTTGTTTCTGAGTCATTTAAGTGTTATTATATTTACTTATGTTTGTTTGCTGTATGCTGATTTTTTGTCTGTTTTGATCTACCTGCAAAAGTGGGACATGCATGCTCCTCTGGTGGGTAGCCTGCCACACTACAGCTCTCACTACCTAGCTCTGTGTTGGGCAGCAGCTGGGTCTGTGAACACAGGTCTCTGTGTGTGGGTCTTGCAGGGCAGATGAGGATGTAGCTGGCATTGCTGATAAGGTGATGTGTCTGTCTACCTGGTCAGGGAGTGTTCACACTAGTCACTGAGTTGAGTGTTGTTTTTGTGAGCACTGCAAGTAGCCAGGATGTCTAGATTGTTGGTCATCAGGTGGGTGGTAGAGAAACTTTCACTAATGGTCCTGAGTGGGCAGGGCTGCACAGGGGTGGTCGGAGAAGGTAAAACTGTCCAGTTCCAGAGGAAGTGTGGTATGGGAGCAAGGCAGGTAGATGCTGCCAGTTCATGGGTGACCCCTAGGAGGGCATATCCCTGTTCATTACAGTGTGATGTTGAGGAGGATATGCTGTTTGTCCTCAGGTCCCTGGTGCACATGGCTGGAGGGAATAGAAGGTGCTACTTTTCTGCAGGCTACTGGCAGCAGTGGCTGGGCAGAGGTGAGGGTTCCACCAGTCTGTGTCCCTAGTGTAGGTGGCTGGGTATAGGAGTGGGTGCCATCATTCTGTAGGACCCCAACACAGATGGCAGAGGCAGGCGTTGCCTATCTGTATGACCCTGGTGTGAGTGGCTGAGCAAAGGATCAGGCCCCACTAGTCCACAGGCCTCAGGCTCAGGGGCAAGGGCTGGTGCTGGTCCCACTGGACTGTGATTGGGTACAGGAGATGTGTGCATGAGGGAGATAAGAGGGCACTGCTGGTCCATAGGCTCTGGCATGGTAGGGGCTGTGGGGGCATAGTGGGTGAGGTGAGTGCACTTAACTTTCCCAAGGTGGAGAATACTCTTGCCTGGTTCTGGACAGGAGTGCAGATGTGGCTGACCAGGTGATGGGAATTCAGCTGGGAACACTGCTTGCTTTGTTTCAATAGGGCTGAACTGTGCAAGTTTGACTGGCAGGGTGCCAGAGACTCATCTTTTCTCATATTCACTGTTTATATACAGCTTCTCCTATCACTTGGTACTCAGCCCAGTTCTTCAACTTTGCCTTTGAGGCTCAAGTTTACAAAGGTATCATCTACTTCTGATTCACTTGTTTTTTCTGGTCTTTGTTACCAGAGGGATGTTTTGAGGCATTTCACTACACCACCATGTTCTCTATGCAGATTTAGAACCACATCAGGCAGTATTAAAACTTTTGCTTCAACTATCAGCATAATTAAGTGGTGTCAGTTGTTACACATTGGGATGCTAACCATAAAGTTAGCAGTTCGAATCCACCAGATGCTCTGTGGGAGAAAAATGAAGCGTTCTCTCCCATAAATATTTGCTGCTGTTGTTATGTGCCATGGAGTCGTTTCCAACTCATAGCGACCCTGTACAGGGTTTCCGAGGCTGTAAATCTTTTTGGGAGCAGAAAGCCTCATCTTTCTCCCGTGGAACAGCTGGTAGTTTCGAACTGCTGACGCTGAGGTTAGCAGCCCGATTCGTAACCACTACACTGAGTATCAAAAACCCTATACAGGGTCACTATGAATCAGAACCAACTTGACAGCATATAACTATAACCACCAATAAACATAATTTAGAAAATTCAAGAAAGTAAGGAAAGTCTACTGTATTTACACATACAAAGAAGTGTCAAAACACTCAAGGGAAGATTTAATTATATTTTCATTCCATTTTTCATAAACTTTAAGTTTATGTACCCTTCTATTTTTGTTTACTGTGTTCTTTCTTCCTTCATAATGTTCCAAGGTCCTTCTCTAATCATTTCCTTTTGTTTAGAGAACTTTCCCTAACCATTCCTTTAGGTTAGAAGGAAATAGGCTAGAGACACATCTTTCATTTTTCTTTTACCTGAAAACAAAAGTTTTGTCCTTCTCTGACACCACCCTGTGAGGGACACCTCATACAGCTTAGAGAAATGGGAGTTCATGCTTCCTACTGCTCTTTACCCAGCATGGGAGAGGATGGGACCATAAGAACTTAAAAGTAAGGGGAAAAAGTCTGCATCAATACAATGATCTACACATTACAAACTTTAAGAAATCTCTGCTAGAGTTTTAAATGAGAGCAGATGAGAGAAAAACACCAGGGCTAATGTTCAACTCCTCTTCCTAAATAACAGAATGTTGTTATGGTAAATAAATGAGTTCTTGGCAGAACTCAACAATCAACCTTTAATTTAGGAGAGTAAGGAGTGGCATAAAGGATAGGTTATAAGTTTTTAGGGGAGCAGTCCAACTGAACCACCCTACCCTACACTCAAAAGACCTTGTAAAGTTGCATAGCTGTTGAGCCTCTGTGTAAGCACTCCCACACCAAATACCAAGCCAGAAGGGGATGCGATATTTACCCAGGCAGCAGTTGCAATAGGAAGGACATTGAATATTCCAGGCATATGGACTGGATGTTGAACTAAACAAAAAGCTGGAAAGCTGACCCTGGAAGAGAGATTTCACCAAACACAAAAAAGAAATCCTTAGAATGTTAGATTATAGACCTGATCAGTTAAGCTTACACCACTGAGCTCTCTCACTAAAGTTTCATGAGAAGAGTACTTAATAACACAATGTGGTATTGTATGAGAATCCAAGGGAGAGCGCTCCCTGTTTTTAAGCAGACACTGGACTTGAATAGGCTTTTCCTCTTTGAAGAATGGAAAAAAATTTTTCTAATGAACCTGTGGGACAATTCTACAACGTAATTAAGAACACAGTTGTTGTTGTTGTCAAGTTGGTTCCAACTCATAGTGAACTAATAAGAATGAAACACTGCCCAGTCCTGTGACATCACAATTATTGTTCATCTGAGCCCTTTGCTACTGCCACTGTGTCAATCCATTTACATGGAGATCTTCCTCTTTTTCTCTGACCCTCCACTTTATCAAGCATGAAGTCTTTCTCCAGGGACTGATCTCTCCTAATAACATGTCTGAGGTATGAAAGATGAATGCTCTTAGAAAGGAGTATTCTGCCTGTACTTTTCCCAACACAGGCTTGTTTGTCCTCCTGGCAGTCCTTGGTACTTTTTATATTCTTCTCCAACACCATTATTTAAATGCATGAATTCTTCTATGATCTTCCTTAGTACTGACCAGCTTCACATGCATATGCGGTGACTGAAAATACCAAGCCTTGGGTCAGGCACACCTTAGCCCTCAAACTATTACCTTTGCTCTTGAACACTTTAAAGAGGTCTTCCGCAACAGATTTGTCTAATACAGTGTGTCATTTGATTTCTTAACTGCTACTTCCATGAGTGTTGATTGTGGATCCAAGCAAAATGAAGTTTTTGACACCTTCAATCTTTTCTCCATTTATTATGATGTTATTTACTGGTCTAGTGGTGAGGAGCTTTGTTTTCTTTACATTGAGGTGCAATTCATACTAAAGGCTATAGTCTTTGATCTTCATCAGTAGTATTTTAAATCCTCTTCACGTCCAGCAAGCAAGGTTGTATCATCTTCATTCACATCTCTGGTTGTTAATGAGTCTTCATCCAATCCTGATGCCACATTCTTTTTTTATATAATCCAACTTCTCAGATTACATATGGTGAAAGGATGCAACACTGGCGCACACCTTTCCTGATTTTAAGCCATTCAGCAACCCTGTGTTCTGTTCAAACAACTGTCTCTTGGTCTATGTACAGATTCCTCACAAACTCAATTAAGTGTTCTGGAGTACCCATTTTTTGCAAAGTTATCCAGAGTTTATCATAGTCCACACAGTCAATATATATATATAAACAACTACTTAGTAAAAGTACTTTATTTTTCCTCTTGTATTTGGTAGCATAGTGGTTAAGAATCGGGCTATGAACATCAAGGTCAGCAGTTCAAAACCACCAGCTGTTCCATGGGAGAAAGATGAGGCTTTCTGCTCCTGTAAAGATTTACAGCCTCAGAAACCCTGTACAGGGTTGCTATGATTCAGAACCGACTCCAAGGCACATAACCACCACCACCACCACCATTTGCTTTATATCTTGTTTTACAAGGTTATGACATTCACAGCTTTATACCAAAATGTAAGAAGGTTAGGCTATTTGCTTATAAGCATTTAAGTGTCATCTGATTTGATTCTTCTATATCCGTATTCAATATTTTTTCAAAAATCAGTAACTCATTTCTCTTAACCAGAAGAAGAAATTTCAACAGCCCCTCCTCTCCCAAGTCACTGGGCTACTACCTTGACTTCAGAACCTATGTGAGGAATTGCAGTCACCTCAGAACCCAGAAGGGCCATTTACTTGGGGATTGGAGATGGGGTTAGAGGTACTGTCTGATAAGTAATGGGCTTAGTTTACATGAGGAGCTCATATCCATTTGCACATGGAACTCAGTATGGTCCAAATCACCTCCTCTACAGGGTCTCCATTCCTGTGCATTAGACTGCTCCTCACCAACCCTGAGGGTCCTGAGCACTGGGGCAGAGATGAAACCACTATCTTACACAAGCCTTAGACATGGACTGCCTAACAGCTCTAGAGACTCTCCTTTATGTCAGGGGAACAAAAGTGTAAGTAAGCACAGTATTTTAATTGCAGTTATTTGAGCAAACCAGAGAGTACATGCTATTCAAACCCCACTTCTTAATATATGTCAATTGTCCTGCAATGATTTCCATCCATAAAAGATACCATACTATTCCATTAAGTGTACACCTATGCCCACCAAATCACTATGCCTACTAAAGCTGTCCATTATATACTCTACACAAACAAAAACCCTTTGTTAGGCAAACAATCACGTTTACCACACTAATACTGCCTATAAAGCATAGGTAGGTCAGGAGTTAAACTCAACTGCTATCTCTTCTGAGGGAGAAAAAAAAAGTCCCTAGAAAAGCAGGAGTGTAGTAGCAATGACTTCCTCACAAATTCAAATAACATCTAGTGGTCAAAAGCTCTTGCACAGTCAATAAAGCACAAGTAAGATCTTTCAGATATTCTCTGCTTTCAGCCAAGATCTATCTGACGTCAGCAATGATATCCTTCATTCTACCTTCTCTTCTAAATCCAGCTTGTATTCCAGATAGCTCTCTACCAGTACACTGCTGCAACCATTTTTCAATTACCTTCAGCAAATTTTTACTTACAATTGATAATAATGAAATTATTTGATGATTTCCTCATTCAAATGGGTCAGTTCTCTTTCAAATGAGCACAATTATGGATCACTTCCAATTGGTTGGCCAGGTATAGCTGTCTTAATTTCTTGGCATAAATGAGTGAGCACTTCCAGTGCCCTTTCAGTTTGTTCAAAGATTCCAGTTTGTACTCTGTCAATTTCTGGAGCTTATTTATTGGGAAAGACTTCAGTGCACCTTGAATTTCTTCCTTTAGTACCATTAGTTATTGATGATATGGTACCTCTTGAAATGGTTGAACATCAACCATTTCTTTTTGGTACAGTGACTCTATATTCCTTCTATCTTCTTTTGATGCTTTCTGCTTCATTCAATATTTTGCCCAGAGAATCCTTCAATATTGCAATCCAAGGCTTGAATTTTTCTTGAGTTCTTCCAGTTTAAGAAATGCTGAGCATGTTTTCCCCTTATAGTTTTCTAACTTTGGGTCTTTGCACATTTCATTACAGTACTTGACTTTGTCTTCTCAAGCTTCCCTTTAAATTTTTCTGTTCAGCTCCTAATTCATTTCTTTCCATTGCTTTAGTTTCTCTACACTCAAGATGAAGTTTCAGAGTCTTTTCTGACATCCATTTTGGTCTTTTCCTTTCTTGTCTTTTTAATGACCTTTTGCCTTCGTCCTGTATGATGTTCTTGATGTCATCCCACAATTCTTCTGGTCTTCAGTCATTAGTGCCCAATGCATCCAATCTGTTCTTGAAATTCAAGGTCATATTTTGACTCTCTTGAAATTGTTTTTTCTTCAGCTTCAGCCTAAATTTGTATGTGAGCAAGTCCTGTTCCATTGTATGCCTCTGGCCTTGTTTTGGCTTATGATATTGAACTTTTCCACCATTTCTTCTCACAGATTTAGTCCATTTTATTCCTGTGTGCTCCATCTGGTGAGGTCCAGTTGTACAGTCCCTTTTTATGCTGTTTAAAAATGGTATTTGTACTTGCAAAATTCTATCATGTGATCTACAGCATAATTTCTATCACCAAGGCCATATTTCCCAACTACTCATCCTTCCTGTTTGTTTCCAACCTTCACATTATAATTACCAGTAGCATCTGACAACTGGCTATACTCCACAACCCGTGCTGAGAAATTAAGCCCGAGTAGGGGCAATGGGAGTTTAGAAATAAAAGGGACGACACAAGACCCAAATAAAATAGTAAAGTTGGGACCAGGTGGGACATAGCACTTTGATGGAGATACTGTGACTCAGACCTAGATTCAGTACATTTATTATTTACACATATCAAAGGAAAGTGCTAGGGGCAGGGGAAAGAATGCAAAAAAAAAACATCTGGTGTTATTGATGCAAGCAGTAAACTGAACTTTATCAAAAGAATGTAACTTGTGGTTGCTAAGGAAACAGAGATAGGGCAGCTAGATGTTTTTGCAGACTTGAACTGAAGGTCATGTAAGGAAAAAACCTTGCAAATTCCCTGTCCCCTGAGGCAGCCCTGCAAATTCCTCAGGGGGCAGCTTGACCTGGGAGCAGCCCGATTTTCTGAAGTACAACTGTTCAGTTATGCCCCATCAGCAAATGAAGGTCCCAAAAGCTTTATTCCATTCACGTCATTATGGCCAATTATACTTTGCCAAGACAGCTCTTCCCCAGGTGTTTTTGTGCGTGCCTTCCAACTTAAGGGGTCCATCTTTAGGTACTATATCTGGCAATACTGTGCTACTATTCATGGTTTACTTTCCTGGCATTATATCTGACAATGTTTTGTTGCTATTCATAAGATTTTCAGTGGCTAAACATTCAGACCTAATCTGCCTTTCCTTTTTCCTAATCTATTTTAGTCTGGAAGCTTCATTGAAACCTGTCCACCATGGATGGTCCTGCTGGTATTTAAAATATTGCTGGCATAGCTTACAGCATCACAGCAACACTCAAGCCAACTGATAGAAAAATGGTGAAAGAACACAGCAGCAGAGGAGAAAGAGTTCATATTTCCTCCATTAATTAAATAAATATGAATTGAGCACTTACTGTGTGTGAGCCACTGTTTTAGGTGCTTGGAATATACCAATGAATTTTGTCCACATGGAAAATATATTCCAGGATGAAAGGAGTTAAACAATAGATATAATTACTAAGTCAATATCTATTAACAAATGATGACTAATTTAGAAAAGAAAAAAGACCAGACAAGGAGGATCTGGAATGCTGAGGAGTAGGGATTGAGAGGTGGGGTTATGACTGTTGTTGTTGTTGTTGTTAAGTGCCGTCGAGTCGGGTCCGACCCATAGCGACCCTGTACAGGGTTTCCGAGGGTGTAAATCTTTACGGGAGTAGAAAGCCTCATCTTTCTCCCGCGGAGCAGCTGGTAGTTTCGAACCGCTGTCCTTAAGGTTCGCAGCCCGATTCGTAACCACTACGCTACCAGAGCTCCAATTTTTAAATGTTGCTGTTGTCAAGTGCTGCTTGTTGTTGTTAAGTACCATCAAGTTGTTTCTGACTCAGAGGGACCCTGTACAGGGCTTATGATGAGCAGCTGGTGAATTTGAACCACCCAATTTTTGGTTCACAGTCCAGTGCTTACCCTACCACATCACACAAGGAGTTCATGTATTGTCTAGTTGATTCCAATTCATAGCAACCCTTTATAGGGTTTCCAAGGAGCTGCTGGTAGGTTTGAACCGCCAACCTTGTGGTTAGCAGTTCAGTGCTTAACCTACAGTGCCACACCATAGGATAGTTTTAAAAGGCTCCTTTGGGAAGGTGACATTTGAACCAAGATTTGAAAATAAGAGCAAAGTTATTTGGGGAAACAGTATTCCAGACAGAGTGTCAACAGTCTATCAAGTCCCAAAGGTAAGACTTTCCTGATGTATTAACTTAGTGTAACTGGAATGGACTTGTAGAAGGGTTGAGTGGCAGGAGAGATGGTAAGAATGTGGGGAGTGCAGGTGTTACGGGATCTGTGACTTTTATACTGAGTGAAATGAGGGAGACTTTGCAGGGTTTTGAGCTGAGGAATGGCATTATGTGACCTAGGTTTTAAGACTTATGCTAGTTGCTTTGTTTTAAAAGACTGAAAAGAGTAGGAGCAAAGAGAAAAGCAGAAAAACCAATTAAGAAGCAGTGATCCAGGTAACAGATAATAGTGACTCAGAGCAGGGTAGGAGGTATGTAAGCAGTGAGACATGGTCAGATTCAAGATATACTTTGAAGGTAGAGTCAACAGATTCCCTTAAAAATTGTATATAGAATGTGGACATAAAGATGATTCCAAAGATTTGGAGGCTGAGTTACTACAGTTGGAGTTGCCGTTAACTGAACTGTAGCACCTCTGTATGGAGCATCATCACAGAGGGACAATCAGGAGTCTAGTTTGGAACACATTAATTTTAGAATTCCTAAATGACAAATTAAAGAGGAATGGCATTGCATTCATTGTTTAAAAAGGACATTTCAAGAGCTATCCTAAAGTACAATGCTAACAGGGATAGTATATTATTTATATGACAACAAGGAAGACCAGTTAATATTATTCAAATTTATGCAACACTTAAGAATAAATCTAACCAGAGAATCAAAAGACCTATTTAAAGAAAACTACAAAACACTACTACAGGAAACCAAAAGAGATTTATAAAAACAGAAGAATGTACCATGCTCAAATTTATGCACCAAGAACTAATGCCAAAGATGAAGAAAAAAAATAATTTTACCAACTTTTACATTTTGAAATTGATCAAACATGCAATAAAGATGACTGATAATTGCTGGCAATTAAAATGCAAAATTTGGAAACAAAGAAGGATCAGCAATGACAAAGTATGACACTGGTGATAAGATCCCATGCATGACCTACAGCTTATTCATTGCAATTTTTTTTTAACAACATAAACAGAAACTATGCAAATGGACCATGCTGGATGGAATACACAGAACCGAAATCAACTACATCTGTGGAAAGAGACAGTGAAGAATCTCAATATCACCAGTCAGAGAGCAACAGCAGTGCTGAGAGGGCAATTTATAGCAAAAAACACACATATCCAAAAGAAGAAAGAACCAAAATCAATACATCAATACAACATCTCCAGCAATTAAAAACAACCAACAAAGTAAGCATTTACAGTCAACCAGAAGAAAAGAAATCATAAAAATTAGTGCAGAAATGAAGTAGAAAACATAAAGAATTAATAAGATAAGAAGTTAGTTCTTTGAAAGGATTAATAAAATCGACAAACTCCTGGCAAATCCTAGAAAAGAGGGAGAAGATGCAAAGAACACACATAAGAAAAGTTATGGGTGCCATCACAACAGAAAGAAAGGGTAGTAACAGCTTACTATGAAGAGCTGTATTCCAATAAATTGAAAATCTAGAAGAAATAGATAAATATTTAGAAAAGCACGACCCATATAAATCAACACAGAGTGAAGTAGGAAAAAATGCATAGACCTATAACAAAAGAAGAATTGATCAGGTCATTAAAAAAGTCCCAAAAGAAAAGTTTCAAATCCAGATGACTTTACTGGTAAATTTTACTAAACATTCAGAGAAAAGCTGACACCAGATTTACACAAACTATTCCAGAACACAGAAAAGGATGGAAAACTCCCAAATACATTTTATGAAGCAAGTATAACTCATATTGTAAAACTAGGCAAAGAAATCACTAGAAAAGAAAATTAAAGACCAATATCCCTCATGGAGACCTGGTGTGGCACTGTAGGATAAGCACTCAACCACAAGGTCTGTTTAAACCACAAGGTTGGTGGTTCAAATGCACCAGCTGCTCCTTAGAAACCCTTTACAGGGTCGTTATGGGTCGGAACAGACTCCACAGCAACAATCCCTCATGAACATAGATGCAAACATTTTCAGAAAAATCCTAACCAACAGGATTCAACAACATATTAGAAAAACAATAACTCATGACCAAGTGGGATTCATACCAGGGATGCAAGAATGGCTTAGTATTAGAAAAACAATCAATATAATCCATCATATGAATAGAAAGGAAAAGAACCACATGATCATATCAACTGATGAAAAAAAGGCATTTGACAAAATCCAACACCCATTCTTGATAAAACCAGTCTACATAGTAGGAATTGGAGGGAAATTCCTCAATTTAATTAAGAGCATATATACAAATCCAACAACCAACATTACTCTCAATGAAAAGACACTGAAAGTATTCCCTTTGCAAACAGGAATCAGACAAAGATGCCCTTTATCACCACTCCTATTCAGTATTATGTGGGAAGGCTTAGCCAGAGCTATAAAGCAGAAAGGGAAATTAAAGGCATGCAAATTGGCAAAGAAGAAGTAAAACTCTAATTGCAGATGTTATGATCTTGTACAGAGAAAATTCCAAAAACTCAGCAAGAAAATTATTGGAACTCATTGAAAGATTCAGCAAAGTGGCAGGGTATAAACTTGTTGTTAAGCGCCATCGAGTTGATTCTGACTCTTAGGGTCTCTGAGAAGCAGCTGGTGGGTTTGAACTGCTGATGTGTGGTTCACAATCCAGTGCTTATCCTACACCACAAGTTCACCATTTACAGTAGCTACCCAAAAGATGAAATACTTAGAAAAAATCTAACCAGAGAAATAAAAGACCAATACAAAGAAAACAACAAAACACTACTACAAGAAACCAAATGAGATTTACAAAAATGAAATAATAAACCATGTTTATGGATAGGAAGACATAACATTGTGAAAATGCCAATACAAAGCAATTTATAGATATGATGCAATCCCAATCCAGATTCCAACTTCATTCTTTAAAGACATGGAAGAATGATCACGAACTTCATATGGAAAGGAAAGAGACCTCAGATACACAAAGAACTGCTTAAGAAGAACAAAGTTGGAAGCCTCTTACTTTAGGATCTCAAACTTACTACACAGCCACAGGGGTCAAAAGAGCCTGGGAATGGTACAATGAAAGACACTTAGATCAATGGAACAGAATTGAGAACCCAAAAGCAAATCCATCTACATACAGTCAACTGATCTTTGACAAAGAGCCAAAATGCATTATGAGGAAGGAGATAGTCTTTTTAACAAATGGTGCTGGAAAAACTTGGAATTTATTTGCAGAAAATGAAACAAGACTCATATCTCACACCACATACAAAAACAAACTCAATATGGAAGAAAGACCTAAATGTAAAACACATAACAATAAAAATCATCAATGAAAAAATAGGAACAAACTTAGGGGTTCTAATCATGGCATAAATACACTAGCAAACATTACAAAAACCACACAAACAGTAGAAGACAAAATAAATTAACTCGGACCTCATAAAAATTAGAAACTTATGTGCGTCAAAAGATTTTGCCAAAGAGTGAAAAGGGAGCCCATAGACTGGGATTTTTTTTTTTTGCAATGACAGATTAGACACAGGAGTAATATCTAAAATTTATAGAAAACTCAACACCTCTACAAGAAAAAAGACAAATAACCCAATGAAAAAATGGCACAGGACATGCACAGATACTTTACCAAGGAAGGCATTCAGGCAGCCAACAAACATATAAAGGAATGTTCACAATTATTCACCATTTTTGTTGTTAAGTGCCATCAAGTCAGTTCCGGCCCATAGCAACTCTATAAAGGGTTTCTGAAGAGCGAATGGTGAACTTGAACTGCTGACCTTGTGGTTCAAATGACTTTGCAGTCCAGCTCATTAACTCACAATGCCACACCAGGACTCCTATTAATCATCAGAGAGATGCAAATCAAAACAACAATGAGATATCATCTCACACCAGCATTAACAATAATATTCCAAAAACAAAAACAACAAATGATGGTGAGGGTGTGGAGACACTGGGACCCTCCTACATTGCTGGTGGGATTGTAAAATGGTTCCAATCCATTTTGTTGGGTGTCTTCCTCTTTTTCACTGAGTCTCCATTTTATCAAACCTGATATCCATCTCCAGGCACTGGTCCTTCCTGATAACATGTCCAAAGTACGAGACTAAGTCTGGCCATCCTGACTTCTAAGGAGTATTTTGGCTGTACTTTGTCCAACACAGACTTGTTTGTTCTTCTGGAAGTCCACAGTACTTTGAGTATTCTCCAGCACAATAACTCAAATGCACCAATTCTTCTACAGTCTTCCTTATTCATTGTCCAACTTTCACATGCATATGAAGCGACTGAAAATACCATGGCTTGGGTCAGGTGCACCTTAGTCCTCAAATTGTTATCTTTGCTCTCTAGCACTTTAATGAGGTCTTTTGCAGCACATTTATATGACTAACACAGTATATTGTCATTTGTAGCACAGTGGATTAGTTCATATGACTCTTCTATCCACATTCCTTGAAACTCCCACAAAACTACTTTTTCCTGATGGCTCTGGGTAACTAAAGGTGGAAGAGACTGCTGTTCAGCTGCTACACAGAATCTGCCTAGTATCTATGCTTGGCAGGTCTACCCATATTTTGTCCAGTGTTGTTCCATGGGGCACCAGTGGAAAGGCATAAGTCTTAGGTAACCCAGCCCCCTTGACCTGTACCATCCCATCTTCAGGCAAGTTCTCATGGGCAAGCTGGCCTCTCCTGCAACTACCTTAGCAAAGAAGACAGTGATAGCTGGGTGGGACCCCGAGGAGCACTCACCTGAGGTGTCCACAGCAGGAGTCAGTACAAGTGGAATCCCCCACACCGATGTTTGCACAAAGTCTATATTATAAAGTATGCCATGAATGTTAAGCAATGCATAACTGTGTTGGTATTTTTTATGTAAGAACACTGGGGTGGAATATGGAGAAAACCCTGTATTTATATACTGTGCTCTTTTCCATGTCAACTGTTTATGATACGCAATAGCTCTCAGTACCTCTTCCCAGCTTTTGTGAAAGAAGAAAGAAGTAAAATCAGTCTTGTTTTGTTTTGCAATTGGATTTGTGCAAAATACATAAGAAATAAAAGCAGGATGTTGTTTTGTTTTACAATTAGATGCACAAAATATGTAAAAAATAAAATCAGTGTTTTGTTTTGCTATTAGACTTGTGCAAAATATGTAAGAAATAAAATCAGTGTTTTTGGTTTTGTGATTAGAAAATAAAGGCTGGAGGAGATGCTGATAGGATGATATGATTCAGTTGTGATTGCTAATAGAGTTCACTGTGATTGTAAAATCTTGGAACTCTAACACGGGTTTAAAATGAGCCATCTCAGAAGCAGGAGTGGGAACCCCACTACCATCAAAGAAGAGAGAGACAGGAGTGGAGCACATCCTTTGGACCTGAGACTCCTTGCATTAACTTTCTCAACCCAGGGATAGAAAGCTGTGACACCAGAGGGGTGACTGAGGAGCATCGTAGCAGCAGCAGAACCAAGAACCACAGCACACAAGACAGAGCGGTGTGCTGCTCAGTTCATAGAGCAGGTAAAGCTGAATGACTTTGGGCAGCAAACTTGCTTGCAGAGTGGGGTGTCTCCAGGCAACTAATTGAAGGGGCAAGGTCTGCTGACCCACGCCAAATTGTCACATTAGTAACAAACTTTTTTTTTTTTGAAAACAACAACAATACTCTTAAAGATTTTTATTCATCTTTGTTTTACATTGCTAGAGACACTTGAAGCAGGGTTGTTTTGTTTGTTTGTGTGTGTGTGTGTGTATGTATTTAGGATTGCACCAGAATGGGCTAGGGAAAAATAAACTTTCTGTTCTGTTACCTACTGCTTGACTGGTTTATATGAGTTTAGACAAGTTAAGGTCAAATGAAGTTTTCCCACATGCTAAACTTATTACTGACTTAATACACTTGTCTGAGAAATAATCGACGATTTTAAAGTGAAAAAACACACTGCACCAACATTACAACTTGGGCGAATGCTGCTGGCATTTTTATAGCATGGTGGGAGGAAAAGGCTACAATCTGCAGCTGTGCAATGGCTTGGTTAGAAAGGGATGGAAGAAATTTCCTTTCATGTCATAAACTGACTGTGACACTTGTGAGATATCAGAGGATGCTTTTAAATCTGTTGTTGTTGTCAGGTG
>NW_006408590.1:8817869-8819221 GCF_000296735.1 Chrysochloris asiatica
TGTGTATTCCTTCCATCTTTTCTTGATGCATTCTGCATCATTCAATAATTTGCCCAGTGAATCTTTCAATAACGAAAGTCGAGGCTTGAATTTTAAATCTAGAGGCTCCTAAATATAAAAGTTTAAATCAGTGTGTTTTAAAGGTCTGTATTTTGATGAGGATAATCAAGATATCTGCTTTATGCTCAACACTATGCAGATGCTAAAAGAAATCTGAGCACTTAACATAACAATTTTCTGACTTTGTTATGCAATTAAGAAGTTCTGTTCAAATAGAGTGAAAAAAGGACAGATGCTAACTAGTAGTGTATGTTGCTATTGTTTTTAAGTGCCATCAAGTCACAGGGAATCTGTACAGGATTTCAGAAGGAGCAGCTGGTAGATTTGAACTATCGACCTTATGGTTCGCAGTCCAGTGCTGATCCTACAGTGGCACAGTGGGAGTCCAGTACTGTATGAGGGTGCTTCAAAAAGTTTGTGGAAAGATTCCATTATCTTTTAATTCCATTTTCTCTGTAAACTTTTTGAAGTCCCCTTGTACTTGGTAAGTGCCATGAGCAGTCAGAACATGGCATTATTAGAGTAAACTGGAGAAATCTGTCAGCAAAGAAGGTGGCATTTGGGTTAGACATCCAGGATGTATAGAATGTGAGTAAACTGAGAAGAGGAAATACAACTTTTCAGATGAGGTAGACAAACACAGCACATTGGTGAAAAATTCTTTGAGATGTTATTTATTCTTGTGAAGTGCCGTTGAGTTGGTTCTGCCCCACTCTGCATACGGTTTCTGAGACTTTAAATCTTCATAGGAGCAGAAAGCCTCCTCTTTCGCCCATAGAGCAGGCTCAAACCACAAACCTTGTAGTCACAGAACAGAGCTTATCATTGTATGGAGTCACCGTGCTCCCTTGCGATGTATACAAAGTATCAAAATAGTTACTGAGGTCTTCTCTTGTTGTTTTTCAAAAGACTCAAAGTTAACATTAAATTTTGTTTTCAGAAATAGGATACTCTTTTTTTTTTTTTCCTTCCAAGTTAGTAAGGGTGGGGCAGACTTATGTTAACTCAACTACTCAACTATTAGGTGCCTGAAACTGGTCCTGGGTTGCATCTTATCTCTGTGAGCAGTAGCCAAGGGAGACATTCCAAAGAAAATATCTTGAAGAGAAGTGAGGCTGGGTTTTTCTACCAGTAGGGAGAGGAAGCCTCTCTGGTGCCGCTTTAGGATAAGCACTGAACTACTAACCACAAGTTCGGCAGTTCAAACTCACCAGCTGCTACTTGGAAACCCTGTATGTTGTTGTTGTTGTTAGGTGCCATCGAGTCAGTACCGACCCATAGCGACCTTATGC
>NW_006408590.1:8821752-8898021 GCF_000296735.1 Chrysochloris asiatica
TTCTGGACATGTGCTGATATGGTCATCTGCTTTTGCTTCTTGGACATGTTTAGTGTTTATCTGTGGCCTTAATACTTAATTGAGTATGTGTTTTGCTACTTTTTATGCTTTCTGATTGCTTCCAGGAAGATGTGATCAGGATGTAAGCTTCCCTTTTCACTCCTTTTATTGCTTAACTCAGAGTAACTTTCACAGGTGTTGTCTGTTTCCCTGGTATATGGCAGTTGGCATTGGTTCTTGCCTGGATTTTGGCATTCTGTATTGCCTTAAGTAAAACTTAACTCGCATGGGATATCAAAGAGATTGTCCAATGATTTCCACATTCCTTTGGGTCACCTTTCTTTGGAATGGGCACAAATATGGATCTCTTCCAATCTGTCAGTCAGATAGTTGCTTCCAAATTTCTTAGCAGAGATGAGTGAGTGCCTCCTGTGCCACCTCACTTTCTGGAAAGCATTCAATTTTTATTCCATCAATTCCTGGTGCCTTGTTCTTTGCTAATTCCTTCAATGTACTTTGGACTTCCTCCTTCAGTACCATTGGCTCTTGATCATATGCTACCTCTTGAAACACCTGAACATTAACCATTTCCTTTTGTTACAGTGACTCTGTGTACTCTTTCCATCTTCTCTTGATGCTTTCTGCATCATTCAATAATTTGCCCAGAGAATCTTTCAATAACAAAAGTCGAGGCTTGAATTTTTTCTTCAGTTCCCCCAGCTTGAGAAATGCTGAGCATGTTCTTCCTTTTTGGATTTCTGATTCCAGATCTTTGCACATTTGTTGTAATATTTGGCTTTATCTTCTCAAGCTGATCTTTGAAATTTTCTGTTCAGTTGTTGAACCTCCTCATTTCTGCCATTTACTTTAACATCTTTACGCTGTAGAGCAAGTTTCAGTGTCTCTTATGACATCCATTTTGACCTTTTCCTCCTTTCTTGTCTTCTTAATGACTTTTTGCTTACTTCATGTATGATGTTATTGATGTCATCCCACAACTCTTTTGGTCTTTGGTCTTTAGTGTTTAATGTATCAAATCTGTTCTTCAGATGATCTCTAAATTCAGGTGGGATATATTCGAGGTCATATTTTGGCTCTTGTGGACTTGTTTTTATTTTCTTCAGCTTCAGTTTCAATTTTCATATGAGTAATTAATGGTCTGTTCCACAGTCTGCCCCTGGCCTTGTTTTCACTGATGATATGGAGCTTTTCCATCATTTCTTTCCACAGATGTAGTCAATTTGATTTCTATGTATTCCATTTGGTGAGGTCCATGTGTATAAGTCGTCTCTTATGCTGTCTAAAGAAGGTATTTGAAATGAACAAATCACTGATTTTGCAGATTTCTATCATGCATTCTCCAGCATCATTTCTATCACCAAGGTCATATTTTCCAATTACTGATTCTTCCTCTTTGTTCCCAACCTTTGCATTACAATCACCAGTAATGATCAATACATCTTGATTGCATGTTTGATCAATTTCAGATTGAAGAAGTTGGTAGAATCCTTCAGTTTCATCCTCACTGGCTTTATTGGTTGGTGTGTAAATTTTAATAATCATGTTATTAACTGGGTTTCCCTGTAGGCACATGTATATTATCCTATCGCAGACAGCATTGTACCTCATGACTGATCTGGATATGTTCTTTTTGACAATGAATGCAACACCATTCCTCTTCAATTTGTCATTTCTGACATAGTAAATCATGTGATCATCATATTCAAAATGACCAATACCAGTCCATTTCAGCTCACTAATGGCTAAGAAATCCATGTTTATGCGTTCATTTCATTTTTGACAGCTTCCAATTTTCCCAGATTCATACTTTGTACATTCCATGTTCTGATTTTCAGTGGATGTTTACAGCTGTTTCTCTTCATTCTGAGTTGTGCCCCATCAGCAAATGAAGGTCCCACAGGCTTTTCTCCCAGGAGCTTTACTACATTCGCATCATCACGATCAACTCTACTTTGAAGAGGCAGTTCTTCTCTAGTCGCATTTTGAGTGCCTTCCAACCTGAGGGGCTCATTTTCCGGCACTATATCTGACAGTATTTCTCTGCTATTCATAAGGTTTTCAGTGACTAAATATTCGGAAGTAGTTCGTCACTCTTTATTCCTAGTCTGTCTTCATCTGGAAGGTCATCTGAAACCTGTCCACCATGGGTGACCCTGCTAGTATTTAAATATCGGTGGCATAGTTTTCAGAATCACAGCAACTCACAAGCCAACACATTACAACAAACTGACAGATGAGTGGTGGTGGAAACTCTATATAGGGTCATTATAACTTGGAACCAACTCAACAACACACAAGGGAGATGGAGCAGATAGAAAAGGACCTACTGGTTGGTAACGTTTTCTAAGTCTTGGAAGCAGCAATTGCTCCCCACATCCTACGCAACAACTCCTGATCCACAGGGTCATAACTTTTTAGTATGTATTTTCTGAAACAACCACAAGTAGGAACTTCTTATAAAATTCCATTCTAATATATAACTGGATCACACCAGCATTCTGTTTATTAAGAGAAGACATTACCCTGTATGCAATGACAAAATTATAAACAACAAAATTTTCTAACCAGAAAAGAGAAGTACCTGGCTATTAAATTTTTGGTCTCTTAGACATTCTCCTACTTTCAGAGGTACCTCCAGCTTCTGGGCTGCCTGTCCCAGCACTAGGTTGCTAACCTGAATTCCCTGGTTTGTACTTGCCCAGCAACTAAGGTGCTTCTCATTATCAGGCCCCTTCCCTCCATCTTCTTCTCTCCCTCCCCCTTCCAAAGCAAACTCTGCCCCTACCCACCTGACCCAGTTACTTTGGAGGCATTGATTTCCTTGGAAGCCAGGATGGTCTTTCTCAGCACTCCTGACTGGGGCTTCTAAGACACTGCTCTCCTAAACTATATAAAGATCTTTTGTTCTTTACAGATGGAGATAGGTTAAAATTGTCATGTATTTATTACCATGCCATCTTGGAATGGTTCATTACCTCCACTTCACACATGAAAGGAGCCCTGGTGGCGCTATGAGTTAGGCGCTGAGCTGTTAACCTCAAGATTGGTGGTTCAAACCCACCAACCTCTGCAGGAGAAAGAGGAGGCTGTCTACTCCCGTAAAAATTACAGTCTCGCAAACCCCATACAGGTCACGATGACTCGATAGCAGTAGGTTTGGATTTTTGGTTATGTGTGAAGCACAGCTATTCTGTAGCTTGCCCAGTCCCAGAATTAAAATACCTGTGGTGGGGCGTGGTTTGAACCCTGGTGATCTGAGCTGGCCTTGCGCTTACTCAAGCTGGTGACGACACTCACTCGCGGGGCTGAACTCAGTGAATTACCTTCTCCCAGGTTACTAGTTCACACGGCGTCCCTAACCCTCCGACCCGCTGGGCCACCGCCCACTCGCTGCCCCGGGAAGCACGTGACTGGAGAGCTGGGCTTGCGGCCTCGGCAGGCCCTGCCCACAAGAGGGGGCGGGGCCACGAGGGAGCTCCGCCCCGCCCCGATTAACTGGCTGCCTCGCTGCGGATGCAGGGTTTGCGGTGCAGCGGTCTGAGGTGGCAACCGGGCGTCCCGGCACGGCGCGGCCCGGACATGGCCACTGTACGGGAGAAGGCGGCCGCGCTGAACCTTTCGGCTCTCCAAAGCCCCGCGAGGAGGCCTCCCGGTAGGTGCCGAGAACCCTTTCTACGGACTGCGCGGGGCCGGTGGCGTGGGCGCTGGGGGGTGCACCGGCGCCTTCGCCCGGAACAGCCGATTACGCGGGATCCGCACAGCTGTGAGCACTTGGGACGGCGTCCCCGCGGGCCGGGCTCCTCTCCCGGCGCCTGCTTGCCATCGCAGCCCAAACTCTACCTTCACTGCGCGTTTGTCTGCGCGCCCCAAGTACGTCTCTAGCATGTGCTGCACATCCTTACTGGAGACAAGTACACTGTCTGAGTTTGTATAGCTCTCGTCTCCGCCGCAAACTAGCCCCGAAGTGTGACCAGGGGCCGTGCCTCACTTGCCCACTTTGTTCTCGGAATTGATAAGATTCGGGAGTCACTTTCGTCTTGCCAGATTCTTCTGGAGAAAGATGAGAGGATTCTGTCATATTAATTCTAGTGGTAGGAGCATAGCATTGTACAAGGTAATGAGTAGGCTACCTTTTTTTTTTTTTTTTTTAGTTGCATGACATTAGGAGAGAAGTAGATTCTGTCACCAGCTTCTTATCTTGGGTGTAGTTCTTTTAAGATCTCGATCTCTATCTAAACAAATTAATAGAATCGATTATCACGTTAAAAGTTCGGATTCTAGCATATCTGTAAAGCAGTAAAAAGGGTTGAATCATATGACTGAACACATCCGGATAATAGTAGGCTTTTTGTTGTTGTTGCCTTTTAAGTAAGTTGCCTTTCCACTCCTTTTCTGTAACTGCTATCTGGGGTGATCGAAAAATTGGTTCTCCGTCTGTCAAATGCCTTTTGTGTGTAAAAAGTCAACTAGTGAAGCTGCCTCTGCCCTTAGGGTGACTGTGATCAGTAAATTAATTGACTTAGGTCAAATGGGTGCATCTCAATGGCCTTGGGCTACTAATTAATGTCTCTCTTAATCTTCAAAATGCTAATAATGAATTTTGATAGAGAACCACTTTTCTTTTGTTCTTGCACATGTCTAAGCATGTCTTAATAATGGCTTTACTCTGCTCCCATTTAAATGATTTGAAAAAACTACATACAGAATTTTGTCTTGTTTAAGGGAAGGGAAACAGCTCAGCATTTAGGAATGTAAAACCTTTTCAAATGATATTTAGAAACAGTCTTGAGAAATCTTTAGATTTACTGTCTGAGTGAAAGAAATGACCAGATTTTACTGGATTCAAATCATGGCACCTATCTTCTCTAACAGCTGAAATACCAACTCTGGACTTCAGACATTTGTGAACTTCCAGATCTTAGACAGTATAAGCCATAAAGGAAGATGTTTTCAAAAATTGAGTAGATGACTGACTGTCAGAAGGAAGAGTTGAAGTGCTTGTTTATGGATTTGAACCCAAAGAAAAAGTTGCTGTCCTCAACACACATGTGCAAGAGGGCAGGGAGGGGGTCCACTGTGTTTTTCTCACGTTATACTTGTTCCAGTTGGCGTTCCTACTCCTTAGCCATTGTTAATTCCTCTTACTTTTTGTCACAGTTCTAGAGAGCCGGATAATGGGAGCCGCTGGTTCTTGGTTCCTTGCCATTCCCTTTCTTTGTGCTCTGGCAAGCAGTTCTGTACTTTTGTTTCTCTGCCTATTAGTAACTCTTCCAAACCTTAAAGAGGCTGTAAAAACCAGGAACCTGATTTATGTAGTAGAAATAAGGTCTACATGTTAACCTTTGGCTAATACTTCAAAGATTGGTCTTTGAATATAGACAAAGGCAATGAGAGTGTGGTATGTTATTCTGTTATCCCTTTAAACTGTAACCTAATTCTTTGAATTTGCCTGGTGTCGCTTTTCCAGGGAGATCAAAATACTTCCCATATGCTATCTCATTAGACTGTATAAATTAAAGCTGTGGCCAGTGCCTACTTTTGTTGATATTCCTCATAACATACTTTAAAATTATGCTTGTCAAAGAGATTTACTTTACATATTTTACCTGCTTTTGCAAAGCCTTTGGAGTCCTCGTGTGGCACTATTGGCTAATGCACTGGACTGCAAAGTCGGTGTGAACCTCAAGGTTGGCGATTCAAGCTCACCAGCTGCTCCTAGGAAACCTTATACAGGGTCGCTATAGATCAGAACTGACTCCATGGCACTTAACAACAACGTAGCCGTCTTCTTAACAGCAGCCTCAGTTTTCAGCTTGAAACCTCTGATGCCATTGTTTTAAGTGCCGTCGAATAGAGGAAAAATAAAATTTTGAACTAGTAAAATCAATATTCAAGGGAAGTGTTGCAACACTAGTGTCATCGAATAGGAAGATCTTTCCACTCAGTTACAGCTACACAGTTTTAATACTCAAAACATAGTTCTCTTTACATTGATCTATTTTCAGAGGTGTCAGTTACTGTCCAATAGATGTAGTCCTTTTCCTTTGTCTTGGTAATTCTGTGAATAATGTTTTAAAACATCCTTTGAAAAAGTAATTTAAAAATAAAATTCTCTTCGATTCTAAGTCATTTAGGACAGTTTCCCCTTTTATTTTTAATTATGTATCTGTACATTGTTGGGCACTATGCTAGTCACTTTGCATACATTATTTCATATCCTCACAATAAGCAAGATAAGTGAAATTAGTTCTACTGTGAAACAGAAAAGTTAGGCCATTTGCCCAAGGTTGAATTAATAAATGATGGAACCACGTGTAGACCCAGGTCTCTGGGACGCCAAGAACCATTCTTTGTATTTTGTAGCACTTAACACTGTGCTTGCTGCCTTAGCACTTGTTCCCAGGTCTGTGCAGTATTTATTCAATCCAATGGTTCACCACTGGCATTTTCTTTGTTGTGGGGGGTTGTCCTGTGCAATATAGAATAGTTAGTAGTATCCCTGTCTTCTGTTCATTAGATGCCAGTAATACTTGCCCACACATACAGTTATGACAACCAAAAATATCTCCAGACATTGCCACATACCCTGTGGAGGGGTGGGGAGAAGTGGTGGTGATAAATTTGTTCACTGAGAGCCACTGAGTTAGCGTTTCTTAGCAATTTTTTTTTTAGTAATTGTCAGTAACCTACAACTAACAAATATTGAATAACCTATTTAATCTATGTTGAGACAGTCTATAAATCAATTAATTTGAATCTCTACAAACTGTAAGGTAATTTAAAAGAAATAGTCATTAGCTCACTGTTTCTTAAAGTTAAAGCATTGGCTATCTGAATTCTTTCAGTGTAAAGCCTGAGAATGAAAATATAATTAACTGTTCATTTAGATGTAGTGTGTTTCTGTGTGCATGTTTACCTTACATTGGGTTCTAATTCTGTGATGTACACTTTGAAGGATTTTAATATGTCACTTTCTAAAGTGATTATAGATATGCCCCTCTTAATTTTCACAGCAAGGCCTTAGTTGATGTTGATAGTATGGATTATGTATCTATTTTATAACTTGATTTTTAGGAAAATATTATTGTAATGAGTTGATTTTTTAGCATGCACTCTTAGGTTCAAAAGTGAGTCTTAGTAATAATACAAATGTAAGTGTATAATTTTGTCTTAGAAATGCTGTTGGTAAACAATCATTGTATTTCTAAGTTGTTGGTAAACTTTTTTGGTAGAGGTCAAATACAAAAAAGGGCAGGTCTTTGGCTCTGAAAAACAGCTATTGTTTTCAAGAAAATAAAGATGAGGCTGCTTGAAGTAAAGCCTAGTTGTATATAGTGCTTTCATTTAGCTGAACACGATTTCTGAGCCTCTTGTTAGGTCACCTTCGGAAAGCTTCGTGTCTGATAGCGTCAGATTTGTTCCTGTGTTTTTCACCTATGTTGTAGCTAAGAGCTGTCGAGTTGGTTCTGACTCATAGCAACCATGTATAGGATAGCTGAGGCCTTACCTTTCTCCCTAAGGAGCTCTGGTAGCGTAGTGGTTACAAATCAGGCGGCTAACCTCAAGGTTGGCAGTTTAACACTATCAGCTGTTCAGCTGGAGAACGATGAGGCTTTCTGCTCCCGTAAAGATTTGCAGCCTCGGAAACCCTGTACAGGGTCACTATGAGTTGGGACCGACTCCACAGTACTTGACAATAACAACAACCTTTCTCCCTAGGAGCAGCTGGTGGGCTCAAACTGCCAATTTTGTGGTTCACGGTCCAGTTTATTGTGTGGAGCCACTACACTCCCCATTTTGCATATGTTGTTGTTGTTGTTGTTAAGTGCCATCAAGTCGGTTCCGACTCATAATGACCCTGTAGAGTTTCCGAGGAGCAACTGGGTAGTTTGAATTACAGGTCTTTTGGTTAGCAGCCCGGTACTTATCCTACACCACCACACCAGAACTCCATATCTATAGGTCTGCAGTGTTTTATTTGGTGTCCTAAATGGAGGGTGGTGTGGCATTGTAGGATCAGAACGGGAGTACAAACCATAAAGTCTGTAGTTCCAACCCACCAGCTGCTCCTCAGAAACCCTATATAAGGTCGCTATGAGTTGGGACCGACTCAACGGCACTTTACAACAACAAATGGAGGCTGGTATAATTTCAACCTCTAAAATACTAAGATCAACAGTTTAGACCTGAAATTAACCCTTAAATACAGTGTTCAACTCTTGTATCAGTAAAGAAACCAACTTACAGAAGTTAAGTGTCTTATCCAGGATTATCGCAGCTGTTCTGTAGTCTCTTTAATTCCTTTAGTCATGATGCTTTTAAAAAATGCTTGACCACATGGAAATAAGGAAGCATCAAGATGTAGATAGTGATGAATTAATTTTAGAGAGTCGTCCAGCTTGTTTGCAAGTTAGATTTGAGGACAAGCTGAAGCATACATTCTGATAGCTAGAGTTACAAAGCATTCTCTGTCTGCTCCCGGCGTCTTGAATCCTGCTGAGGAATCACAATAAGTCTTCTTACTGGGCTATGATCTGCTGTACCAATATTCATTTTAACTCTTTTTTGTCTTCTTCTTGTTGTTAAGTGCTGTCGAGTTGAGGTTCGGACCCATAGAGACCCTGTATAGGGTTTTCAAGAAGCAGCTGGTGAACTTCAACTGCCGCCTTTGCAGTTCAAATGGGTTTGCAGTCTGGTGCATTAACCCACAGTGCCACACCAGGAGATGATGTTAAATCAAGAAGTTTCAAACAAGCATCTTGGAGGATTTGTGTTCATATGGTGAAACCATCATTGAATACAAAAATAAAAACACAGGAGGTTATCTTGGTGTGGGTTTTGGTACATTTACTTCTCAAGTCCAGGGTACATTGTATACTAAAGTATCTGGATGAACATGAGTTAGTTTGGGTCTGTGGGTGGTGATGCTTGAGGGGAAATATCCCAGGATGCAATGGTTAGGAATTAATGGTCAGTGAGAACAGAGGAGACCTGAAAGGGCTGGATTGTATCATGCCTGGAGGACTCTGGAAACATCCTGTGGTTTACAGGTGCTTACTCTCCTGCTCTAACCTGTTCTTTAATCTTTTATACAGCGTTATCCAATCTGCAACACTTCCTGATTTCCTGCATTTAAGCAGCAACGTGGGCAAATTTATTCTTTGCCTCTTAATTCTCCTGTGAAGATTAGCTTTTTCCACTGCATTCCTCTCACCACCTTTACACCCTTCTGTTGTCTTATTGATCTCATTTTAGTACGTGGCTCACCCCTATCTTTCAAGATTTGCATATTAATCTACTTGTACCTCAAATGTGTTATTATTGAGCTATTACCATTTTCAATATCACAAAGTCTATTTGTTTGGGACTTAAAATGCAATCTGATTTCTTATAAATTTGAATCTTGCCTGTTTTCCTTCCCACTTGTGTTTCATGGTGTTGCTGTTGTTAGGTGCTGTCCAGTTGGTTCAAACTCATAGGGACCTTGTGTCAACAGAACGAAACACTGCCTAGTGCTGTGCAGTCATCACCATCGTTCTTGGGTTTGAGCCTATTTTTGCAGCCACTGTGACAATACATTTCATTAAGAGTCTTAACTCTTTCTTGCCCATTCTCTACATTACCAAGGCTCATATCTTTCCTGGACTGGTCCCTCTCTCAGTCCATCTCATTGAGGGTCTTTCTCGTTTTTGCTGACCCCCTACTGTACCAAGCATGATGTCCTATGGGGACTGGTCCCTCCTGATAACGTGTCTAAAGAATGGGAGAACAAGTTTCGCCATCCTTGTGTTTAAGAAGTATTCTGTCTGTCCTTCATCTAAGACAGATTTGTTCTTTTGGCAGTCTGTGGAACTTTCAATATTCTTCACCAGTACCAAATTCAAATGCATTAATTCTTTTTCAGTCTTGCTTATTCTTGTCCTTATGTACCGTGGATAGTCTGTGTGGATAGGATAAGCACTGAACTGCAAAGTCAGTTTGAACCACAATGTCATTGGTTCAAACCTGCCAGCTGCTCCTCAGAAACTGTATACAGGGTTGCTATGAGTCAGAATCGATTCAACAGCACTTTAACAAACACAACCTTATTTTAGAAGTTGTGACTACTGTTTTTAAATAGCTTGGGTAAGGTTCATTAATCTTAGAATTTTTCCTGTTATTTATCTTAATCTCTGTGGCTCTCTTAAAGCTATTTTACTTAATCTAAGTCTCCAATGAAAGGATGAAACTCCAATTTATTTATATAGGAGATGACTTTTAATGTTTAAGTACTATGAAAAACTAGTATATATTTGTTGTTGTTAAGTGCCATCCAATTGGTTCTGACCCATAGCAACCCTGTATAGGGTTTCTGAGGAGCAGCTGGTGAGCTTGTGGATCAAACCAATTTTGCAGTCCAGCACATTAACCCACAGTGCCACACCAGGACTCCTAGTATATATTTACTAGCTATATAATTGAAGGCGGATTATTGAGCCTCAATTTTCTCAAATTAAGATTATTAAGAACTGTTTCACAGAGAAATTAATCAAAATTAAATGAGAGAAAGCAAAGCCTGTCACATTGTAGGTACTCAAATGCTAGTTATTTTATTAATAATAAAACATTTTTAAAAGATTAAAGAGCAGACATTAAATTCATTTAAGTCTCAGTTTTAATTCCTGGTGTTTTAGAAAAGTTTAGAATATTAGCTGTTAACACTCCTTTTAAATTTAGTCATTCATTTTGTCATGTGGTTAAAAATAATGCAGCTACTCCCAGCTTCATATGTTATATCTTGAAATGATTGAACATCAACCATTTCTTTTTGATACAGTGACTCTGTGTATTCCTTCTTTTTTTTCCCCCAACATTTTTATTGTGAATTGAGTGATAGTTTATATAGGTAACATCAGTTTTACACTCATCCTATTATATTTGTTTTATTGTAATGATTACAATCCTATTTGTTTCATTGCAGTGATTACAGTCCCCTGCATGCTTCATCATTCAGCAGTTGTTGTTGTTGTTATGTGCCGTGGAGTTGGTTCCGACTCATAGCGACCCTGTACAGGGTTTCCAAGGCTGTAAATCTTTACGGGAGCAGAAAACCTCATTTTTCTCCCACAGAACAGCTGGTAGTTTCGAACTGCTGACCTTGAGATTAGCAGTCCGTTTCTTAACCACTGCGCTACCAGAGCTCCTTGTTTTGCTCATAAACTCCTTCAATATTGAAACCTGAGGCATGAAGTTTTTTCTTCAGTTTCTTTCAGCTTGAAAATTGCTGAGCATATTCTTTCATTTTGGTTTTCTTACTCCAGGTCTTCACATTTTTCATTATAATATTTGACTTTGTCTTCTTGAGCTGCCCTTTGAAATTTTCTGTTCAGCTCTTTTATTGCCTCATTTCTTCAGTTTGCTTTATCATCTCAATGCTTCCGATCAAGTTTCAGAGTCTCTTCTGACATCCATTTTGATCTTCGTTCTTGTCTTCTTAATGACCTTTTGCTTTCTTCCTGTGATAATCTTGATGTCGTCCCACAACTCTAATGGTCTTTGATTATTAGTATCTGACATATCAAATCTGTTCTTGAGATGATCTCTAAATTTCAGGTAGGATGTTTCAAGGTCAAATTTTGGCTCTCATGTACTTGTCTTAATTTTCTTCAGCTTCAACCTGAACTTGCATATGAGCAATTTGTTCCTGGCCTGGTTTTGGCTGATGACATGGACCTAGTCCACAGTCTCTTCTCACAGTTTTAGTCAATTTGATTTCTGTGTATTCCATCTGGTTAGGTCCATGTGTGTTTTCTCCTTTTATGTTGTTTTAAAAAGGCATTTGCAAATCATGCAAAATTGTATCTTGCAATTAATTTCCAGCATCATTTCTATCCCCAAGACCATATTTTCCAGCTACTGATCCTTTCTCTTTGTTTCTAATCTTTGCATTCTAATCACCAGTAATTATCAATACATCTTGATTGCATGTTTGATCACTTTCTGTCTGAAGAAGTTGGTAGAGTTCTTCAATTACATCATCACAGGCTTTAGTGGTTTGCGCGTACATTTGAATTATAGTGGTCTTCCTCATAAGCATATGGATATTATACTATCACAGTCAGCGTTATACTTCAAGAAAGATCTTGAAATGTTCATTTTGATGATGAATGTGATGCTTTTCCTCTTGAATTTGTCATTCCTAGCATAGTAAACCATATGATTGTCAGATTCAAAATGACCAATACCACTCATTTCAATTCACTAATGTCTAGGATATCAATCTGTATGCATTCCGTCTTATTTTGACAGCTTTCAATGTTCCTAGATTCATACTTCATGCATTCCATGATCCATTCACTAATGGATGTTTACAGCAGTTTCTACTAATTTTGAGTTGTGCCCCATCAGCAGATGAAGGTCCTGAAACGTTTACTCCATTCTCATCAACAAGGTCAACTTTAATTTGAGGAGAGGCAGCTCTTCCCCAGTCTGATTGTAAATGCCTTCCAGCCTGAGGGACTCATCTTCTAGCACTGTATCTGACAATATTCGGATGCTATTCACCATATTTCAATATTCAGTATCCAATATTCTGATGCTATCTGACAGTTTTCCACTGCTATCCATAAAATTTTCAGCAGCTAAACAATCAGAAGTAGTCCATTTCTCCTTTCTAGAATGTTTTTAGTCAGGAAGCTTAGCTGAAACCTGTCTACCATGGATATGCCCTGTTGTTGTTGTTAAATGCCATCAAGTCTGTTTAGACTCAGAGAGACCTTGTATAGTGTTTCTGAGGAGCAGCTGGTGAGTTTGAACCACTGACCTTGAGGTTCAAACAACCTTTCAGCCCAGTGTAGTAAATACCTTCCTTGCTGGTATTTACAATACTGGTAGCATAGCTTCCAGTGTCAGAGCAATGCTCAAGCCACCACAGTATGACAAACTGATAGTTCAACAAACTGATCAACAGCCAGTAGTACTGAAAGAAGAAGTCCAAGGTGCGCTGAAGGCATTGGCAAAGAACAAGACTCCAGAAATTGATGGACTACAAATCAAAGTCTTCCAGCAAACTGATACAGCAGTGGAGGTCCTCACTCATCTGAACCAAAAAATTTGGAAGACAGCTACCTGGTCAGCTGATTAGAAGAGATCTATATTTGTGCCCATTCCAAAGACAGGTGAACCAACGGTATGCAGAAGTCATTGGACAATATCATTAATATCACATGTAAGTAAATTTTTGCTAAAGATAATTCAAAACCAGCTGATTCAGATTCAGATGTGGAATAAGGAATCTAATTCCTGATGTCATTTGGATCTTGGCTGAAACCAGAGAATATCAGAAGATGTTTACCTTTCCTTTATTGACTACACAAAGACTTTGAATTGTGTGGATCTTGACAAGCTATGGACAACATTGTGGAGAATGAGTATTCCAGAACACTTAATTGTGCTCATGAGGGACCTGTACATAGACCAAGAGGCATCTGTTCGAACACAACAAGGGGCTACTAAATGGTTTTAGATCCGGAAAGGTGTGTGCTAGGGTTGTATTCTTTCATCGTACATATTCAGTCTATACGTTGAGCATATGATCTGAAAAGCTGGATTAAATGGAAAAGACTGTGGCATTAGGATTGGAGGAAAACTCACTAACAACCTAAGAGATATGCAGATGATACAACATTGCTTGTTGAATGCAAAGAGGACTTAAAATGCTTAATGATGATGATCAAAGACCACAGCCTTCAGTATGGGTTGCACCTCAGTGTAAGGAAAACAACAGTCTTCACCACTGGACCAATAAATAACATAGTGATAAATGGAGAAAAGATTGAAGTTTTCAAAGACTTCATTTTACTCTGATCCACTATCAACACTCGTGGAAGCAGCAGTCAAGAAATTAGATGACTATTGCATTAGAGAAGGAGCTCTGGTAGCAAAGTGGTTATGAATTTGGCTGCTAGCCTGAAGGTCATCAGTTCAAAACTACCAGCCATTCTGCTGAACAAAGATGAGGATTTCTGCTCCTATAATAATTTACAGCCTCGGAAACCTTGTGCACGGTCACTATGAGTCGGAACCAACTCCACGGTACTTAACAACAACAGCACTGCATTAGAGAAATCTGCACAAAGATATTCAGTTCAAAGACTAAGGTACATTTGACCCAAGCCATGGTATTTTCCATGCATATGAAAGTTGAACAGTGAATAAGGAAGACCATAGAAGAATTGATGCATTTGAGCTATGGTGTTGGAGAAGAATAGTTAAAGTACCATGAATTGCCAAAAGAACAAGCATATCTGGGTTGGAAGAAGTACATCCGGAATACTCCTTAGAAGCCAGGATGGTCAGACTTTGTCTCTCATACTTATGACATGTTATCAGGATTGACCAGTCCCTGGAGAAGGACCTCATGCTTGGTAAAGTAGATGTTGTTGTTAGATGCCATTGAGTTGGTACTGACTCATAGCGACCCTGGCTGCGTGGCTGCGTGCCTTCGAGTCGGTTCCAACCCATAGCGACCCTGTACAGGGTTTCCGAGGGTGTAAATCCTTACGGGAGTAGAAAGCCTCATCTTTCTCCCGCGGAGCGGCTGGTAGTTTTGAACCGCTGACCTTAAGTTCGTAACCACTACGCTACCAGAGCTCCTTATAGCGACCCTATGCAGAACGAAATACTGCCCTGCCTGGTCCTTGGCCAACCTCACAATTGTTGCCATGCTTGAGCCCATTGATACTGCCATATTATCAATCCATCTCGCTGGGGGCCTTCCTCTCTTTCTCTGACCCTCCACCTTACCAAACATGATGTCCTTCTCCAGTGACTTGTCCCTCCTGACAACGTCTAAAGTATGAGGGACAAAGTTTGGCCATCTTGGCCTCCAAGGAGCACTCCATTGCTTCTTCCATCACAGATCTATTGGTTCTTTTGGCAGGCCATGGCACTTTGAATATTCTCCTCCAACACCATAACTCAAAAGCATTAATTCTTCTGTGGTCTTCCTTATTCACTATCCAGGTTTCTTGTGCATATGAGGGTATTGAAAATACCATGACTTGGGTCAGACTTCAAGCTGACATCTTTGCACTTCAACACTTTAAACAGGTCTTGTGCAGCAGATTTGGATAGTCAAAGTGGATAGTCAGTGAAAAAGAGGAAGACCTCCAACCAGATGAATTGGTACAGTGGCAGTAGCAATGGGCTGAAGCTAAACAAGGATTGTGAGGGTGGCATAGAACTGGGCATTGTTTTGTTCTGTTGTGCATAGGGGTGTTATGAATTGACTGACTCAATGGCACCCAATAACAACATCACTCTTGGGATTTGGATACCAGGATTGACCAGGAACTGTTTTGAAAGGTCATCAAATGCCTGATTCTGGCTTTAGTCAATAGAGTCTAAATATTGTGTGGTAGTGATAGTGTGCTGTCGAATCAGTTCCGACTCATAGTGGCCCTGTATAATGTTTTCAAGACTGTAAATCTTTATGGGAGCAGAAAGTCTCATCGTTGTCCAGTGGAACCTCTGGTGGATTTGAACTGCTGACCTTGCTGTTAGCCACCCAACGCATAACCCTGTACACTTCCAGGACTCCTTATTAAATGTTTTATCAGTAATAAATTCAGTTCCAGCTTGATTTATGTCTGTAGTTACTTCTCTACTGTTTTTGAAACTGCTCAGATGGTATTTGGGAAGTGGGCAACTCTTAACTTCCTTCTTTGTTGTTGTTAAGTGCATTGAGTCAGTTTTGACTCATAGCGACCCTGTTTAAGGTTCCCAAGGAATGACTGGTAAGTTTGAACCACAAACCTTATGGTTAGCAGTCCAGTGCTGATCTTTACAGCGCCATACCAAGACTCTAAGCTTCGTCTTTGCTTATGAAATTTCTTCAAGTTTGATTATTAAAAACAATTTTGCTGATTATTTCAAACTAACATCTTAGTAATGGGTGGTGGTAAATTACCCATCTACTTTTGCTATGGAAATATACTAATAAAGTGTGTGTGCATTTGTGTGTAAGTAATTTCCATGATGATGTTAAAATTATTAGTATTGATGTAACAAAATTATGCTATGAATGAATACAATATAGTGGTTCACTGCACAACACGAAAGCTGAATTCCAAATCTCCCACTTAAAATTTAGTACTCTAGTGTATTAAGTGGAGTCGGAGTGTTCTGATGGCTTTTGTGTAACTCATTTTATTTTATCAAAAAGGTCTGAAATAATTTCAAGTAGCAGCTCCATTAATTGTAACTTCCCTTGTTCCTTACTTTTATATGAGAGGGCTTCAGAAAGTTTGTGGAAAAACAGAACTAAAAGAGAATGCAATTTTTGCATGAACTTTTTGAAGCCTCCTCATAATAATGCATATTCTTAGACTATCTTTTTCCCCACCCAAGTAAGATCTTTAATTTGTCATTAAAAGTCTGAATTTTAAACAGATTCTTGAACTGGTGGCTCATAACCATCAGCTCATTCAACTTTAGCACCTGTCTCATCTCCAGTAGCTTTTTCAGAAATACTGCCTTCACCATGAAGCTCCATGAGTTTTCCCAACTCAAACTTGGACTTCTTTAGCATATTTACTTTCCTAACAAACACGTCATGGAGAGGGTAAATAGACTTGCAAGCCTTCTCTATGTCCTTTCCAATGCTGTCTGGAATCAGTTTATTGACCACTTCTTTCAAGTCATTTGTCTGCACCTCTCGGGTTATGATTTCCAACATTTTCTTCTGGATTTGACGGACCTGTTGGTGCTGAGCATAACATGTCTTCCGAATCTGGTTGTTGGATTTTTTAGTAAAACCAACACAGAACAGGTAATGCAAATAACCATCTGTAGTCTTGACATCAACGTGAACTTCAGTCATGGTCTGCCATGATTGAAAATGGAGCACATTTTGTCACGAGTAAGATCCATGCCATGGAAGTTGGTCAAGCAGTTTTTGCCCTGAACATCCTTAGTAATTAGTGTGAATTTTCTAAGTGCAACTTAATCGTTCTGCAGATCAGCAAGACTCACTTCAAAAACACGACCCTGAGTCCATCAGATGCAATTTTGGTTCCTTGAGTCCTTGTGACTAGTGTTTTCCCAATATTTCTTATATTGAACATAGCTGGTGCCTTCATATCATACCAGTCTTTCTTAGAAAATGGATCAACCACTTTCTTCTTGGCTCCTTTTTTGTCACCTTTTGTAAGGCGCTTGTTCTTGCCAATCACCATGGTGCTGCTCAGAGAGCCAAGAGGCTCTAAGCCGAAAGGCCTTAGACTATCTTAAGTAATAACTTTTTTATTTATCTGACAAAATATGCTGAAAATAAAGAAAGTAATATGTTTAGTAAAAATACAGGCTAAGAGGAACCCGAGACTGACTCTCGGCCACCCTTAAGGTCTGGAAGAGAACTCACTTTCCAAGCCCAGTTTTCAGTCAAACCGTAGATAGGTATACAGAGGTGACACCAACACTAATAAGGTGTGATCACCATGGAATGGTCAATCATTCAAGATCAAAAGGGCAACATTTACTTGAGGACAAAGTCGAGAAGAGATGGGAAGGAGGGTGGAGCTGAAATGAGGACCACAGGGAGGAAGTGGGATAACTTATTAATGGAGGGGATTGCAATCATTGAGATGAAAGAAAGTGTAGGATTTGTTGAATCTAAAACTGATGATCTCTGTAAATCTTCATTCAATTCACAGTAAAAAGTTTCAAAAACAGAAAGAAAAAAAGATAACAAGGGCTTAAAGATTTAGGACTCCTGAATTTTCAGAGGATTCTTGAAAAGTGTGACTCTGTAGAATAAACAGTGAACTGCGAACCACAAGGTTGGTGGTTCAAGCCCACTCGTTAGTGTACAGGAGAAAGATGAGACTGTATGCAACCACAAGATATGCAGCCTCAGAAACTCTTTACAAGTTTACTATGAGTGGGAACCGACCAACGGTTCCCAACTTCAATAACAACAAATTGAAAGTGTCACACACATAAAGTTATACTCAGTGTTTATGTAAAAAACGAAGACAACCAGGCAAACTAATTATTAGCTATACTCAGTTCCATCAGCTTATTAAAACTAAAGGCCCCTTTTCTTTTGATTGCTTTGCCTTCACTTTTGCCAAATACCTTTTTTTTTTTTTTTAACTTTTTATTGTGAGTTGAGTTTACAGAGCAGATCATCCAAATATCAGTTTATTATACTGAGAAAAATGACGGGAAAATTTTGAAAGCCTGTTTTCTTTTGTGTTTGGCAAAAATCTTGCCATCTTTCTCTGCCCACCTTTTTTTTTTTTTTGCAGTAGGTTCTAAGTTTCTATTGGACATTAACCAGATTTTTAGTTTACCTTGCTTACATAGTACAGAACTCATAATCCTGACCAATAGGAACTTTAAAAAAAAATTAAGTTTGTTCCTGCAGCTCTTATATTTATATTTATAGACACACATGCATGTTTATGTATATATGACATAAAAAGGAGCTTGGGTAGTGTAGTGGTTATGAGTCAGGCTGCTGACCTCAAGATCAGCAGTTCAAAACTACCAGCTGCCCTGCAGGAGAAAGATGAGGCTTTCTGCTCCTGTAAAGATTTACAGCCTTGGAAACCCTGTACAGGGTCACTATGAATGGGAATTGACTCCACAGCATATAACCAACCAACCATATAACATAAAGTCATTTGTATGTGTAAAAAAACTGGTATTTAAATTTATGTAGACTATGAAAGCATATCTCAGTACTACCTCTTACTATACTTTTGGAAGTTGTATTTAACCTCAGTGTTTTTCTGTCACTGACTAGATAGAGATGATACCTCATAGGGTTGCTATAAAGATTAGGTAATTTAAGAGCGTGCCTTGCACATAATTGGTAAATTGGTAAATGCCACAACGTCCTATTTGATGTGTCTCCCCCCACCCCACCCTCAATCTCCATCTCCACTCCCTTTCTGATCTCTCTTCCTACTGTTCTCTCCCTTGCTCACTGAGGCCACTCCGGGCTCCTTCCTGTTCTCCTGTCCTAGCGTGACCTCAGGGTCTCGGCTCTTTCCCCAGGCATCTGCACCACACTCGCTTCCTTGTTTTACTCAAGTTTCTGCTCACCCATCACCTTGTCAGAGAGGTCTTTCCTGATACCCTAGTTAAAATTGCATTCTCTTCCTTACCCTGCTTGTGTTTTCTTCCCAGCTATGATGTAACTCATACAGTATTTATTGTCAGTTTCCTCCCACAAAGTCTTAAGTTCATGAGAACAAGGATATTTTATTTTGTTCACAGTTGTATCCTAGAACATAGGAGTGTTTGGCATATAGTAGGCACTGCATTTTAAAGTGGATTTCTATGAATAATATTTTAATAAAAAGCTGTTCTCATAATTGGTCCTTGTCAGTAACTTGGGAAATTGCTGTGTTTTGCTTGTTTAGGCATTACAACACGTGATCAAGGTACTAAATTTCAGTTATTCTGCTCTTCCTCCCAACCAGGTTTCAGTGTGGCCCAGAAGCCATTTGGAGCCACATATGTATGGAGCAGCATTATAACCGCCCTTCAAACACAAGTGGAAGTGAAAAAACGAAGGCACCATTTAAAACGACATAATGACTGCTTTGTTGGTTCAGAAGCTGTGGATGTCATTTTTTCTCACCTAATTCAGAATAAGTATTTTGGTGATGTAGATATTCCTCGGGCCAAAGTGGTGAGAGTGTGTCAAGCACTTATGGACTACAAAGTATTTGAAGCAGTTCCAACCAAAGTTTTTGGAAAAGACAAAAAACCTACATTTGAAGATAGCAGTTGTAGCCTTTATAGATTCACAACGATACCTAATACCCAAGACAGTCAATTAGGCAAAGAGAACAAAGTACTTTCACCTTCGAGGTTAGTATGTAATGCTAGGCTATCTTAGGGATATTGGAGGATTTTATCTGCTTTTTTATGTGATGCTGGCAGTCTTTGTGTTACTTTCTAAACAGTAAATTGGGGTAAAATCTGGGACTCTGGGTGAATTTGATAAAGTACAGTGAACGTTGTTAACCTTATTGGGTACATCCTAGAATTCTTATTTGCTCATCTTTTATGTTTAGCAGAAACAATCGACAAAGTTGAATTTTCTGTTTCAGGTTATAATGATAGGGTAAAAAAAACAGTTTACACGGTGCTGTGAGAAGAGAGAAAAGGTGAAGGCCAACAGGGAGAACTCCAGCTAGTAGGGTAAAAATGAGCAACAAATGAAGCATGAAGGGCAGAAGGGAGCTGGGATGCAAAGGGCTTCACTGAAGCTTGATGATACAGGTGTTGTGGGGGCCCCAGAGAGATTTCAAGAATGATGAGATTGTATTTTGGAAAGGTGACCTTGGCAGCTGTATGGCCAGCCTCCAGCCTCTTGAGAAGATCTAGTTATGACTTTGTTGCAGTATTGCAGTCTACAGAAGATGAAGACTAGCATAAGTGGCAGGGAGGCAGAAAGGGCATCATTTAAAGGGAGATTGGACGGACAGAATAGTTGACGCTGGTGATTGAAATAGATGCTGGCAATCAGTGCAGAGTGAACTTAGTTACTTGTCAAGAAGTAAAAGAACTTTACTTTCCCTCCTATATTCCTCTCAGCTAAACTCTGCAATGGTTAAAGTATAATTGAAGTGTTATAATTCAGATCTAATCTTAAAGTCAGTGTTCTAATACATTAACTCTGTTTCTAAAACATGAGAAAAGTTCTCTCTCCATATTGGAAGGAGATATGAGGATGAGGTAGGGCATGGTCAACACTTTTCAGAGGCAGGTCCATATGTTTTATCTTAAACCCTTGGGACCAGGTGTGTCTAGGAATATGAAACTTTGGAGATTTCAGGAAGGTAATTTTGTACATACACTTGTATTTTCTCAGAAACTCTGTTTAGGGTTCCTCTGAATCAGAACTGACTCAACAGCATTTAACAACAACTTGTATTTTACACAAAACTTCTGGAGGCTTTTGGAACAGCATCTGGTCTTCAAACACAGTAATATTTTGACAATAAGCAAAAGAATATTCATTTCAACTGGGCTAAATCAAAATGATTATAATCTCAGAGTAGGCTTTGTCATAATACAAATTTTAAGTAGATGTTTAGTTTCAAAAGCTTTTGGGATTTCAGAATTTCAGGTAGAAGGCTGTAGCTGTCTGTCTTTGGACAATGATGAGCACTAGTCAGCAAATAGGCACCCTAGAAATAGAAATAACTGATAAAAACAGAAGCCTAGGAAATGTAATTATGGTTGATCACATTTTAAATTTAGTGACTAAAATTTTCAGTCATTCAATTACTTAAATCTAAGTAATTGCTCAAAGGAGAATTTATTTAGAGTATGCACATCTAGACTTGAGAAAGATCACTTGGAATGTTTGCATTTGCTGTATTTTTACTCCAAAATACATAAACTCTAGAAACTGACTCTCAAATGGTAAATTATTTCTGTGCATTTACTAGTAAACATTAACATATCAAATAAATTCATTTCAGGTATGCAGATGCATTATTTAAGTCATCTGGTATCAAATCCGCAAGTTTAGAAGATCTATGGGAAAATCTGAGTTTAAAGCCGGCTAACTCCCCTCATGTAAATATCTCTGCAACTTTGTCTCCGCAAGGTAAGCTAAAGAAGATAGGAGGCAAAAAGTAGAAGCATACCTTTAAATAAAATCATTTAAAAATGCTCAGCCTTTGCCTCTATTAGAATTTATATATTCAGAGTACAAAGAGAGAGCACACTGTATTTAAGCTATTTATATTAATTTTTTTTTTTTTTTTTTTTTTTTTTTTACAGAGGTCTATTATCTTTAACAAATAAATCAGTGTTGCAATTCTTGAACACTGACTTTTGTCCTGTCAGCTGGCAGAGGTTCAAATCTGAAATGGTTTGCATGCAGACTTTTATTTATTTAAAAATATGCTCTCACATGTTTCTTTGCCTAAGATTTTTATTAGGTTATATGAAACTCTGAAAATTACATTAAAACATTAACAGGATTCTGTGTTCTTCCTTGACTGTGGCGATGTACTGTACTTTAATGACTTTGATTTCCTCACCCACCCCCAATCTCACTGTGGAAACCCTGAGTGGAATAATCTGCAGCCAGTAGATTCAAACCACTTTTTAGACTGAATGAATCATTCTTTCTTCCAAAGACCTTATTAACATGTTACATGACTTGCTCTCTTATCTTTGACAGATTGCTTTTTACAGTACAAAGAATGAAAAGAATTTCAAAGTCTATTCTCCTACACATTAAACAAATCTTGAATTGTTTTACTTTGTTACAAGAGAACACTTCCTAAAGTTGACTTTTTTTTTTCTTTTCTTTGTCAGACTTACTGATTTAGACCTTCCTAGACAAATATTGTGTAGTGAGTGTTTAGTAATTGTTTCTTTTCACCTTGTCATTTTTCCTGTGTAGTTATTAATGAAGTATGGCAAGAAGAAACAATTGGACGTCTACTGCAACTTGTAGACCTTTCAATTCTTGACTCCTTACTCAAACAGCAAGAGGTTGTACCTGAAGTTCCACAACCGAAGAGGCAGCCTGACTTGATCTACAACAGTAGCTATTTGGATCGAGGGATTCTCAAGGCTTATAGTGACTCTCAGTATGTGAAAATATATATAGTAATTTGTGTTTGTAGTCCTTATTGATAATGGTTTAATATATTCTTTTTGCATCCTTTTCCCATAGGATCAGATACGTATTGTCATTATTTGGCAATGTGAAGAACAAAATTATATTGGTCAAAATTACAGCAAGAGATTTATATTTCATTATTTTTCATATTCATTTTTGCTACACATATAACTTTCTTGTTCACCAAGGGAAGAAAATGATTGTGTTTAACCTTATCTTTCTTAAAATATAGGACTATCTTCTCAAGATTCTTAAAAGGGGCTTGGAAAAAAAGAACAGATTTGACAAGTTCCTGGTATCTTTTGGCTACATGTACTTTTTTATCCTCTTTGTTGTTGTTAGGTGCCATCAAGTCGGTACCGACCCATAGTGACCTTATGCACAGCAGAACAAAACACTGCCCAATCCTGGGCCAACCTCACTACTGTTGCCACGCTTAAGTCCATGATGCTGCCACCTGGCCAATCCATCTCGTTCCTCTTTTTCTCTGACCCTGCACTTTACCGAACATGGTATCCTTCTCCAGCAACTGGTCCCTCCTGACAATATGTCCAAAGTATGAGAGACGAAGTTTGGCCATCTTGGCCTCCAAGGAGCATTTTAGCTGCACATCTTCCAAAATGGATCTATTGGTTCTTTTGGCAGATCATGGCACTTTCAGTATTCTCCTCCAACACCATAACTCAAAAGCATCAATTCTTCTACGGTCTTCCTTATTCACTGTACAACTTTCTCATGCATATGAGGTTACTGAAAATACCATGGCTTGGGTCAGGCACACCTTAGTCCTCAAGCTGACATTTTTGCCTTTCAATACTTTAAAAAGGTCTTGTGCAGCACATTTGCCTAATGCAGTACATCGTTTGGTATCTTGACTGCTGCTTCCGTGAGTGTTAATAGTTGATTCAAGAAAAATGAAGTCTTTGACAACTACAGTCTTTTCTCCATTGATAAGAATGTTGTTTATTGGTCCAGTGGTGAGAATTTTTTTATATGCCACTAGCTGTGAGCTCTGGTAGCGTAGTGGTTACGAATCGGGCTGCGAACCTTAAGGTCAGTGGTTCGAAACTACCAGCCGCTCCGTGGGAGAAAGATGAGGCTTTCTACTCCCGTAAAGATTTACACCCTCGGAAACCCTGTACAGGGTCGCTATGGGTCGGACCCGACTCGACGGCACTTAACAACAACAACAACAAAAGCTGTGGGTTAATGTGCTGGATTGCAAAGTCACTTTGAACCACAGGGTTGGCGGTTCTAGCTCACCAGCTGTTCTTCGGAAACCCTATACAGGGTCGCTATGGGTCGGAACCAACTCGACGGCACTTAACAATGTCAACAGAGTGCCTCTTCAATACACATTTCCAATTAACTTTTATCAAATATATTTAGTAATTTTGATGTTAAAAAAAATCATTTCATTCTAAGAGATTTAATGAAGTTAACTCACTTTTATCTCCCTGAATATAAATCTTAAGGTCTAAATGCTTAAATTCAAGTGCTAAGGGAATTATGATTTTTTTCTCTCTAAGGAAGAATTTTCTATTCATCATAACTTTGAGACTTCCCCTAAATTAAATTATAAAAGATTAAAATGAGTTCTTTTGTTTTCTAGCTTACTTAATTTTTAATTGTTTTGCCTTAGGATATAGTATTCCAGTCCAGTTAGTGAAAATGAAATGTTTGAAAGAAACACAATTTACATTTTCCACACTTCACCAATTATGCATTCCAATTAGCTATTAAACAGTATTATGTCAAAAGGTGGTTTAAAACCTTATATGAAAAAGTTAATCCCAGTATTCTAGTTCTTGAACTCAGCGTATATACTAGTAAGCTTATTTTTCTATAAGAATTTAAATTATATTTCTACAACTAAGGCTACTTGTGAAATATTTTATAAGTATAATAATTTTATACTACAGAATCAGATTTTTTTGTTGTTGTTGTTAGAAGTAACCTTAAAAATCATCCAGCTGCATTTTATTATATAATTGATGATGCTGATGTCCAGACAGGTGAGGTAAACTGCCCAAGGTAACACACCTAGGGCCTAGCTGAGTTAGTTGTCCTGATGTCATGACAATGGAGTGCATGATTATCTAACTATATGCACTTAATGAATTGAATATTAAAAGTTCACCATTTTGTTTCTTGAAATGTTGTCATGTTTTTCTGAAGTTACCCAGCTGACATATTACTAGAAATAGTAATTACTATGTAATTATTTTGAAGGTTTTTCTTCCTCTCTTCTCTCCTAGCCAAAGTGAGAGATGATAAAGTATACTTTATCTGAAACCATCAACATTACATGAGAAAAGTACTGGCATAAGAGTCAGATCTGGGATCTAGCTCTGTCTGGGACCTTAAGCAAGTAACTTAAAGTTTGTGGGTCTCCACTGTAAACTTAAAAGAGTTTGAATTTTGATGCCCTTTTCATCTTTGTGGTGGTAGAGAGCTTCTAGTTTTTATTTTTTTTGAAAAAAGCACTCGAACTTATATTAGGTGAACATTTTATCTGTGGTACATGATCTAGCCTTATATGTAAAAGGAATTACATGTAAATTTACAAGGATAGAAACTTAAGCTGGTGGCCAAGTTGAAATAGCTAGTGAATCAGGTCAGGCTCTGTGTGTATGTATACTCACTTGGTGCTGTTTTCTGAAATAATACTTTCTCCTCCTAGGGAAGATGAGTGGCTCTCTGCAGCAATTGACTGCTTGGAATACCTTCCAGACCAAATGGTGGTGGACATAAGCAGAAACTTTCCTGAGCAACCAGACAGGACAGACGTAGTGAAAGAACTTTTGTTTGGTGCCATTGGCAATTATTACAGTAGTAGGAAGCCCCTGTTAAATCACTTATCTGATGTTCATAATGGAATTGCAGAACTCTTAGGTATGGAAGATCTTACTGGGTGGTAGAATTTGTCTTTTGGGGGGAAACGGTAAAAGTTATCTTCAAAATTAACCAAAGTATTAATTTATTACTAGTTGAGAAGGAGTCCTGTTGTGGCACTGTAGGATAAGCACTGGAGTACAGTATCATTTGAACTGCAAGGTCGGTGGTTCAAACTCACCAGCCACTCCTTAGAAATCCTATGCAGGATCACTGCTAGTCGGAACCGACTCAACAGCACTTAACAACAAAAACAAGTTGAGAAAGGAGTCCTGTAGTATAGTGGGTTATGCGCTAGCCTGCTAACCACAAGGTCAGCAGTTTGAATCTACCAGCCACTCCTCGGGAGAAAGATGAGGCTTTCTGCTCCTATAAAGATTTACAGCTTTGGAAACCCTATACAGGGTAGTTGGAACTGACTCAACGGCACACCAGCCACCACCCCTGCACCATTAATTGAGAATGGATCTGGATTAATCCACAAACTGTGTTTATTCCATAGACTTTCAGAGCTGATTCGGAACGATAGCTCTCACTCAGGTTATGCAGAAACTCCTGGTTATCACAGAAGAATGCAGTTGTCACTCACTGGAAGCTTACGCAGAGAGCACAGTATTTTATTGTGCTTTCAGTGAAAGTTTACATAGCAAATTGTTGTTGTTACGTGCTGTGGAGTAAGTTCTGGCCCATAGCGATCCTATGTAGAGTTTCTGAGACTGTAAATCCTGATGGGAGTAGAAAACCACATCCTTTTCCCGAAGAACAGCTGGCAGGTTCAGACTACCAACCTTGTGGTTTGCAGATCAGTGCTTATCCAACAGAGCCACCGCACTCCCCACAAAGCAAATTCGGCCCCCATTGAACTGTTACTACACAGATTACTCAGAGACATTGGTTACAGTTTTCACAGTGTGTTAACATTCTCATTAATCCCCTTTTGGATGTTTCACTTCCAGTAGTCAGGTTTCCCTGCCTACTTACCTTTCATCCTTGCTTTAAGTGTATTGTTGACCATTTGGTCTCCTTTAGATGATATATTAAAGGTGCACAGTATTCACTGGTGATATTTATTTTATGAGCCAAAGATGCCCACAGGGGGTAGTTAGGCTAAAGGTGTATGGAGTATCTCAGGATAAAAGTCTTGGGAAGTCTTCTAGTCTCAACTACACCATTAAGTCTAGACGTTTTAAGTTGAGTTCTGTTGCATTGTTTTCCTGCTCTATTTTATTGTGGCACTGATCAGAAAAATTGTTAGTGGTAGTCATGGTCCTAAGATATATTTAATGAAGCGCAGGGGCCCAACAGATAAATGCTAGGTTGCTAATTGAAAGGTTGCTTGTTTGAATCCATCAGCTGCTGCACTGGGAAAGAAAATGAGGCCATCTGCTTTCATAAAGATTTACAGTCTTACAAATTTCTAGAAACACACTACCTACCTAAACTAACACAGGCATAAGTGGAAAAGTTGAATAGGTCTATAGCATGAGAAGAAATTGATTAAGTCATTTAAAAACTCCCAAATAAAAAGTTGAGGCCCAGATGGCTTTACTAGTGAATTCTACTAAGCATTCAGAGAGAAGCTAACACCAATTCTACTCAAACTTCCAGAATATAGAAAAAAAAATGGAAACCCCTGAATTCATTTTATGAAGCAAGCATAACTGTAATAACAAAACCAGGCAAAGACGTCACTGAAAACGAAAATTAGGGAAAAATATTCCTAATGAACATAGATGCAAAAATTCTCAACAAAATCCTAGCCAATTGTTAAGTGCAGTTGAGTGGTTCTGAATCATAGAAACCATGTATAGGATTTCTGAGGAGCCTCTGGTGGGTTTAAACCACTAACTTTGTGGCTACCAGTCCAGTGCTTATCCTGCAGAACCACACCAGGACTCCTATCCTAGCCAACAGACTCCCACAATATATATATGTATATATATAAATTACATCGGGATCAGGTGGGATTCATACCAGATATGCAGGGATGGTTCATTATCAGAAAAGCAATCAAAGTAATCCACTTCATAAATAAAGGAAAAAAATCACCTGATCATATCAATTGATGCCGATAAGGTGTTTGACAAAATCCAGTACCCATTCCTGATAAAAACACTCAACAAAATAGGAACAGAAGGGAAATGCCTCAACATAACTAAAGGCATATATACAAATCCAACAGCCAACATCAATCTCAATGATGCTGGCTGTTGAAGCCATTCCTTTTGCAAACAGGAACCAAGCAAGAATGCTATTTATTACTATTCTTATTCAATATTGTGCTGGAAGTCTTAGAGCTATAAAGCAAAAAAGGGTAATTAAAGGCATCCAAATTGACAACGTCTGTTTGCAGATGGTATGATTCTATACTTAGAAAATCTCAAAGACTCAGCAAAAATATTATTGGAATTCATTGATAGGGTACAAGATCAACAAACAAAAATCAGTTGGGTTCCTTTACACAAAGAGAGCTCTAAAAAGGAAATCAGGAAAATGATACCATTTACAATAGCCACCCAAAAGATAAAATACTTGGGAATAAATCTAACCCAAGAAACAAAAGACCTATATGAAGAAAACTATAAAACACTGCTACAAGAAACCAAAAGAGCTCTAAAAAAGTAGAAGAAAATATACCATGCTCATGGATAGGAAGACAACATTGTGAAAATGTCAGTATTACCTAAAGCAATCTATAGAGATAATGCAATCCCAATCCAGATTCTAACCTCTTTCTTTAAAGAGATGGAAAAATGAATAACTAACTTTATATGGGAAGGAAAGCATTATTAAAAAAGAACAAAATAGGAGGCCTCTCACTTCCTGATCTCAAAACCTGTCACACAGCCACAGTTGTCAAAGCAACATGATACTGGTACAATGAAAGACACATAGATTAGTGGAGCAGAACTGAGAAAGAACCCAGAAGTGAATCCAACCACCTACAGTCAATTGATCTTCGACAAAAGGCCAAAATGCATTAAATGGGGAGGAGATAGGCTCTTGAACAAATGATGTTTGCAAAACTGGAAATCCATTTGCAGAAAAGTTAAACAAAACCCATATCTCATACAGTATACAAAAATGACCTCAATGTGGATTAAAGACCTGAATGTAAAGCCCAAAACTATCATCAATGAAGACAAAATAACTTACTGGGATCTCCTAAAAATTAGATACTTATATGCATCAGAGGACTTTACCAAGAGTTTAAAAAAAACTTGCAAACTGGGAAAATAAGTTTGGCAACAACATATCAGATAAAGGACTACTCTCTAAAATTTATAGAACACTTCAACTCCTCAACAAGAAGATAAATAATCCAATTTTAAAAATGGGCAAAAGACATGAACACTTCACCAAAGAAGACATTCAGGTGGCCACCAAACGTGAAGAAGTGCTCAGCATCATTAGCCACTGTTGTTCTAGCCGTCGAGTAAGTTCCAACTTATAGTAACCCTGTGTATGATTTCTAAGGAGTAGCTGGTAGATTTGAACTGCAGGCCTTGTGGTTTGCAGTCCAGTGCTTCTACTACAGCATCACACCAGGAGTCTAACTAGCCATTGTTTTAGTAAGTTCTGTTGATTGGGTTCCAACTCATAGTGACTCTGTATAGGATTTCCAAGGAGCAGCTGGTGAGTTGAACTGCTGATCTTGCGGATCAAATCAACTTTGCAGTTGAATGTTTATACTACAGCACCACACCAGGACTCTGGCGTAAATCAAAACAATAACAATGAGGTATCTTACTCCAGCATTAATAGCAAAGTTCATAAAAAAAAAAAAAAATGCTGGTGAATGCATGAACCCTCCTACGCTGCTGGTGGGACTGACTATAAAATGGTACGGCCAACTGTGGAAAACAGTATGGCACTTCCTCAAAAAGTTGAAAATAGAAATACTGTATGATCCAGCAATCCCTCTACTTGGTATATATTCTCAGGAAATACGAGCCATGGCATGAATAGATATATGCACACCCATGTTCATTACAGCACTATTCACAATAGCAAAAAGATGAGAAAGCCTAAATGCCCATCGACAGAAGAATGGCTAAACAAACTTCGGTACATACACACACAAGAGAATGCAAGTGTTGAAGAATAGTGATGAATCCAAAATACCTCACAACATGGATGAACCTTGAGAATATTTACACTGAGTAAAATTTTTTTGTTGTTGTTAAATGCCATTGAGTCAGTTCCAACTCATAGTGACTCGGTCTGTATAGGGTTCCCAAGGACAGGCTGGTGGGTTTGAGCCACCGACTTTTGGTTATCAGCACGGTGCTTATCCCACAGTGCCACACCAATCACAAAAGGACAAATATTGTATGAGACCACTGTTGTAAAAAGTTGAGAAAATGTACGCTTGATGAAAGAAACATTTTATAATGGTTACGGGGGAGGGAGGAACGATTATTCATGGACTAGAAGGTAGACACGTTAACATGAGTGATGGGGTAGGTAGGCAGTAGACAATGAGAGGGAATTGGCAGAGGAATGATGAAGAGAGCAGGAGACTTGGAGGAATGCAATGTTAAAGTGAATAGAGGTAAATACCACCACCTCTGGTAACTGATGGCACTTGGAGGGGATTGCAGTCATTGTAATGCAGCAAAGTATAAGATATGTTCAATGTAAAACTGATGATCTGCTCTGTAAACCTTCAGTCAGTTCGCAATAAAAATAAGAAAAGAATAAAAAGGACCAATCAACAACAATATAGAGTCACTATGAGTTGGAATCAACTCAAACAGCATCAAGTTTTCCACAGATATTATTTGATAAAGACTTACGAGTATTAGTTGCCAGTTTGAAATCTGATTGTTTTTATGGTATTGGTTATTTATTGTAATTCCTAGTTCATCTGTTTGTGTGCTTTTGGAGATATTAAATATGTCTACTGTTTAGCTTAAGCTGTAATATGAATTTTGTTTCCTTTCATATTGGTCATATTTCATCAGAATTAACACCATTTTTTTCTTTTGGCTAAAGTAAATGGGAAGACTGAAATAGCATTAGAAGCTACTCAGCTCTTTCTAAAGCTTTTGGATTCCCAAAATAGAGAAGAATTTAGAAGACTGCTGTATTTCATGGCTGTTGCAGCACATCCATCGGAGTTTAAATTACAGAAAGACGTAAGTCTTTGGTCTAAATGTTTATTGTTTTGGTAACCTTAATATTTAAAGGATCTGTATGTCAGATTAGCCCATTCTCAGCATCAACCATGCTGAAATGGATAATGACTAGGAATTAAGCTTGTTCTTTTAAAGGTATGCTATGGTTATGTTTTGTTTCTATAGAGTGACAACAGAATGGTTGTGAAACGGATATTCTCAAAAGCAATTGTTGACAATAAAAATTTATCCAAAGGCAAAACTGATCTTCTAGTACTCTTTCTAATGGATCATCAAAAAGATGTTTTTAAGGTAAAACTCTAAAATTAGTTAAGCTTATGTAACTGATCACTAGATTAAAATGATAAAATCTGAACTGTGCCCTGTGTCCCTTCTTTTTCTTAAGATTCCTGGAACTCTACATAAAATTGTCAGTGTTAAACTCATGGCCCTACAAGAGGGAAGAGATCCAAACACCGAAATAGGTAAACCAAGAAATACTCCTTTCATGATTTTCCAATGATTGATTCTTAGTGTCTTTTGAAAGAATTTTGGTGTAAGTAGTTGTGCTTTAATTTCAAACTAAATTCTCAAACATTTTCCTTAGTGTTATCTAGACTTAGCAGAGAACCTTCTATGTCAAAAAGTAAATTGATCAGGATTAGGAAGTCAGTAGTGCTTAACATCTTCAATGCATTTTACAAAATAAGTAAAATCATAAAAGTATTGCTGGATTTTTTTCTCATTAAATCTGAGAGGAGTAGATGCATTAACCGAACGTTTTACTTTTTAAACTTTAAGGATATGTTTATTGCCAGAGAATTGATCAAAGTGACTATTCCAACAGTACACAGAAGACAACCAGAGATGAACTGTTAAATTTACTAAAAACTATTGATGACGATTCAAAACTGTCTGCCAAAGAGAAGAAAAAATTACTAAGTCACTTCTACAAGTGTCACCCAAACATCTTTATTGAGTATTTTGGAGCCTGAGTTTTAAATGTATATAACTTGTGTGTTTTGAGAATAAATTATGTATCTTAAAGATCCATTCATATTTGTAAGAATGGAAGTTCTTCTAAATATGAAAGTGTACTTAATAAAAATTTTGTTTTTTATGTTTTATGGCTGAAACTGAGTGTTAGTCAGATGGTGTGTTGCTGTTAACATTGACCTCTCCTAGGTGACTTAATTGAGAATTATTCTGCACAATGCTTTATAGAACACTATAGGAATTAGATGATGTGACACTGCAGTATTTATAAAAGAAAGTATCAAATAGTAAGTTTGTGATTTCATGTTAGTATGGGTGTGTTTGCACTTTTAAAGGTATTCATTAATGATACAAAAGAGATTTAGGCTGTGATAAAAATGAATTTGCTAATTTCTATAGACAAGTCAGACATTGAACTATACTGCTGCTTTTTGGAAACTTCATATTTTTAAGCTTATTGTGGAAAAATGTCAAGCATATATAAAAGGAGAATAGAATAATAAGCTTATATGTACTTATTTAGTTTCAGCAATTGTCAGCTCATGGCCAATTTGCATTATATACCCACACCCATTCCTTACCCCTCTGCCAGCAAATTTCAGACATAATCATTTCATCTGCAAAATTTCAGTATGTATTGCTAAACAATAAGGACATTAAAAACATAGCCACATCATTTTTACATACACACAAACCCACAATTCCTTAATATCTAATATGCTGTGTTCAAATGTTATGCTTTTGACAATTTGCTCAAATAAGGTCCCAAATAAAGTCCACAAGTAGCAATTGGTAAAGACTACAGCCTCAATATTAATTATAACTGAATGTGGAGAAAAGAAAATAATTTACCTCAAGCTGCATAAGCAAGAATAGAATAAAATTTTATGAAAAGTTGATCATGTTCACTGCAAGCAGTGCCAAAGCTTTAAACTGGAGCTCTAGGACTAGTCTGACTGCTACACGCAATCTTGTGTCAGTCTGGTGGTGGTGGTGTGTGGGCGAGTCAGTTCTGAATCATAGCAACCCTGTAATAGAATTTCCAGGGCTGTAAATCTTTATGGGAGCAGAAAGCCTCATCTTTCACCTGCATAGTGCCTACTGGATTTGAACTGTCAACCCTATGGTTAGCAGCCCAGTATGTAACCCACTGCACTACCATGCTTCCTTTCTATTATCGTTAGGTGTCATCAAGTCAGTTTGAATTCACAGTGACCTTATGTACAACAGAATGAAATGCTGCTTAGTCCCACACCATCTTCATAACTTTTATGTTTGAGCCCATCACTGCAGCCATTGTGTTCAGTCCATCTTGTTGAGGGTCTTCCTGTATTTCACTGACCCTCTGCTTGACTCAGCATGCTGTCCTCTGTTGTTAAGTGCCATCGAGTCAGCTCCGATCCTTAGTGACCCTGTATAGGGTTTCTGAGGAGCAGCTGGTGAGCTTAGAACTGTCAGCCTTGCAGTTCAAACCGACTTTGCAGTCCAGTGCATTAACCCACAGCGCCACACCAGGACTATTAAATCGCTGCTGGGACTTACTCATCTATGATGCCTTCTGGGAGAACAGTCCTCATTTATGCTGCACAGATGACTGTGAACCTCCTCCAGCTGGATGAGTAGACCAGGACTGAGCACCTGAGCCAAGGCCAGTCTACCTGTAAGCTAATGACTAACTGCACACAAAATCAGCTTGGCCAATCACATTTTATATGTTTAAATTACATGAGGAAATAACTGAGAAAATACAGAAATCAGTCTGTACTTGTTTGGAAAAAGGTCTCACTTCTCTGATACTACATGGTATTGATCAAATCAATGCACTGTATTATTATTCCTCTTTGGCCCAATGCAACTCTTCTTCCTCTGACCTAACCACTTGGGAGGAGCTAGGTCAGATGTCACTTAAGGGCCCGGTTCTCCAGAATGTCAAATCTGTGCAAGGTCTCAGATGCCAGCTTGGAAGTACCTCACAGCACCCTCACTTCTGATCTGCTGGCAACAAGTTTAGGAATTCCCTTTATCCCCTTAGGATACCAGCTGTAAGTTCAAGGGTCCCCAGGAGCCCCGCCCCCCCCCCCCAATTCTATCTTTCTGGCTCTCAGTACGCCCTTGAGTTTGATAATGTGCTAGAACATCACAGAACTCCTGGAAAGCATTACTTAAGGCTACAATTTTATTATAAAAAAAAGGACACCAATGAAAAGACACAAAGGGAAAGTTCTGGGAGCATTCCCAACAGGAAGCTTTCATGTTTCCAGAGGTCTCATCGAAGGCACCAAGGTCTTAGAGGTTCTCGGGAACCAAAGACAAAGCCCAAATTCTTTGAGTACAGTTAACCCTGCCCTGTAGGACTACCACTGGACTGCTGACGACAAGGTCAGAGGTTCAAACCCACCAGCCACTCCTTGGAAGCAACTCAACATCATTTAACAGTGTAGAGAGAGGAGGAGACCTGGTAGCATACTGGGTTACTATACGTTGTGCTGCTAACCGAAAGGTCAGCTGTTCAAATCCACCAGCCACTCCATGGGAGCCAGGTGAGGCTTTCTGATCCCGTAAAGATATTCAGGGTCGCTGTGAGTCCGGCACTAACTCCACAGCACAGCAGCAGCAGCAGCGCAGAGTGAGAAGAGTGGAGTAGATGGCAGTAAAAAAGCAGAGATGTGGAGAGATCCTGTGTGGCCCCAAGGTGGGAAGCTCATTTTAGAGTAGCTGCCCACTTTGTCCTTCCCAGCCTTGTGTAGCCTTGCAGAGAACTCCCTTTGCCCTGAGGTCATTTGAGTTTCCAGTCTTTGCAGCCAAAGATCAAAATTGGGACATGTGTCAATGTTCTGATACTTAAACAAGAAAACAATTCAAACACAGCTTTCTCCTGCTATCCAAAAGTAGAGCATTTCTAGGAGAGCTTTTGTAAGATGAAATGGCATGAAGTGAAGAAGCAATTACCATTCATTTATATTGGAAGACTTTTTGAGTATTCCCAGGCCCCAAAAGTAACCTATTAAATCATACCAAGTAACAGAAAATCTAAGAGAACACTGACATATAGTGCTCGCAGATACAGTTCAAAGCTATGGTGGCTTGATGGTTGAGATGCTAAGTGTGGTATCCAGAGAAGGTGAGTGATGCCACTTTTGCTGCTCAGGGTACACACTGCCTCTTTAATAATGTTAAGTGCTGTTGAGTTGCTTCCAACTCATAGCAACCCATAGCTTCCCAGAAGCAGCTGGTGAACTTGAACTGCTGACCTAGTGCTTCAAACCTACCTTGCTGTCCAGAACACTGACCCACAGTACCACACTAGGAGTCCTGTCTCTTTAATGGCTAGCTGCTAGTTTTACTTTGACAATACCAAAAGCAATTCTGATTTGATTTGGAATGACTTACCAGTAATCTTTAAGATGCTTTTTTTTTCCCCCTTTTCTCATATAAACAAAAATTCTCTTTGCATTTATTTTGGTTAGTGAACTAGATATTGATGTTGGCCTTTTGTAAATGCAAAGTGGCATTAATTAATAAACTTTTGAAAAGCAGAGGATACCTCTGTATCAAAAGATTACTGGTGCTGGTGTTTTGTCAAGTCAATTATGACTCATAGGGACCCTATATAGGGTTTCCAAGGCTATACATCTTTATGGGAGCAGAAAGCCTCATCATTGTTCCATGAAGCTGCTTGTAGATTCAAACTGTGGTTAGCAGCCTCTTTCTTAATTCAGTATGCTACCAGGATTTCTTAAAGATTACCAGTAAAACCATTCTAAATTAAATCAGAGTTACAGCATCATCTCCATAAGTGAAAATGGATTACTCCTTCAAAGTAGGGGACTCTTCCTAATTTGTGGGTGGGGGTTACATCTCGCTAGAGAAGTGCTTCTAAGATGGCTGCACATAGAAATCACCTGGGAAGTTTTTAAAACTCCTTGTCTGGCATCACTCCCAGAGTTTTAGTATGAAAATTTTAGAATTTCTACCGCCAGGGAATTGTATATTAGTCTGGACTTATGTGAAAATTCAATGTTTTCCTAATGAATCTTAACAGTTCAGTTACCTTAAGTCTTTTTCTCTTAAAAACTTTTCAATTGAGAGCTTTCTGATTTTCTTTCTCTAAAGGAAGAAATATGTTAATGTGCTAACTAGTGAATGGTTTGAGTGCTCTATTACACTCAGTCTTCAATTGTTGCTAACTGCCATGGAGTGTGTTTTGTCTCATAAAGAAAAACGCTGCCCAGATTTGTACCATTCTCACAATTGTTCCTATGTCCGAGTCCACTGTTGCGATCACTGGGTCAATCCATCTTATTGAGAGTTGTCTTCTTTTTCAATCACCCTCTACCAAGCATGATGTCCTCCAGGGACTGGTGCTTCCTGACATCTTGTCCAAAGTACATGAGAAGAAGTTTCACCATTCTTGCTTTTAAGGAGTATTCTGGCTGTTCTTCCAACACAGATTTGTTCATTCTGACAGTCCATAATAAACTTAATATTCTTCACTAACACCATGATTCTAAGACATCAGTTGCTCTTTTGTCTTCCTTGTTCACTGTCCAGCTTTTGCATGCCAGCAGTTGAAAATATGATGGCGTGGGTCAGGCACACCTTCATCTTCAAAGTGACATCTTTGCTTTTTAACACTTTAAAGAGATCTTTTGCATCCGATTTGCCCAATGCAATGTGTCATTTTATTTCCTGGCTGCTGTTCCCATGTGTATTGATTGTGGATCCAAGTAAAATGAAATCCTTGACAACTTAATGTTTTTTCCATTTTTCTTGATGTTCCAGTTGTGAGGACTTTTTTTTTTTTTTTATGTTGAGGTATAATTCATATTGAAGGCTTTGATCTTCACCAATAAGTGCTTCAAGCCCTCTTCGTGTTCAGTAAGCAAGATGGTGTCATTTGCATATTGCAGATAGTTAATAAGCTTTCCACCAAACCTGACAGACACCATGTTCTTGTTCATACAGCCCAGCTCATATTTGCTCAGCAAACAGAATGAGTAAATATGGTGAAAGATACAAACCTGATGTACGCCTTTTCTGATTTTAAATCACACAGTAGTCTCTTGCTGTCTAATGACTTCCTCTTGGTCTATGTATAAGTTCTGCATGAGCCTTCACTCCTTTAGGGATAATTGGCAACACATGAACTACTTAGCAATAGTGCTTAATAGCATGAATTCCACGCCATCTTGTTGAAGGCTTACATCACTTATGCTAAGTTTTAAGATGTTTTTATACTTTAAGACTAGGCACAATAACAAAGTACTTGTGTAGTTAGTTGGCTATCCCGCGACAGGTTGAGAAAAGCGTTTAATTGAAGCAGCTACTAGTCACGACACCCATCACCTGGGACTAGGAATAAAGTATGCAGCTAGTGCAGCTACAAAATATGATACTTAAATGTAACAATCTCTTGGCGAGCATGGCTCTGAATGCTGTGGCTCCAAAGTACCTTTAGACTTGACACTACACGATTCATGGATTCATCGTTGCGGATTCTGGCCGTTTGCGTTCCCTTTCAGTACGGAAACATGGCGCCTCCCTGTGAAGGACCGACTACTGGTGGCTTCGAGTCTCGCAGCCTTTTGCGTTACCTCAACAGGCACCCGGCCGAAGCTCCCACTTTTCCGTACAGTAAGATGGCGCCGCCCTGCGTGAGGCTGGCAGCATCTCGCTCGGAGTAGCCTCCCTCTTCCAGACGTTGAGGAGCGGGCTGCTCTAGCTCTGGCCCACCGGAGCTGGGAGGGGTGGACGCTGGCAGCGCGGCGAGCAATGAGGCCTCGGAGGGACGGAGACTGAACCGCCCTTGCCCGGCGCGCAACGCTCCCCGCCCCCATCGCGGCGCCGTTCATCGCCTGAGTCACCGCGGGAGCTGCAGGAGGAAGAACGCCAACTCCGCGGTAGGTGAGAGAAGCAGGCGGGAATCTGGCCGCTCGACTGGGCTCGCGCGGCCGGGGCCGGGTGGAGAGGGAGAGGCAGGGACCGCGGGGCAGCCTTTGTCCCATCGCTCCGGGCCATCCGCTAGGCGCGCCCCGCTTCAGTTCTCACTCGCCCTCGGCCCTGCCACACCCTCACCAGCCCAAACTGTTGTTTACAACGGAATCCGACGCTGGGATGAGTGACAGCGAGTGCCAAAGGCAGTGATTCCTGGCGTCGGTGGACAGAGCAGACATTCTTTTATGAAAGGCCCTTTTCAGGGGAGTCTGTTGTGTCCCGCAACAACCACAACAAGGCCCGGCGTGCAACTCAGGTAGAAGATGATCTACAAGGCAAGTGTGAGGATCCTTCTACCCTCCGTTCTCTTTTTAGGCACAGTAGAGGGTGGTGGTGATGAATGAATGAGCACGCTCTAAACCGTGAAACGATGTCACGCAAGGCTCGCGTTAGTTATCATTTGTAGAACGCCCGTTATGTACCTGTTCTGTGCTCCTTCATGCACACACCCCAAACCTAGTAGGTAGGTAGCTCATTTTACAGATGAGAAATTAAAGTTACACAGCTAGCAAGGATCCAAACTTGGGACCAACGCCCATCCTCCCAAATACACTGACATCATAGAGATGACACGGGGATTCATCTCTGTCAACAAATAGTAGGCATCTATTGGTGTGCTGTAGCATCAGCGCTGGCCTGTTAACCACAAGGTCGGCAACTCAGACCCACCAGCCGCTCCTTGGAACCTTATACAGGATCGCTATGAGTTGTAATCGACTCGACAGCATTTAACAATAATTTGGGGCATATACTTATATTTACGGGACATTATGTAGGGTATGGTTGATGCTGTCCTGTAATAAATTGAAACTCTAGGTGAATTAAAATAATAGAAGAACAACAGACTAACAATTTTATGAATTGACCTCCAACCTATCTTTACAACTTGGTTACCACTTACTCTACTTTTACTCATTTTGGTGTGCCTTTGAGCTCATGTTCTCTGAGTGGATGCCCTCTTTTCTTTTTGGCTCCTCTTCTCCCCACACATGTTTAAATTGGGCGAAATCTTCTTCCTTAAAGGAACAGCCCAAATAGCACTTTCTCAGAGAAACTTTTTCCAACCTCCTCCCAGGCAGAATTAGTTTCTATTTCAGCTTCATTTTGTTAGTAATTTCATAATGCCACTAAGGCTTAAGTTATACTATGTTGTTGTTCTTGTTAAGTGCCATCGAGTCCGTTCCGACCCATAGCAACCCTGTATAGGGTTTCTGAGGAGCGACTGGTGAGCTTGAACCGACTTTGCAGTCCAGTAACCCACAGCGCCACGCCAGGGCTCCAAGTTATATCAGAGCTACTTGTATGTATATTTGCTTTTCCCTCTCAACAATGTCTTTTCATCTTTCTATCCCTATTTGAATAAGCATATTTTGAATTGAATTTGAAGGCAGTGATCAATACCAAATGTCTAGTAACCAGCTCTACAGGAATTCAGAAAAAAGAACAAATGGGGGGGGGCGTGTCTTGAAGAAGATGGGATTTGAGCACTGAGCTGACAGTTGTTGTAGTTAAGTGCTGTCGAGTTGGTTCCGACTCATAGCAGCCCTGTGTAGGCTTTCCGAGGAATGACTGCTTGGTGGGTTTGAACCGCCGACCTTGAGTTGCAGTGATTATCCTACAAGCAGGACCAACAATTGGAGACATGGAAATTCCCACCTTGCCTTTTTCTGCATAGAATAAAGTTACATCATCTTTGAGGGGCTTATTCTTAACTATGTGAATGGGATAAAATTAGAAATGCTTCTGTTTTGAGGTGTTTATTTTTTTTTCCTTAAAGTTAGCTAGTAATGTTATCTTTGCATTCTGAAGCATTTTCAGAGGCTAATAGAATGTAGGATGGACAGGAGATGAGATGGGTGGCTGGGAAAAGGTGTTGGAAGGTTGTTGTTAAAAGTGGGACCAGATGGGGGAAATTAAAGCATCTTTCATATTAATAACATGGTCTGAAAACTTCAGTTCTACTTAATTCATTCTATGTGATGAGAGCCTGTGATTTCAGCTAATTATGTCAAGTGATTTTTTTTCCTCTCTCGTGCAGTTGACATTCCTTTTGATCCTGTGATTACCCTCCAGGTATGTAATAAAGCCTAATTAGTATTTATGAAAATGTTTTGTGATCTTTAAGTGATAACAGTACAAATGCTAATTATTTTTAGTATTAGAAATGCAAAAATATTGTGTCTTCCCCCTTAATTAGAAACACCCTAGGAGTAGAGATACCTAGGAGGAAAAAAAAACACAAAACTGTTCAGTTTTTATAGTAAGTAAGAGAATCTACTTTTCAGTGCCATTGTTAACTGCCCCATACCAAAGTGTCAAGTGTTATTCCTGTTCTAATCAGCAACTAGAGTCTCTGGGTGGTACAACTGATTAATGTTCTAGGCTACTAATGGATAGGTTGGAGGTAGATTCAGGTCCACCCTGAGGCACCTAGCATGAAAGACCTGGCAATCTACTTGTGGGGGAAAAAAAATCAGCCATTAAAAACCCTATGGAACAAAATTCTACTCTGACACATATGATATCAGTGAATCAGAATTAACTTGAGGGCAGCTGTTATCAGCAGCTACCCAAAAAATTTTTAAATAAAGTTTTTAAATCCAACCACATACCTTATGATTACTACTTCCTGTTTTATTCAGCATCTTTTCTTGCTGACTAACAAGGAAGTAATAAAAACATCTGCCTGACACATTCCTCTTAAGCGTATCATAAGGTTCTACGTCATGCCTGTCATATCTAGATATCTTATCCTCATGGTAGACTCAGGGAAGCCACGCCTCAGCATGGTGTATTCACTCACATGCCTGACTAAAGGCATTATTTCTAAAGTGTTTTCCTACCAGTTCCCAAGGAAAGTACAAAATTTAAGATTGAATCTTTCTCTGATTGCAGTAGAAGCTGGCAGTTTGCAATGTTACCAGCAGCGAAAGGCCCTAAGTTCTTGTGACATGGGACTCAGGAGTGAGACAAGAATATTTGTCTTACTCTCTATCTGTTGTACAAATCCATACATTTGATAAATTCAAGTGTCATTTTACAAGCACCTGCTTAATCATTATAGTAAGCTATTACAATTAGATAAAATCTTAGCAAGCCAGTTACTTTATAGATGTGAAAACTGGAATTAAATAGTATGCTCTAGGTTATACTGCTAGTTAATGAAAGAACTGGAACACTTTTTGTTCATTTATTTATTTTCTTTCCTAGGAAAGTGAATAAAATTAATTGAGAATGTCTGAAAACCTTGACAAGTCTAACATAAATGAAGCAGGAAAATCAGATGATTCCAAGCAAGGCCTTGAAGATGCTGTGGATGGGTCTGATGAAGCTTTACAGAAAAGAATAAATTCGGGCTCTCCTAGTCCCCAAAGATTGCAAAGACCTCACTGTAAGCAAAGTTGACTTTGTTTAGAAGAAACATCATCATAGCTTTCAAATAATGTTTTTACTAGGATTTCTTGTTCCTGTGTCCCTAAGCTAGGTTCTAGTAACACAATAACACTGACAATAACTAGCATTTGAAAGAGCTTCTTGTCTGACCACCTAGTCAGTCACTTGTGGAGTTTTAGTTGCATGAGAAATTGAAATGTAGATTAATGCCCAGAATGTACCTGTCCTTCTTTCTCCTTCAGTGACATGCCCGTTTATCTGAAGTGCTCTGAGAAATTGGAGGGTGGAGTTCAAATTGGAGCTTTAATTAAAAGAATGTTTGAAAAGTTGGAGGCCAATTCCAGCCAGGACTGTGCTTGTGCAGGTGAAAAAGGAAAAAAAAATGAATATGAGTGAGTTTACCACACCCTAAGTTTACTGCTGGAGGGCTCAGTTCCCACGGAGAGGCTGAGGGGATTCAATTTGCTGAATGTGTGTGGTGAAGTCATCTCAGAGCCTTGGCAGGGAGCAAGCCTACTTAGATGAAAGGGTGGCAGTTTCTATGAGTCTTCCCAGAAGTTGCCCCGACTCATGTCTTTTATTAAGGATATTTAAGCCTTTTGAAATTAGTCCAAAATTGAAAGTTTTAAAAGGGAGTGTCATAGTCTAAGAATGTCAGTATTGATTTTATCTCTTAAAAGTGTAGATGATCGGTAATTCTACATGTTTGGAAGAAGTACAAACATTTTGGGGTTTTGAGGTATGTTTCTTCTAAAATGATCAAAGTCCTTCCCAGATAATTTATTAACCAACATAGCATTCTTCAAGCAGATATTTGTGGACCCCATTTTATCATGCTTTATTATCACACAGATTTTGATAAATAGACTACTAGGTCAATCTGTAAAACCATACTGTTAATAACAGTTTATATTGTACATGTTTGGCCTTGTCTCCAATATATATGCTTAGCTTCTGTTGTCTCCTCTTTAAAATGAAGAAAATATGTTTGCCAGCCTCCTCCCAAAGGGCATGTTTAGCTTAATGTGGTTTTCAATTTCCCTAGTAGGGCATCAGTGTAAAAATGCTGTAACAGAATTTAATAACAGCTTTGCCTTTATATTGAATAGTAAAATAAACTCCAGAGTAAAATATATGTAACTCTACTATTTTTTATAGCTCTTATTACAACTCTGGTTCTCTTCAAAAGTTGAGGTAAAGTCTGCCATGTTGTTCACTAGGTTCTTGTAGCTGGTTGCTATTGAGTTGACTCCAGAGTTTGGGCTGCAGTCTTTACAGAAGTAGTTCGCCTGAACCTTCTCTTCTGTGGCATCATTGGATGGATTTGAACCATCAACATTTAGGTTTACCAGTTGTGCCACCTAGAGACATTTGCATTACTATATTTTTGTTAGGTGCTGTCTTACTGATTTGGGCTCATAACTGCATGTAGAACTGTCCTATGGGATTTTTTATGCTTCCCGTGGGTTTTCCAGACTGTAATCGCTACAGTAGCAGATGACTGGGTCTTTGTCTGTGGAGCTACTGGTTGGGTTCAGACCTCCAACCTTTTGATTAATAGCCAAGTGCTTACCCATAGCACCACTTTAAGATCTCACTTAGGAAATTGGTAAATTTGAGAACTCTCAAAACTAAACACCCTATAATTCTTTATTTAGTATGCAATGAATGATTGTATACTAAATATGTATATCTATAACATATCCTGATCATTTCTTGGAACAGTGGCTTTTATGTTTTGATCAATTATCCTCTAGTTAGAAGTCTGATTTTATGTAATCGCTAACTTGAACCTTTCTTCTGTCTGGTTACCTGATGGTCTCAGCAGTTAGTGTAAGCTGTTTTGACTCAAGTGTGCCCCACATACTGAGAATACACTTGCCTAGGATTTAGAGGTCTCTTGGTGGCATAGTGGTTAAGCACCTCTCTGAAAGGTCAGTGGTTGGAACCTACCAGCTACTCTGCAGAAGAAAGATGTGGCATTCAGCTTCTGTAAGGACTGTAGCCTTGGAAACCCTGGGCGGCGGTTCTGCTCTGCCCTGCATGGTCACTCTAAGTCTAAATCATCTCAATGGCTGTGGGCTTGATTTTTTATTGGTCTTTCATAGAACATTCTTCAGTATTATTATCCTATTTTTACATATGAAGAAACAATGGCTTGGGGAGATTTAAGTGAGTCTTCTTGTTGTTATATGCTGTTGAGCTGGTTCCAGCTGTTAGTGACCCTGTATAGGGTTTCTAAGGAGCAGCTGGTTGCTTTGAACTGCTGGCCTTGTGATTCACAGTCCAGTGCTTAGTCTACAGCGTTACACCAGGAGTCCTAACAAAGTCTAGAAGAAGCCATATTTCTCTCTGATTTGCTCTGTCCACTGTGTTTAATGACTAGACAACAGACAAGCAGTGACAACTCGTCACTACTCAATGTTTAATTACCTTTGTTGAAAAATAGCAAATTTATTAAGAGAACTAGGTATATTTCTATTATTTTTATAAATCTGAGTTGATATGACATTATATTTTACAAAGCCAAAATTAAAACAAAACTTGGAAACTCTGGTAAGAATCTCCAAATTGCTTTTTAAAGAATGAAGAACTTGATGAAGTTTAATAACTTCTAGTGTTTGATATAAGGAGCTATGGTAGTGTAGTGGTTACAAGTTGGACTACTAACCTCAAGGTCAGCTGTTCAAAACTACAAGCCATTCCACAGGAGAAAGATGAGGCTTTCTGCTCGTGTAAAGATTTATAGCCTTGGAAACCCGATTCCGGGTCACTATCAGTCGGAACCGACTCCATGGCACATGACCACCACCACCACCACAATGCTTGGTATACCCACAGTGGAAGTTCTGCTTTCTGATATATGGCAATAGAATATACTAGCTTAAAGAAACTGAATAATCAGTATATGCATATACTAAACCTCTACTGAGTACCTTAGACTTTTGTAAAATGAATTTTATTACTATATAATTTATATGTAACAAAATTTATAAATTTTAAGTGTGCAATTTGATGAGGTTCCCCCCCCCCTTTGGTTTTGTTTTTAAATTTTTATTGTGAATTGAGTGAAGGTTTATAAAGCAGATCATCAGTTTTATATTCAGCAAATCATATACTTCCTTACCATGAGTGCAATACCCATCAAGTACCATCAGTTAATAGTATTTACCGCTATTCATGTTAACTCTAAATTTGATGAGTTTTGATAAATACATTTACAGTTATGTGACTTACCACCACAATCATGAACTGGAACATTTCCATCACCCCCAAAATTCCTTTGTGCCCCTTGGCAGTGGATCATTTCCCTTCCTTCACCCTTTGGTCTCCATACTTTCAGTCACTATTGTTTAGCCTTTCCTATAAATTCATATAGAGGAATTATACTATATACCCTCATATGTGGTCTTTTGTGTCTAGCTTCATCAACTTGGGAGAATGCATTTGAGATTCATCCATGATTTGACATGTATCAGTAATTAAACATTTGCATATCATCTTTTGGAGAAATGTCTGTTGAATCTTTGCTCATTTTTTTTTCTTAATTGGGTGGTTAATCTGCTGTTGTTGGATTGTGAGAGTCCTTTATATATTGTACATATTAGCCCTTTATCAGTATTTTGTACATATCTTCTCCTGTACTTTGGAGTCCTGGTGTGGCATTATAGAAAAAGCACTAGACTGCTAACCACAAGGTTGGAAGTTCAAACCCACCAGCCACTCCTTGGAAACCCTATGCAGGGTCTCTGTTGAGTTGGAACTGACTCAACAACTACAATATGACTTTTCTTTTTTCTTTTTCATTTTCTTGATAGAATCTTTTATAGAGCAAAGGTTTTAAATTTGGATAAAGTTTAGTATATCACCATTTTATTTTATAGTTTGAGTTTTTTATATCCTTCTAAGAAATCTTTGCCTAACCCAAAGTCACCAAGATTTTCATCTGTTTCTTCTGGAAGTCATAGTTTTAGATCTTAAACTCAGATTTACGATCCATTTTGAATTCATGTTTGTTTATCATGTGATAAACAAAGGTCAGTCTTGGTAGATTTTGGATTATGTACTTGTTTTATTGATCTTTCCTCATGTCCAAAACACAGTTATTGTAGCTTTACTTAAGTTTTGAAATCAGTTAGTATAAATTCATGAGCTTTGTTTTCTCTTTCAAAAGTATTTAACTTTTCTAGGTCCTTTGCATTTCCATATAAATTTTAGAATCAGTCTGTGAACAAACTAAGTCTGCTAGGACATTGATTATGATTATGTTTAATCTAAAAATCAATCTGGAAAATTGACATTTTAACAATATTGAGAATTGAAAAGATAAATCTGTGCTTTGGTTTTAAAATTATCTTTTGCCAATGTTTATGAAGCAAGTTTTATTTATTTTGGGATCGTGTTAATATTCTCTAGAAATGTTGAGAAGAATTTTGTGAAGAGAAATTATATATTTTCCCAGGTTCCTCTTTTATAACTAAATAAAGATTTTTACCAGACAGGATATGACCAGCTCTTAGATTTTGGTTCTTATGTTTTTGTTGAGGACAAAAGAAGAAAAATTACTTTTCACTAACATCAGAAGATCTAATTATTTTACAACTGTTAAGCCCTGTGCAAACCAAAGCATGGTATTACTTATCTCATTTTATACCCAGATCTTACCATCATCACTTATAACTAGTAATGTCATGTAACACACCAGTGTTTCTCAAAACATGGTTCTTGGGACCAACAGCATCCACACCAGTTGGAGACTTGTTAGAAATGCAGATTCTTGGGCCTTACCCCAGACTAGCCAAATCAGAATCCCTGAGAATGGGGCTCAGCACTCTTGTTTTAAAACGCCTAGAGGTAAAAAGTTGAGAACCAATATCATGGACTTTTTCAGAATGAGCAACACTTAGGGGATATTTACATGAGAGAACTTTTCATATACAAGTTTATCAAAAGAGGAAAGTATGGAGGCTAATTATGAAGCAGTTGCACATAGAAGTAAAATGCACAGGAGTTGGATAGCTGACCAGTGGAAAGGGAGAAATAAAAGATAACTGAAGCTTTTGATTCAATGGGGCTGCATTCTACAAAATTCAAGTCACATTCTCTTCTCTGTTCACTGGTTCAAACTCTCCTATCTTTCCTTTGTAGGCTGTGTAGGGAAGTGGTTCTAGCATTGTTTATGCAGCACCTGGTACCTAAAGAGACTCTGGTATCTTAATTTGGGAAAATTAATTTATAGAAAAGTGTTAGTTATGGTACAAAATATAAACTGCTGATAGAGATAGAAAAGAAGATCTTAAGTCCAGTGCCTGTTTTTTTGTTTTGTTTTGTTTTGTTTTGAATTTTAGGGTAAACTGGAGACAAAGGGATTGAAAATAAACTCTCATTGGAGAAAATGATAGTTTGCAACTTAAAAAAATGGTCATGTCCCAGTTTACTGAGTCATTTTTCATTGACTAGTTCCATTGACCAGAACAGAAACACGGTGGCTCCATGTGATAAAGCACTGGACTGTGAACCACAGGGTCCCTGGTTCGAGGCCACCAGCCACTCCTTGGGAGAAAGACGATGTTTTCTGTTCCCACAAAACCGTATACAGCGTCATTATGAGTCAGAACTGCCTCAAGGGTACTTAACAACAGTCCCATTGACCAGCCTTAGTAAAAACCAGATGTTTTGAGTATTGTAAAAGCTTCTGCTTTTAGGATTGTGGGTTAAAAGGAAAAATGAGCATAAAATAGATAAATGCTGTTGTATGAAATTGCCAGAATGGTTTAATAAACAGAGGCATAACTGAAATTAGTGTCTCTATCAGAATCACCCCCTTCTCTTTATTTTAATAGAAATTGTAACAGAAAAGCCAATGTCTTACACTGTTTTTTGTTACAGCCAGTCCTCCTCGATTTGTGACTGTAGAAGAGCTCTTGGAGACAGCAAAAGGAGTCACTAACATGGCTTTAGCCCATGAAATCGTAGTAAATGGAGACTTTCGGATTAAGCCAGTGGAACTACCCGAAGACAGGTACAGTGGTCTTGGAGTTGTCTTGCTTAATATAAGAACTTTATCATTTCCCAGTCTAGAAGTGTTCCTTTCAGCTAATGGCACTATATTCAAATATGTTTTTTTTTATTTTGAACATCGTTACTTAAAAATATTCCCAGATAGTACTAGGAAGTATTCAGTTATGAAGATAGATCTCAGGCCCACTGCTCCTTCAAAATGCAAATAGAAGGTCCATAAATCTCTGGAATTTTTTCTTGACATGTTCCTCTTGCTTTAGCCTCTTCTAGTGTTTTCTTGCATCACTCTGTATGTTTTCTTTCTAACTGCCACACCACAAGCTGTTGCCCCATGAAGGTAATGTCTGCCTGTGCACTAGACGCTATGCTTAGTGTCTGCACGGATCGTATGCCACTGAGTCGAAAACTGTTGACTTTAAATGTATCAATATAAAATGTATTGTCATAATAAAGGAAAATGAAACACTGCCAGTTGTAATTGTTAAACTACTGCCATGGATTTTAAGAAAGTCTTAAGTTTCCGAAGTGTTAAAATGTGGAGGGGGAAAGTTGTTTTAGAAACAGTGAACTATGGATATAGTTGTCCTCTCAGTACATCACTGGGGGCTGACAGGGTTCTGGCTAAAAGTACATCTGTGATTTACTTGTGCTTTTTCTCATGGTTCCAAAATGACTGCTGTAGCTTCAAACATCCCATCATCCACCAGCATTCTAGGCAAGAGAGAAAAGGAGCTATCACTGCCCTGAGAAACATTAGGGTTCTGTTAGCAGAGAATAAGGAGGAATGGCTGCTGGGTTGGCAAGCTACAGTACGAGGAAGCTTCCAAATAAGACTTTACAGACATTTCTCATATGTCTATAAACATAGTATTTTTCACATTAATAATGAAAAATTTGTTCTCATTACAAAAAGTTTGTTTTAATAAGCTGTTATATATAAGCTGTTGTACTTTGGTACCTGATTAAGGATTCATCTAAAATATCACACATAAGTAGGATATTTGTAGGAAATAAAGTTCTTCAACTTGTGTACCTACTTAATTATAAATATCTTAGGAAACTTGCTGGTATCAGGGGACTGAAGAACAATTATGAATTTTCCAGTATTGTTTTTCTTGTGACACATTAAACTGCTAATGGGACTGATGACTGCTGTCAAATGAGTTGAAAGGTAATTCTTTTCAATGAGGTAATGGTTGAGGGAAAAACAAAAAACACTAACTAAAAATGAAGTATACTGTTGGCAGGCATATATGAAAAATCTTGATCCACAATATTTTTAACATAGTACTCTTAAAACCAGGGAATTTGCGCTTTTGATAGTGAGTTGAGATTCAAAGACGTTGTCCACTGCCTTTTTGTGGTTTTTTTTTCATGTGCCCACAGCTTGGAGAAGAGAGTAAAAGAAATTGTACATAAAGCCTTTTGGGATTGTTTGAGTGTCCAGCTCAGTGAAGACCCTCCCACATATGACCATGCCATCAAACTGGTAGGAGAGATTAAAGAGGTGAGGTAAAGAGCATTTCTTTCTTTGTTTTAAAAGCTTTTATTGTGTATTGAGTGAGTAAAGCCTTACAGGACGTTTTTACACTCAGCAAATCACTGTAATGATTACAATATCCTCCATCAACAGTATTTACCTCTATTACCTTTTTTTTTGGTGTACACATAGCACATTGTAAATATATATTTGTTTAAATGTCCAAAGGGCACATTTTGAAAGCCAACCTCCTGTGCACAGGCATGCTGCTTTTCTCAGTCCGTGGGCCTATAGTCCACTGCTGTTCTGTCTCTCTATGTCATCACCTCAGTCACCATGCCATTGCCACTACTTTTATAGTTAGGATCCCTCGTTCTTATGTTCTTCCCTCTTGATGGTCCTAGGGTCCCTTGTTCCTAAGTTCCTGTTCCTAACTGCTCCCCCTTTTAGCTGACCCTCTTTTACATTTACAGTTGTGACAATCGCCATTAGAGCTAAAAAGTTACTCAAAATTGTATCATAAGGTTTTATCCCTCTCTACCAGACCCACATGGACAGGAGGAAAATTATTCAGTTGGGTTTCTGTCTTATTTCCCACGTTCTGATACTAAGCTCCCTCATGAAAGCTTGTAAGCCAGCCACTTTGTGCCTTTATAGCCCCCCAGTTTTGGTAACTGAAGTCCAAGTTGCCCATCCCTATCAGCCCATTGTACTGAGGAGACTCACTTTATCCTTGATATTAAATGTATCCTTCCCTATTTGGTTGGCATTTTGAGCAGCCTTATGCATAATCAAGGGTCCAGTTGATCAGGTTGTAGCAATTAATGCTTGCTCCTTGTATATCACACTTCTTTATCTTCATCTGGTCTGGTTGAATTCTGATCAGCAAGCCATCAAGAGCATTTCTTTATCAAAGCAAATCATGGTGTTATTCTGATGTGGTTGAGTATTTACTCAACCCTCTGTGCCAGAAGACTTCAAGGAAATTGAAGAATCAAGATGTTAAATTACGTGTGAAAATGTGGTTTTCAAAGTATTTTTGGCTCAGTGCCTTTAGAATCTTACTATTTTTCCTTATTTTATTTTAAGCAGGCCATGATAACCTAGAGACATTACCCTTACAATTGAAAAAAAACAAAAAAACCCAAAACACCATGCTTTTAAGAACAGAAATATTTAAATAAAATGAAAGTGGTTTTATAAAATCTAAGTGATTTATAAATTATTTAATACCATACAACAGGTATTTGTTGTTGTTAGGTGCCGATGAGTCGGTTCAGACTCATAGTGCTCCTGTGTCCAATAGAGCAAAGCACTGCCTGGTCCTGGGCCTTCGGCACAGTCATGGCTATGTATGAGCACACTGTTGCAGCCGCTGTGTCAGACCATGGTATTGAGGGTCTTCCTCTCCTTTGCTGACCCTCTACTTTACCAAGCATGATGTCCTTCTACAGGGACTGGTCCCTTTGGATAACATGTCCAAAGTACATGAGACAAAGTCTTGGCCATCTTGGTATCTAAGGAGCATACTGGTTGTTTTTTTCTAAGACAGATTTGTTGTTATCCTGGCAGTCAGTGGTACTGTGATAGTATTCTTTGCCAACATCAAATTCAAATGTATCGATTTTTCTGTGGTCTTCATTATTCTTTGTCCAACTTTCACATGCATATAAGGCAATTGAAAATATTATGACTCGTATCAGTCTCACTTTAGTCCTCAAAGTGACATCTTTGCCCATTAACACTATTAAAAGTTCTTTTGCAGCAGATTTGCCCAATGTAATACATAAAAACAGGTGTGGACACATTCCCTTTCTAATAGCTAGCCTGTTATTTTGTCTGAGACAGAAGTGAAGCATTTTTGTGGAAGTGTGGACTTTTTGCAGTGGGTTAGTACAATCCCAGGAAGAAGTGCATACGTGGGAAGGGTTGGCTTACAGGCTCACATGAGTGAATGTGTTTTGTATGTCTGACCTTTGGCAATTTATTGTTTTTGTATACAGTTGATTGCTTTCTAGAGTTTAATGGAAAGAAGTTTACATAGCTATTCTAAATAATTTGTAAGCATCTGCTTTTCTATAGACTCGAGGAATGTGAGATTAAAATATGTGTAACATTGCAGTTGTTACTGTTGTTAAGTGCCATTAAGTTGGTTCCGACTCATAGCAACTCTGCACAAGGATTTTGAGAAGCATTTGGTGAGTTTAAACTGCTGACCTTGTGATTTACAGTAGGAATTGTTAATTCCTTATTTGGGTAGTTGTAAATTCTTTCTGTATAATTTAAAATGATGTCTGACTAAGAAACTTTGATTAAACTTAGTTATGTTCTCTTGTAGACGCTCTTATCTTTCTTGCTGCCTGGTCACACTAGACTGAGAAACCAGATAACAGAAGTCTTGGACCTGGACCTGATCAAGCAGGAAGCCGAGAACGGGGCCCTGGACATTTCCAAGCTGGCAGAATTCATTATTGGCATGATGGGGACACTTTGTGCACCTGCTCGAGATGAGGAAGTTAAGAAACTGAAGGACATTAAGGAAATAGTGCCTCTTTTCAGGTAAGGGGTTGTGTTGATTATAGTTACTCATTGCCAGCAAGGCAACTCTGACTCACAGTGACTCCAAAGGACAGAGTTGAACTGCCTCGTAGGGTTTCCAAGGCTGTCCTCCTACTGGAAGCAGACTACCACTGTCACGTCTTTCCTTTCCAGTGTGGTTGGTAGGTTCAAACCTCTGACTTTCCAGTTAGCAGCTACCAACCATTTAAAAATACATATGATTATGGTGAAACTTAAATAGCATTTTTATGCTAATACAGCTGTTGTTGTTGTTAAGTACCGTGGAGTCGGTTCTAAGTCATAGCGACCCTGTATAGGATATCCAAGGAGCAGATGGTGAGCTTGAACCACCAACATTGCAGTTCAGACTGACTTTATAGTCGCATTAATCCACAGTGCTACGTGGTAGTACCTGATAATAATTCTTTTGGTTAACTGCTTGTTGTTTTAAGTGTCATAGATTTGGTTGCAACTCATAGAGACCCAGTATGGGTTTGCAAAGACTGACTGGTGGGTTTAAACCACTTATACCTTGTGGTTCACAGTTCATTGCTTATCCTACAGTGTTCACACCAGGAGTCCGGTTAAATGCTTAGCTCTGTTTCTATGTAGACAGATGCAAATTTTTGTGTTAAAAATGCTACTAGACAATATTTTGAACAATCCCCACAAAACTGTTGCCTTTGAGCGGCACCCTAGAGGTCAGAGTAGAGCTACTCTATAGGGTTTGAAGTGTGTGCTCTTTGTGGAAGCAGACTGCCACATCTTTCTCCCAAGGCGTGGCTGGTGGGTTAGAACTACCTACCATCCTTTTAGTTGCAGCCAAATGCTTAACCACTATGCTGCCAGGACCTCTTTAGGCAACATTGCTTATGGGGAAAATGACCCCAGTTAGTAAACTGAAAGAAACGGTAATGAGCTATAAACACCTGATGGGGACAACTTGCTCTGGACTTCCTGAGTGCAGTAATGCTTGTAACTGTATGGGTCCCTCTTAGTGATCCTGTCGTTGGCTTCTGTTGGACATGAAACTTCAAGTTAAGTGCCTCTTGCACTCCCCTAATGTGGCTCTCCTTGCTCTTGAGCTGTGTGCTGTGTGAATGTGAATCTTACTTAAAATGAATGTCTGATACTGCCCTACTGAAAAGCTGTGTTTCTGTTCTTTATCCTCTGCGTATTATTGTTGTTGTTAGGTGCCGTCAAGTGTCAAGTTGGTTCTGACTCATAGCAACACTATGCATAACAGAAGGAAGCACTCTCCATCCTGTGCCATCCTCACAGTTGTTATGTTTGAGTCCATTCCTGCTGCCACTGTGCTAATTCATCTTGATAGGGGTCTTCCTCTTTTTCTCTGACCCTCCACTTTACCAAGCATAATGTCCTTCTTCAGGGACTGGACCCTCCTGATAATTTGTCTGAAGAGCTCTGGTAGCTTTGGTATGAATCGGGCTGCTAACCTCAGGGTCAGCAGTTCGAAAGTACCAGCTGTTCCACGGGAGAAAGATGAGGCTTTCTGCTCCCATAAAGATTTATAGCCTCGGAAACCCTGTACAGAGTCGCTATGAGTCAGAACCAACTCCACAGCACATAACAACAACAACAACATGAGAGACTAAGTCTCACCATCCTGACTTCTAAGGAACATTCTGGCTGTACTTCCAATGCAGGTTTGTTTGTTCTTCTGGCAGCCCATGGTACTTTCTTCTTCAACACTGTAACTCACATTCTTCTATGGTTTTCCTTGGTCATTGTCCAACTTTCACATGTATATGAGGCAGTTGAAAATACCATGGTTTGGGTCAGACACACCTTGGTTCTCAAACTGATGTCTTTGCCTTTGAACACTTTATAGAGGCCTTGTGCAATAAATTTGGCTAATGCAATACATCATTTGATATCTCAACTGCTGCTTCCATGAGTGTTGATGGTTGGTCTAAGCAAAGTGAAGTCTTTGACAACATCAGTGTGTTCTCCATTTATCATATTATTTGTTGGTCCAATTGTGAGGATTTTTGTTTTCTTTACATTGAGGTGCAATCCATATGAAGGCTATAGTCTTTGCTCGTCATCAGTAAATATTTCAAGTCCTCTTTGCTTCAACAAGTAAGGTTGTATCGTTTGCATATCAAATTGTTAATGCATCAGGCCAATTCTGATGCCATGTTCTTCTTCATATAATCCAGCTTCTCGGATTATTTGCTCAGTGTACAGACTGAATAGTATGGTGAAAGAATACAGCCCTTTGAGTAGATGATGACAAATATGGCCTTAGGTAATCTTGTGAGTATAAATGTCTAGCTAAACCCCTAGTTGGTATTGTAGGCTTGATTTTTTTCTGACAGTATTATCATTGTTGGAGCCCTGGTGTATCACTGTATGATAAGCACAGGACTGCTAACTGGAAGGATGGCTGTTCAGACCCACCAGCCACTCTTTGGAAACCCTATACGGGGTCACTAAGAGTAGGAACTAACTCGACAGCACTTAACAACAACATTATCATTGTTGATAATAATCATTTTTCTTGTATTATTTTTAGTTAAAATTTTAATTGAGATGATTATAGATTCACATGTAGTTATAAAAAATATTACAGAGAGATTCCTTGTATACTTTGTCCAGTTTCCCCCAATAGTAACATTTGCAAAACTATTATATCACAGCCTGGAAATGGACATTGATAGACTTCACTGACAGAAACATCTTTGTTGTTGTATTGTGATGAAAGCTAAGGCACCCTGGTGGTACAGTGGTTAAATGCTTGGCTGCTAAATGAACGGATGGTGGTTCAAAGCCACCAGTCACTCCACAGGAGACAGATTGGCAATCTGCTTTTGTAAGGATTGCTGCCCTCTGGTATCATAGTGGTTACAAATCAGGCTGTGAACCTCAAAGTCAGCAGTTTGAAACTATCAGCTGTTCTGTGGGAGAAAGATGAGGCCTTCTGCTCCCGTAAAGATTTACAAACTCGGAAACTCTGTACAGAGTCTCTATGAGTCAGAACTGACTCCATGGCACATAACCAACAGCCCTCTAAGAAAGGCAAGGAGTCCAGGTGTGGCGCTGCAGGGTAATGCACTGGACCGCAAGGTCAGGTTGAACTGCAAGGTCAGCTGTTCAAACCCATCAGCTGCTCCTCAGAAACCTTATACAGGGTTGCTATGGGTTGAAACAGACTCTGTAACACTTAATAACAACAAGGAAAAGCAAAGTGCCCCTCAGGAGACGTCACTGCCATCACACACTGGGAAGATGGATTGAATGACAAGGGGAGGGGTCAGAACTTAGAGACGGATATAATTATTCCTCAGACGGTATATCATTTCTCACAGATAATTACATTATATGTAGTTGAGTTTAATCTGTGACATATTATACGGCCAGTCCCAGAGGGCGTTGGGACTTCAGAGGACGTTTGATCCTGTTCCTGCTTCTGTGTAGGTCACACCTAAACCTGCATCTGGAGTTCTTAACTACCTCCTGCAAGTAGGCCACTCAGCAGCTCTTGACATTGGCAAGAGTGGTTATGGTGTATGACAGCACTGAAGGAGCCTTGGCACCAGGTCAGATCTGTCCAATGGGCACATTCAGAACCAGAGCATAAAACTGACCTAAAAACAAAGAGAGCTTAGGCTAGGAGAAGAGGATAAAGGAGAAGGTCGATTTTCTTTTTATCTTTGGAAAGTGAATTAACCTATTTGAATGTAGAGACTATTTGTGGTGATAAGCTCTGTACCTTTAACCTTGGGTCTTTGGTTCTGTCCTTCCTCTGGAGCTCCCATGAGGGCCCATTGAGAACCAAGCAAAGAGTCCTAGGCCAGAAAGGCAGTGGGAGGACCTCTTTGTTTTGGGGGGACATAGAGGGTTAGCTGGAGGGGGATAGAAAGGGACTTAAAAATTTAGACTTTTCAAACATCTATATTGCTTAAATTTTTATATATTTCTAAATTTTTCTTAATACTTTTCTTATGACTTTTCTAGCTTTTCTTGGCTACCCTGTCTGAAGTGAAAAACTTCTTTCAAATTGGTTCACGTCTTTCCTTTTAAAACTACACTTATTTAACAGGTGCTCAGTTCTAAATTGTTCATCTTTTCTTTCAGGGCCATCTTTACTGTGTTAGACCTGATGAAAGTGGACATGGCCAACTTCGCGGTCAGTAGCATTAGGCCGCATCTCATGCAGCAGTCAGTTGAATATGAAAGGAAGAAATTTCAAGAACTTTTGGAAAAGCAGCCAAGTATGTTTACAGTCTTGTGCTCTTTCATTGTCTGTGGTTTTTTGTTTTTGTTTTTTCATTTTAGTTGCTATATTGTTGTTGAGTGCCGTAGAGTCGATCCTGACACATAGCGACCCTGTATAGGGTTTCTGAGGAGCGGTTGGTGGGTTTGAACCACTGACCCTGCAGTTCAGACCTGGCTCGTGGTTTTGAACCACTGGACCTTGTGTCCAGTGCATTATCTGCAGCGCCACACCAGAACTCTGAGTTGTTGTAGCCTATTGCATAATGATTGTTGTTTTAAAACAAATACAATTTTAACATCAAGACTATCTAATTTGAAGAAGTAAGAACCCAAAACTTTAGGAATACACCTAATTTGCTAAAAGCCTTGTGAACTAATGAGTAGGATATAAGAATAGAAATTGAAAAGAACAAGGAGGTACTAACCTAATTGATTTTTTCATGAAAACAGTTTTAAGTAAGTTGAATTCTTAATCTTGGGATTAAAAACATTCTTCTCCTTCAGGTTCAGCAGGAAATTGCACTTTTGTTTCTGTTCTATATGCATAAATCCTCTGGCTTCACACTCAGGAAAAAGTCTCATCTTTATGCACTTCTTAAATGACTGCTGGAAATGGTGCTAGTTGGGTTTCTAGGGTTCCCTTTGACCTCTGCATTAGCATCTGATGTTCTGGGGCAAAGTGCAGTCATCTGATGCAATGTGTTCTGCATTCACTTAAGCCTCTAACTCTGCTGGTCCCACAATGAAATGGCATTCTGAGCTCTTGGCTCATCTCGCCTCGGCAGAAAAAGTTGAGGAGATGCCTGGGGAGGTATCCTGAAAAGAGCAGAGCACAAGCAGTAGTAGCAGGAAAGAAGAATGACTTGTATTTGTGAAGTACCAGTCTCAGAAGGTGATCGTATATAATCTAAACCTATGAGAAAGGCACTGTTTTACAACCCCATTATACACGTGTGGAAACAGGGTTTGAGAACTTTTTGACCAATCTCAACCATTACATAGTACTGCCCCTGAGACGGTGACAGTTTTGTGAGCGGAAAACTCTTAGAACTAGAGTCAGGTAGCAGAATCCAGGGTTCTAAAGTGAATATGCCTGAGTCTAGTACTTATTGACAGAAAAAAAGCCAAGGTTTCCCAGTTTCCTGAAACTGGTGGGCTACAGAGAATGCTGGTCTGCAGAGGGCTAAAGGGAGAGTAAAGCTGAAAGGCACAGGACTCGGTACTGAGAGCTCTGTCTGAGCGGTGTTGCTGGTAGAGCCACAAGCTCCTGCATGCCCTCCCAGGACCTGACACAGGCATGTTTTGGCTCATTTTCTTTCTCTGGTGTCCCTCAGAGTCCCCAGTGCCATTCCTCAACTTCGAAAACTGTACGGGCCATGATGGTGAGTTCTAGCCACCAAAGGGTTTCACTGGGACAGTGCCCAAATGCTGTGCAGTATATAGCAAGTATGTGGCAGTGCTCACTTCCTGTAAGACACAGAGTAAACCTGACAGAGTCTAGATTAGGATTTGTTGTTGTTATTGGAAATGCCATTGTGTCGGTTCTGACTCATATCGACCCTGTATAGAGTTTCCAAAGATCAGCTGGTGGGTTTGAACTGCTGATCTTGTGGTTCGCAGTCCAGTGTTGATCCTATAGCACCACACCAGGAATCCAGATTAGGATCTAGACATGGAAAAAGCCCCCATTTCAGTGCAGTGGATTCTCTGCAAAGGGAAATATTCCATCTGTCTCCCGGCAAGAGTTTTTGCCATTTCACAGACTAGCAGCATCACATCCTCAGGATGGAAGAGAGGAGCCCCAGCGTGTGTTGACCATCTGCTATGTGGCAAGCCCTGGATAGAGGCTTTGTATTTGTTATCTTGTTCATCTTCACTGTAGCCTGTGTTTGTAAATGTCCTTATTTTAGGAACCTGAGATTCAGAGGGAGTAAGATGTGCCTAAGATCACTTGGCTAATTTTGTTTGATTCAAGTCCACATTTATGCTTTACCACACTGCCAGAATGATATTCCTTAAGTAATTGTGAGAGACATACCTCCTCAGTGTCATAGTAATGTTGCAGACTTAACTTTCACAGATTCCTTGGACTTTGTCACCCAGTGGCTAGAAGAAGCATCAGCTGACCTTATGAATCAGAAGTATAAAAATTCCCTGCCAGCTGAGGATGGGGCTGCTGGCTCTCAGAACACTGTCATGCCAAGTCGTATTGCTGTCCAGAATTATGCATACCTGAAGCTTCTGAAATGGGACCACCTCCAGAGACCTTTCCCTGAAGTAAGTACTCCTGAGGATTCTGACTACTCATATTCTTTTGTGTTGATAAGCTTTATAAAATTGCAGCTTTGTTGTTGTTAAGTGCCATTGAGTCAGTTCCAACTCATAGCGACCCTGTATAGAGTTTACGAGGAGTTGCTGGTGGATTTGAACCAGCAGCCTTTCGGTTAATAGTACTGTGCTTATCTTACAGCGCCAGACCAGGACTCCAAAATAACAGCTTTATTAAGATACATGTTACATATCATAAAGTTTACCCTTTGTTAAGATATAATCCACATATTGTAAAATATACCCTTTGAAAGTGTACACTTCAGTTGCTTTATGCAACTATCACCACTATTAATTTCAGACGTTTTCATTACTCCCTAAAGAAACCCCGTATCCATCAATAGCCACTCCCCACTCTCCACCTCCCAACCCCTGGCAACCACTAACCTACTTTTTTTGTTTTGTTTTGTGTTGTTTGTATCTATTCCCTCTGTTTTATTTATTTTTGGGGGGTGGAGGTAGAGGATGTACACAGAAACACTCAGGAATATATAATAATTTAAACAACCAAAGGGCACATTCTGCAAGCCTGCCTCCTGCCTGCCAGCACCCTGTCCCTCTCTTTCCATGAGTCCAGACTATAACCTCTAGTCGATTTCGACCCATAGCGACCCTGTATAGGGTTTCCAAGGAGCAGCTGGTGAGCTTGAACCGCCAACCTTGCAGTTCAAACAGCTTTGCAGTCTGGCACATTAACCCACAGCGCTAAGTTGCCCATCCCTGTCAACCCTGTGTACCGAGGGGGTGGGAATGATCCTTGCTGTAAAGATTTGTTCTCTTTTTTGAGCTACTACATCCGTAAATATAGGTAAAGTTCATCAAATTTTAGTGGGTTACTCTTTTTTTTTTCTTCCCTCTTCTTTCTTCTAGTTGAGTTCTGATCATCCAGCCATTAAAGCCAGGTCAAGTGGGTACTATCTGCTAGTATGGGTGTTCTTGTGCATCTCCCCTCACTTCATATCAGCAGGATGCTTCACTCTCCACTCTAGTCCTCTGTGGCCGTATCACTGCCTCTGGGCCCAGGAGTCCCCGGGTCATGCCATATCTGCTCTCCATCCAAGAGTCTATTGAATGTGGTCGGACTTAGATCCCAACTTCATTGCTGTCATCAGCCAGACCGCATGCCTGCTCATGTATTCATTCCCCTTGAGTCTTAGCCTTGGAAGGGAGTTTGCTCTGAGGCAACCCGACCACTTGCCTTGATGACTCCTGGGCAAACAGCTTACTTGTTCTTGTAGTAATCAATCATACTGCCAGTATTGTTTCTGGTTTTTCCTGCTGGTCTTTCTTTCACTAAGTATCTTCTGTTCTTCTAGCTGCTCCAGGCTGGTCTACTTGTCCTTTCCAGTGGAAATTTCCCACCTCAGACAATTCTGGATGGGATTCAGGTTTCCACCTATGGTTTTATGCAATGCACAAGCTCCACAGGAGGTCTCTTTCACTGGGCAATTTCTAGCCCCCTTTAAGGTATTCTAATCAGTTATAGGCTGAAGACGAACTTACAAGCTTTCTGTTGTGTTCTTTCTGGCTATTCCACCATTCCCCTGCCCCAAGTGTCTATTTCACAATGGTAGGCAAGGGAAACCAAGATTCAAAACACAGCCAGGCGTCTTAATATTATTCCCCTCTTTTACCATGCCTCAATCCCTGTATCCCAAAACCCTGTTGTTCCAAGGTTGTGCATACATCATCATTTACCTCTGTCTCACTTAGTCCATGTGAACCTGCCTAACTGTTCTCCCATCTCCCTTGTTCTTCCATTCCCCTCCCCCTTCTTGTGTATTGCCTGTGTTCTCCCCCCCCCCAGCACCCAAGTTTTCCTGTGTTTATTCCTTACCCTGTGCTCTATCTTCGCCTCCCTCCCTCTCATCCTCTCATCCCATACATCCCAGTGATCAGCAATTATATAGTTTTTTTCCCCCTTTTAGTGTGGGTTCTTTTTCTTAGTCTTTTACAATAATGGTCCTATGCAATATTTCTCCTTTTGTGTCTAATTTCACTCAGCATAATGTCCTCAAGGTTCATCCATGTTATGCGGTGGCTTGCAGTTTCCTTGTTGTTCTTCAAGGTAGCATAATATTCCATTGTGTGTATGTACCACAGTTAGTTTATCCATTCGATTCGTGCTCTTTTGTGTTTGGTTTTTTCAGGCTTCCAAGGTTCATCCATATTACAGCATTATAAAAACCAGATGCCATCAAGTCGATTCCAACTCAGCATCTCTGTAGGACAGAGTAGAACCTTGAGGTTTCCAAGGCTGTAAACTATACAGAAGCAGACTGCTGCATCTTTCTCCCAGGAAGCCGCTGGTGGGTGTGAACTGTTCACGGTTCATTTAGCAGCTGAGTGCCCCCAGTGCTCCTACATGATAGCACTATTAGTGCTTCATTCCCTTTTTATGGGAGCGCAGTGGCTCCATCCAATGAGCACTGGACTGCAAACCACAAAGTCTGTGGTTCGAACCTGCCAGCTGCTCTGTGGGAGAAAAATGAGGTTTTCTGCTCCCGCAAAGATCACTAAAACCTCAGAAACCGTATACAGGGCCGCTGTGAGTTGGAAACGACTGGACGGCTCTAAACAACAACAACAGCAATTCCCTTTGTATAGCTGGAAAATAGTCCATTGTGTGGATATATGCCGCATTTTGGTTATCCATTCATGGACACTTGGATTTTTTCTACTTTTTGGCTGTTATAAATAATGCTGCTATGAACATTATTAGGCAAGTTTTTGTGACAGGGGTTCCAGTTCTCTTGGTGTATGCCTGGCAGTGGAATTGCAGAGTCATCTGGTGACTCTGTGTATAGCATTCTGAAGAACTGTTTTCCAAAGCAGCTGTGTCATTGTGATCCTACCAGCCATTTGTGAGTCTGGTTGGTGGTGGTGTTGAATTTTCATCCTGTTTCTTTCATCTTGCTTAAAAACCACAATTGCAACAGTCATGCTACTTTTCCAGTGTTATCTAATGGAACTTCTCTCCCTTTTCATATTGAGTAATAGTCTTTCCTTTTTTGTACTTTTCCCTGGTCATCCCTTGGATAACTAATATTCCTTTAAGGGGATGATGACCAAGGGATTCCCATTTGATCTATAAATAGACTGTCTTAGTGTGTAGAAGCACCCCACCCCCCTTTGAGGGCACATTGGCTTCTTGAGCCTCAGATCTGCTACTTACTTCTCCAAACAACAGTCTCATTTACGTTTCCTTAATTCTACTCTCAGGAAGTTTCCCTTCTTGCCTGGGAGTTCTCTGCTTTGTGCAGGAGTAAGACTGAAGATGAAAAGACGGTGTTAGGAAGGAGGATTCCTGCTCCTTTCTCACCTGAAGGGCAATTCTCAGGATGAAGTTACTTTTAAAATACACAAACAAAACTCAGCAGTGGGGAAAATGATGTTTTATTGGGAACAGATGTCTTCTCATCCTCTGAGAGTGGATCCTGGGGCATCTTTTGTACCCTAAACTAAAGTGTGGCTTTTGAGAGGTTAGAATGCAAGAAGTCAAACATAACTCTCCCATAGTGCAACCAAGCCAAGCCCACTGCATTGCTGACTCCCAGCAGTCTGAGAGGGCAGCGTAGAGCTACCCCATAGGGTTTTGGAGACTAAATCTCTATGGGAATAGAATGCCTCCTCTTCCTCCTGCAGAGTATCTGGTGCATTTGAACCACCAACCTTGTAATTAGTAGCCCAGTGTTTAATCAGCTGCACCACTAAGACTCCTGCCTTGTAGTGAAGTTAAAAGAAAGAGTGGCTAATAAAAAGATACATACACAGGGCTTCAAAAAGTTTGTGGAAAAATTCTATTATGTTTTAATTCCATTTTTCCATGAACTGTCTGAAGCCTTCTTGTGTGTTTCAACAGACTTGTCAACAATCAGAAACCAAACCTACTGCTGTCAAGTCAGTTCCAACTCATAGCAACCGTATGATTTCCAAGACTGGAAAGCTTTATGGAAACAGGCAGTCTCTTCTTTATCCCAGGGTGCAGCTGGTGGATTTGAAACATATACCTTGTGATTAGTAGCCTAACACCTAACCCACAGTGCCACCAAGAATGCTCAATCTTCAGAGATAGTTTTTAACTTCCTCAGAAGAACTCTGGGCTAAGACCCCAAATTGCTAATGTCTTATTTATTTATCTGTTTCTGACAGCAAGTAGGGCCTTAGAATCATGATTAACTTGTCAAACCTTACATCAGATGCCAGATTTCCTCTTTCTGCCACTTTCATGGTAGAACCTGAGGTGTCTGCGTGGGGTGATTAGCACCATGGCGGTGGGGGAGGGGGGAGGGCATCCTGGAGACGCTCATTGGCTGCTTTCCAGAGGAGCCTTTGGTTATTTGTCAGCTGTTATCTATCATTCCTACTTTTTATACTTACTGTTTATTTTTTCTCTTCCTTTATTCACTTGCCAGTTCTTAAGAGCTTCCTCTGTGCTGAGTCCTGAGGGGATATCCAAGTAAATAAGAATAGTCTACTCTTAAGAAATGTTTTCCCTTCTTCCCTCAAATGTTCTCTAGTTTACCTGAGTCTAAGCAGGTTCTCAGGACTCAAAACTTGCAGTTGGGACAGACAAAGCGGGAAGTGTAATCACCTTAGCGTTACTCTTCAGGTACTGCTGAGTCCATTCTGGCACACAGAGAGTGTGAGAGTGGAACTGTGCTCCATAGGACTTTCAAAGCCATAGCCTTTCAGGAGCAGATCACCAGGACTATCTTGCTAGGTGCCTCTGGGTGGGTTTGAACCATTAACTTTGGGTCAGTAATCGTGCACTTAACTGTACCACCCAGGGACTCCTGATGACGTAACTCCTATGTATTGAAAGTTTGACTCTGCTGGTTACTTTATACACATGATCTTTCCTCATCTTTAAAGTAGCCATTTGATGTAGGGACCCTTGTTTAGCAGAGGGTTCAGGGTTGAAAACACTTGCATGAGGCAATGCTGCTATTACATGATGGAGCCTAGATTTACCCCAAGTCTGTCTTAGACTGTTTGCCAGTGTACCTTTTTTTAAGGGGGAGGGGACTCTGAGATGGAAGAATAGTTCATACACAACTCTCCTACTGCTCGGAAATGACTGTAGAAAATTCTAAGGACTCACTGCCGCCTGCTGGCTAGCCCACATCTACAGCTCAGTGCTGACTGTTTTCTTGGATTCATTACAGACAGTTTTGATGGACCAGTCTCGCTTCCAAGAGCTCCAGCTCCAGTTGGAGCAGCTTACTGTACTGGGGGCTGTGTTGCTGGTCACGTTCAGCATGACAGGCCCAGGAATTTTCAGTCAGGCCGACTTTGCTGAGAAACTCAAGATGCTGGTCAAGATTCTGCTGATAGATATGCATCTGCCGTAAGTGACCCAGCTGTGGAGAGGGCTTAACAGTGGGTGTGGGGAGAGGGGCAGCAAGTGGGGCTAAGAGCAGACTGGAATGGGGTCTCCCAGTTTAAGGCAGAATCAGGGGGCCATTCACTAGGAACCTACGGGGAACCTTACTCTCAAATGTGTGTGTTCACTTGGTGAAGACCACAGCAGAATTGATTCATCAGAGGGTCGAAGTTGGAATCAGCACCCAGGTTAGCAAGGCTCTTCTGATCTTGGGACTTCAAAATGTTTGTAATGAGGACCCATAGTAAGAGATGTTTCACAACGGTGGGCTCAAATGCATTTGCACCCATATATGTCCTTAAAGGAGCAAACCTCACAACATGAGGTTGGCTCTAACAGTGCTTAGTGCATTCTAATGTCTTCCATTTTGTTCAGTTCCATATAAAAAAAAATACTGGTTGGTACCCACTGATTTGATTTCACTACCATGCCAGGCTCACATAGATACCTTGTGCTGAGTACAGAGATGCTGTTTTTTACATCAGCACTAACATTTGCACAAGTGCAGGCTGTGCTCACCGTCGCTGCAGTCGAGTCATGTCAGGTGATTTCAGTGATTTATAGAATATTTTGAATAATTCAAATTAAACGTTGTATGTGACATGTTCTAATTCAGAGGCGTCTTCAACAGAAATGACCTGCAGTGGAGTGACAATTGCATCTTGCACTATGGAGGGATTTCACTGTGGAGTTAGCACCTACGATACGTGTCCAGTACAGTGAGGTGCATGTCCATGAGTCGGGAATAAGGATACAGCAGTTGCGATTTAAGCCGGGAGACTGCTTGCTGAGCTGAGGCATCACCTGAAGGCTTCACCGGGCTCCTTCCCCTGTAGAGCTGCTCTGGTGAAGGCACAGTGAGGGCAGCCCAGTATGCTACTTCCCCAGGAGCCTGGCTCTGCCCTCCAAAATGCACCCTGTAGTTAGGAGGCTGACCCAGAATTCAAGCTTGATGATACTGTCCAAATCTGTCCAACAGAGGCAATTACCTTCCTGCAGAAGAGCCACAAGCTTGATGGTGCCGGCACCAGGAGGCATCTGGGTTCCCCACAGTGCTCAGCAGAGCCTAGGGCCTAGGGAATCAGGTGCTAATGTTTTTAACCTATTTAAAATGGTTAATACACTTGCACATTTTCTAATATCAAAAGGTACAACAAAGTATCCAATGGAAATTCTCTCTCCCACTTCTGTCCTATAGCTGCCCAATTCCTGGTTTCTTGTGTGTTGCTCCAGAGGTATTTGAAGATGTTCTTAAGTCAAATCCAGGCCTACTTCAGCACACAGGTGTTAGCAATCAGTCAGCTTTTTGTCCAGGTTCACCTGAGCCCTCCTTTTCACTGACCTTTTCTTGCAAAATGGGTAAAAGGTCATCTCGGTCAGTCGTGCAGAGCCTGGGAGATGGGGCAGGGGAGGTACAAATCTCTCCTTGACGGCATGACTCCGTTGCTGCCCATTGTAACTCTTGGTCAGGGCAGAGGATGTTTGAGCTGGTTCTGTGTGCCCTTGATTCACAGGCCTTTTTCCCTCTGACTTCTCCTTTCCCTTTCCTGCTCAAGCTCCTTCCATCTGAAGGACGCCCTGACAGCCATTGGGGAGAAAGTCTGTGTGGAGGTGAGCAGCTGCCTCGCCCTGTGTGGCTTCACCCCCTTCACCACAGACAAGGAGACGGTGCTCATGGGCCAGATCCAGGCGGTGGCCAGTTCCGACAACCCCATTCGCAGGATCATGGGTACGTTTCGCGGGGAGGCAGACAGAAGGGCTGCCCCCTCAGATGTGCAGGAAAACAAGGCCTTCCAAAGGAACCTGGGAAGGCTCTAGCTGGGCATGTGAATGCTGGTGAGTGTGGAGAGAGTGATTTATCACTGCATTTGATGAAGTCATAGGCCTCAGCCTGACCAGGTACTCTGCTCGCCAGCAATGCTGTTCGAATCTCTGCAGGGGTGGAGGGCAGGGCTCATTCAGGATAAATGTACCTATTGTTTTTGTCCTGGCATGGTGCTATAGGATAAGCACTGAACTGCTTACCACAAAATTTGTTATTGTTGTTGTTAAGTGATGTTGAGTTGGTTCCAAACCATAGCGACCCTATATAGGGTTTCCTAGGAGCACCTGGTGAGCTTGAACCGCCGACCTTGTAGTTCAAACCGACTTTGCAGTTTAAACCGACTTTGCAGTCCAGTGCATTAACCCATAGCACCACACCACAAGGTAGGCGATTCACACCCACTAGTTGCTCCTCAGAAACTCAGACTTAACAACAAAAATTATTTTGTAAATCCTTGAGGAATGCAGATTAAGCTCTTGGCTACTAGCAAAGGCTGGTGATCCAACCCGCCCCCCCCCGCTCCAGAGGCACCCCAGAAAAGTCTGCTTTAGAAAGGTCTCAGTTTTGAAATCCTTATGGAGAAATTCTGACCTGCAAACGTGAGGGTCACTGTAAGTCGGAATTGATTCTACGGCAACTAGCAACACGATAGTTTTTTTAGTAAAATCTGTGAGAAGTAATGGCTTAATTGGATCTTTTTTTGGCTGATTTTGCAGAAGAGTACAAAAGCATTGTAAAGGGGAATGGGCTCAAAAAAGGGTCAGCCTAAAAGACCTCTCAGAATTGGACAATTTCATAAACGCCCACCATCTCTGTGGTCTTTATTATAAGCATTAAAGCAGAAAGTTCCTGTAGGCTTAGTGGGAAAAGGTCGACACAAACCAACAGTGCTAGAATTTGCATTATTCTTGTTTCTTTTTTTGAATTGGTAATGTCTACTTCATTTTTCCTCCCTCTCTTTTAATGTGGTCTTCAACAATGGCCACGCCTCTTGCTAGGTGCTGTGCTGTAAGCTCATGGTGAGCAAGATAGGCAGGGATTCCACACGCTCATGACAAAGCATTACAAATGGAACTGACATTAAAAAGTGCAGGTGCTACAGGTCCCTGGTCTGAGGACTGGTCAGGGAAGACTTCCCTGAAGAGACGATGTTTAAACTAAGGATGGAAGCTTAAATCATGTTTAAGTTAAGGATAGAAGCTTAATCAGAGCTTGTAAATGTTCCCTGAATGGAAAACAACCACCCACTTTCTTTTCCATCACAGATTCTCGAATCCTGACCTTCTTAGAAACCTACCTTGCCTCAGGTCATCAGAAGCCATTTCCCACAGTACCTGGTGGATTGGGCCTGGTTCAGAAAGAGCTGGAGGAAGTCGCTATTAAATTTGTTCGCCTGGTCAATTATAACAAGATGGTCTTCAGTCCCTACTATGATGCAATCCTCAGTAAGAGCCTCGTCAAATCCTAACCTGTATGCTCCTTACAGCCGTATTACTAACTTGACTTAGGATACCTGTTCCCAACTATAGTGTTGCTTTGGAAAATGCCTACTTAGACATTTCTATTTAACTGCACTGATTCCGAAGGGAAGCATAGTGTGTATTACTGTTGAAATATGCACTGAATTCTGTAACGTGGGGTTGCATTTATGAGTGCAAGTTTACAAATCAAAGAGGCTTTTTGTTATCTTGAGCTTTATAGGTAACACTTAGCCCTAAACCAGCTGACTACCTATGCGTCTTCACTCCCTATCTCTGATAGTAGCAGCCATGTGTCTCCAGAGAGGCGGGAACCTGTCTCTTACAATCTGAATAGATGTTCTTTCAGATACCTGTACTGACAGCCGTCCAAGAATAAAGGAACCAAGCCAGGACCTGCCCCTCCCACACAGCCTCCCACTCCTCGTCCCTCCACATAGTTTGTGTCTGAGGGGCTACTCAGTCTTGTTGTTGTTGTTATTGTAATTTTCCTTTCTATTCTGGCTTTCTGCCTGCCTGGTCTGGCCAGGACCCCAGAGCTTGCGTGGATTCTTTTGTTGTAGAGGAGTTGTGTGAGAGTAAAATGTTTGTTCTTTTATACAAAATGACTCCTTAACCTGGGTGGTAACAGGATTATAGGATCTAGAGAAAGGAAATTCTTTAAAAGTTAAGAAGGAAACTTTTAAATATATGTGTATATATGAAAAGATATGTCTGCAGTTTGTCTTGAAAAACTCAAGCTAATGCAATACACAGATGTATTGATTGAATCAGAATTCTGGAAAGTATGGGGGTCGGGGCTTCAAAAAGTTTGTGGAAAAATGGAATTAAAAGATAATGGGAGTTTTCCTGGTAACCTTTTGAAGCCTCCTCATAGATTTAGTGTTTCCAGGTAAAATCGCCCAAACCCATTAATCTCTTGGGTACAAAAGTCATAAAAATATCCTTTTATTTTGAGCAATATTTATTCAGGGGCCTCCTTTGACTGTGAAGGAGTACTTTGGGCCCCACAGGTATCTGTTTCATTAATAAGTGTGTGTGTGTGTATGTGTAGGGAGGACTGGGGCATGGATTTAGACAGGGGCATTATATTAGAAGCAGTGCCATGAAGTTGTTAAAACACCAGGGGTAAAGGAAGCAAGGTGTCCCTTTATCAAAAGTGAGGAGTGGGTTGGGGACATATACACTCTGTAGCCCTAGCAAGCATGTGAATGGTCATATTCAGGCGAAATAGGACTTCTCCAGACACCTGCTGTGAACTGCACTTCATGGAGTAGTGTACTTGTAATCGGAAATGTCTGCAACACGCATTGACCAGCACATACAGAGTTTAGGACAAGAAGTTTTTAAAAGAAATTGGGAACCATTTCAGGAAGGCCAGCAGCCAGGAGCTGTCTGTCTGCCCCTTCTGTGTCAGGAATGACACTGATACTGGGTTTTGAAGAGAGATGACAGAACCACTTGGAATGCACTTTAGAGGGCAGTATTGCCGTAGGACTGAAAGAAAGGAGGAAAGCAGCTCCTCCAGGGATGCATAACAGAGCTGGTAGGATGAGGATACCTTCTGGTGTTAGTATTTTTAGACTTTTGACATTCCCTGTGTTCAGACAGAAGACTTGGCTCTGCCTGTAGGAGCCCAGGTAGAAGGTATATGTAAGTAGATCAGCAAATATAAGATGACAGGGGAGGTGAAGCCAGATGTATCTTTTGCTCAGGCAGGAAACCCTGGAGAATCTGGGGTTGCTGCAAATTGGTGGCCCAGCCACACTTTGAAAGAACAAAGTTGCAACTCTTATACTGGATTCAGTAAGGTCACTTTGGGGATTGTTTCTTGAAGTAGAAGTTGCTCTGAGGCATGTGTCCCGAAATGCCTGAGCTCTCAGTGGCAGTGCTCGGGGTTTTTCCTTGTCCTATAAGGACGAGTGAAAGGCATGTTACCCCCAAATGCACAGAGTAGATCCCTACTTATATTTATAATCCTCTAGCACCTCTCAGATGATTTCTTTTTCCTCATGGGTTTGTGGATTGACAGAAAGTTTGGAATCTTGCTGACTATTGAACTTCAAAGCTCTCTTGGCTCCCCTCTATGTTGACATCTGCTGGTGGAATTCTACAAATGGCAGAAGCAAAGTTCAGAAGTGAGCTAATTTTCTCCCTGGAATTCCATAGGATCATTTCTAAGGGTCAGGAAAGTTCAAGTTCATTTAGTCACTCAGGAAGTATTTTATTACGCACCTACTTGTGGCTCTCGTCCCTATAACTCCCACTCCACAAAACAGCATTTGGAGTGTAACTTCTCCTTCCTCAGAGTTGGACTGGTGCTATAGATTGCACCCTTGCTGGACAGGACTTGATTTCCTGCCTAACAGGTCTATGGAGACAAATTGCTACATTTGTCTGGCAGCAGTTCACTCCACGTGGAGAGAACAGAGCCTTGAGTGCTTGGCAGTATCACTAAGCCTCAAGTTATTTTAGTCTTATGAATGAATGAATGAATGAATGGGCGAATGGATGAATGAATGTCTAGAGCAGGAACTACTACTTCATTGGCTCTCAGCAGATGTTGGTTAGATTAAATCTGTTTATGTAACCATATAAGAGAATAATAAATATAGTCCAGTAAGAACCACACTCATGTAATATCTGCATATACAGTAACTTGTTTTTTCTCTGAAGAAAGTTCTTGATTTGACATAATAGGCATATAACGTGCGTATGTTGGTCAACGATTCTGAGTGGATTATTCTAGCCATCTTGATTTGGAAAGGTGCTTATTTTCATTTCTCCAAAGCAGATTACTCATTTCAAAGACAGTAGCTGTTCTGCTGTTCTAGCTAGTGCTGATCCCTAAGCAGAATAGTTGTGTTTCTTGTCATTTTGAGGCATGGTAATAGAGTGGAAAGATTGGGAGCTGTCAGTATACCAGGGTGTGGTCTTACCTCTGTTTAATAAATACTAGCTGGATCAAATCAGGGCCCGTTTCCAGTTCTTAGAAATGAGAGGACTAAACATGATTGCTAAGCTCCCTTCCAATTTTGACATTCTGTGATAAATCTGACTTGACTGTGATAGGATTGTGCAAAAAGTACCTGAATTAGAGGAAGAAGATCTGGCTTTGAGTCTTGCCTCTGTTGCCTTCCTACTGGTTGTATGACACGCTCCCTCAGGCCTCAGTATTTTCATCTGTAAAATGGGAACACACTGCTACTGGGAGGATTAAACGTGATAATGGATATTAGATACTTTGTACATGGAAAAGGACCATAAATTGCTTTATATTAATAATAAAGAAGTAACCTATGACCGTCCAGCCGAAGGTATACATCTATTATATTGATAGATTCAACTCTTGGTCGCCAACTTCCCTCAGTGAAGCATGTTGTACATATTTGGAGAGAAGGTTTTCTTCTCTTCCTGTCCCCTATGTCTGTTATTTTCTTCATCCCTCCTGTATTAGAGTTGCAATCTTACCTTTCGTCACCTCCTGGTATTCATCTTCACCCCAATGATTGCTTTCCCATCACTACTGCTATGTTCAATGGCTGTATATGTATTTGTTACCTGACTGAACAAATGAATGGGTGAATGAATGGTAATGCATAGTGGATGATGAAAGTCATATTTAAAGGCACTGATTTAAAAATAAATGATCTAAATAACTATAATGATATTGGTAATTGTGTATTTATGTTATCTTTTATACTCCATAAATGTTTTAAGGGATGCCTTTTTTATTCATAGTATTCAAAGCAATTTCATGGGTGAGAGGTGACCTAGCCCAATTAACTCAAACCATAGCAGGTTCACTACTTTTAAAGAGCCGGAGCCCTCGAAGGTAAGCATTAGAAATCCAAGCAAACAGGATTTTGCTAATGCCACTGTGGGTTCCTGTCATGCCTGATGTAACCATAAACCGTATGACCCTCAGAACCAGAACTCATTTTTAGTCCTGATTTGATGTTGTGTCATTTATTTAGTTGTGAAATCAGACATGCTTGGAGTTAGTAGCAGTAGTTGAATTTCACTTCATTGTAGCTTAACTATTTGAAAGTTTTGCTTTGTCTGAACCAAACACTGGGAATTTTAAAGCGCACACTTTCAGACTTTAAAAATTACCTTTAAATTTGAAATCACACATTTTTTTTCCTGTTTTTCTCACATTCAAGTTTCTTCTGTTTTCTACCTTTGGCTCAAAGAGGAGCTGACGGGGAAGAAAATGTAGTAATTTAATTGTAATCTTGTTTTTCTTGACTTTTATTCCTAAAACTTGGTAAACTAGCACTTCTATTGAATATATAAGATTTTACTTAAATCAGTAACTTGGCATCTAAGTTTATTTAAGCCAAACTCTAAGCCTATTGCTGTGGCCTTGATTCTGACTCATAGGAGGAACCCTATAAGACAGATTAGAACTGCCCCCAAAGCACCTCCAAAGGCTGTAGGCAGAATGCCACATCTTTCTACCATGGAGTGGCTGCTGGGTTTGAACCCCTGACTTTTTGGTTAGCAGCCAAGGACTTAACCACTGTGCAACCAGAGCTCCTTTAAATTTAGTTACCCTGTATCAATTATCTTTCAAGACTAATGAAGATTTTGTTAAAGATAAATCTCTGAGGTAGCCATACTGGAAAGTCAGAGGGAAAATTACCACCAAACTCCTTACGCTAGACAGCCGCCACTAGTATGGGGTTCCCTAGGACCACGCTCACTTCAGCAAGCTGGCTAGAAATTCTTGTTCACCCTCAGGCCTGATAATTAGCTAGAATCACTCACAAAACTCAGGAAAGCTCTATACGTAGAGTTTTATTACAGTGAAGGAAATATTACAAATTAGAATCAGCCAAAGAAATATATAGGGCCAAGTTTGGGAAGGTTGTGAACGAAAAACTTCCAGTTGTCTTTTGCCTTTGGAGTCATGAACTGAATTGTTGTTAAGTACATTGAATCACTTCTGACTCATAGTGACCCTGTATAGGATTTCCAAGGAGCTGGTGGGTTTCAACCTCTGACTTTGTCATTAGCAGTCCCACCAGGTTTCACACAGCACCACACCAGGATTTCTGGACTGTATTACCTCCTCCCAATTATGTGTGATGACACTCAAGAGTATTGTAATTAAACAACTCCTATGAGTCTTTGGTGTCCACATTTTTTATTGTGGCGCAATCACATACACATACTGTCTGAGCAGCTGACCCTTAGTCTAGAGCCCCTCCTGGAGACACCCTCATCCTAAACCACATTGCTAAAGTGCCTGGTGAACAAAGCCCCCAAGCAAAGCCACTCCTGTGAGGCAGCACATTCCAGGGACCTAGAGATGACTCTCTTAGTAACTGATAGTAATAGCCGCTCTTCACCAGTGGGCCTTGAGCTGACTGATGCATGGCAACCGATGCATCCTCAGCCTATGGGTGTGGAGTAGAAGTTTCAGTGGTTGATTTTTCACAAGTAGCTTGTCAGGCCTTTCCTGGTGGCACAGCTCAGTGGATTCGGACGTCTTTTGGTTAGCAGCCAAGTATGTTAGCCATTGGCAGCAACCAGAGGCCTCTAAGCCTCTTTTTAGGTCAAGTTAATTCTTTATGAAGTTGGAGCAGACTAGGCAGTGTTTTGTACAGTTAATTCTTCATGACGATGGTGGACTGGGGAACTTTCCTCAATGCTGCCGTGAGTCAGAGCCATCTCAGTGGCAGCTGTCTAATCTTCAGTAGACAATCAACAGCTGCACTAGCCGATTGTCTGTCAGGGAACAGGACCAGCTGTAATGAAGTTTGCTTTGGAAGTTGAAATGCAAATAAGAACAGATACTGGCTGTCTCTGGGTCAGGAACAGTCAACTTACAGAAAATTCATACTCACCCTTAAGGTTATATAAATATGCCTTCACTTTGACATGATTGAACCAACCCCTACTCATAATAAATTCTTCATCACAATCACCTTCATCTGTTGCAGGTGCGATGTTTAAATCATTGAAAAGGCTTCAGACCCTTTCTTGCACTAAAGCAAGGCAAAATCAGAACCATATGTACGCACCCCAAGTCACCTACAAAGTTTTAAAGACACAGCTGAGAACGAGGTCTCTTTCATAACCTGGGGACTCCTGATTCTATTTTGCTATTACTGAGTAAATGAATTCTATATTTATATTTTAACTATAAGCACATGTTTGCTGTTGTGCCATCGAGTTGGTTCTGACTCACTGTGACCCCTATGGGGTTTCCAAGGAGTGGCTGGTGGGTCTGAATAGGCAGCCTTGCAGTTAGCAGTCCAGTGCTTATCCTATGAGGCCACATCAGGATCCTCATATAGAGGGTTGTAAAACTATACAGTAAATTCTTAATTGTTCACCAAGGTCAGTGAGCTGACAAAAGTGTTATATTTTTTCATTATTTCTCAATAATATAATATGGTTGCTTAGAGGTTTAAATGTACTATGTACTTTATATAATATATATAACCTTTTCTTAGGTGTGGCAAGTAAATTTAGTAGTAAAGGCCAGACTTGACTCATTTTTGTTTAGGAAGGAGTTAGTTTTAAGGAACCTTGGTGGCTCCATAGGATAAGCACTGGACTGCTAACCGCAAGATCAGCAGTTCAAGCCCATCTTTGAAAAAAATGAGGCTATTTGCTCCCATAAAAACTTTTTTGTTGTTGTTAGCTGCCGTCAAGTCAGCTCAATTCATAGTAACCCTGTGCTTATTAACAGACATCTTCACCTGTTATCCTTGAATTAATTGAAGCTGCTACTGTGCAGATCTTTCATTGGGGATCTTCCTCTTTTTCACTGGCCCTCCACTTTACCAAGCATGAGGTCTTTTTCCAGGAACTAATCCCTCCTGACAGTATATCCAAAGTATGAGACAAAACCTCATCACCCTTGCTTCTAAAGAACATTCTAGTTGTACTTCTTCCAATACAGATTTGTTAGTTCTTCTGGCAGCCCATAGTACTTTTAATGTTCTTCTGAAACACTATAACTCAAGTGAATTAATTCTTCTATGGTCTTCCTTATTCAATATCCAACTTTCATGTGCATATAAAGCTTTTGAAAATACCATGGCTTGGGTCAGGTGCACCTCAGTTCTCAAACTGGTATCTTTTCTTTTAAATACTTAAAGAGGTCATGTGCAGCAGATTTGCTTAATGCAAGTCATTTGATTTCTTGACTGTTGTTCCCATGAGTATTGTTTGTAGATCCAAGTGAAATGAAGTCTTTGACAACTTCAATATCTAATACTTGTATCATGATATCATCTACTGGTCCAGCTGTGAGGCAATCCATACTTAAGGCTGTGTTTCTTTAAAGATTTACATCCTCAGAAACCCTATACAGGGTAACTATGATTTGGAATGAACTTGATGGCAGTGGATGGGTTTTAACTTGAGTTTTAATCCTTGAATGAGTCCTGGTATAGTGCTATAGGATAAGTACTGGACTGCTAACCACAAGACCAGTGGCTCAAACTCAACTGCCTCTCCTCAGAAACCCTATACAGGGTCGCTACAAGTCAGAACCGACTTGATGTGGTAACAACATGGTAGTTTATGATCCACACAATTGAATGCTTTTGCATAGTCAATAAAGCACAAGTATATTTCTAGAATTCTCTGATTTCAGTGAAGATCCCTCTGACGTCAGCAATGGTATCCTTAGTTCCATGTCCTCGTATTTTACTTGCATGTGATGCTATTAATAGTGTTCAGTGTTTCCCCATTCTTTTGAGTCACCTTTCTTTAGGATGCGCACAAATATGGATCTCTTCCAATTGGTTGGTCATGTAGCAGTCTTTTAAATTTCTTGACATAGACAAGTGAGTGCCTCCAGTGCTGTATCAGTTTATTGAAAGATTTCAATTTGTATTCGATTAATTCCTGGAACCTTGTTTTTTGCCAATTCCTTCAGTGCAGCTTGGATTTCTTCCTTCAATACCATTGGTTCTTGATCGTATGCTACTTCTTGAAATGTTTGAACATTGACCATTGTACAGTGACTATGTATTCCTTCCATCTTCCTTCAATTCTGTCATTCAGTATTTTGGCCATAGAATCCTTCAATATTTCAAATTGAAGCTTTTTTCTTTAGTTGTTTCAGCTTGAGAAATGCCAAGTGTGTTTGTTCCTCTGGGTTTTCTAACACCAAGACTGTGCACATTTCATTATAATACTTGATTGTCTTCTCAAACTGCCCTTTGAAATATTTTGCTCAGCTTTTACTTCATCATTTCTTCCAGTGGTTTAACTTCTCTACACTCTAGAGCAAGTTTCAGTCTCTTCTTAAACATCCATTTTGGTCTTTTCTTTCTTTCATGTCTTTAACAACCTTTTGCTTTCTTCATGTATGATGTCTGTTGTATCATCTCACAACTCTTCTGGTCTTTGGTCACTAGTGTCTCATGCATTAAATCTGTTCTTGATTCAGGTGAGATATATATTCAAGGTCCTATTTTGTCTCTTGTGGACTTTTCATTTTCTTCAACTTTAGCTTGAATGTACATATGAGCAATTGATGGCCTGTTCCAGAATTGACACCTGGCCTTGTTTTGCCTGATGATACTGAACTTTTCTACCATCTTTTCCAACAGATGTAGTCAACCATCTGATGTAGTTGCCTTTTATATTGTTCAAAAAAGTTATCTGCAATGAATAAGTCATTGGTCTTATAAAATAGTATCATGTAATCTGTAGCATCATTTCTATCACCAAGGCCATATTTTCCTTTCTCTTTGTTTCCAACTTTCTTATTCCAATCACCAGTAACTATCAGTGCATCTTGATTTCATGTTGTTAAGTTTCCTACCTAAAAAGTTGGTAGAATTCTTCAATTTCATCACCCCTGACTTTAGTGCTTGGTATGTAAAATTGAATAACTGATCTTCCTTGTATGGGTGTGGCTCTTAACCTATTGCAGACAGCATTCTATTTCAAGATAGATCTTGAAAAATGTTCTTTTTGACAATGAATGCAACACAGTTCCTCTTCAATTTGTTATTCCCAGCATAGTAAACCTTATGAAGCTAAGATTTCGAATGGCCAACACCAGCCCATTCCAGCTCACTCATGCTGAGGAGATCAATCTCTATGCATTGCATTTCATTATTAACAACTTCCAATTTTCCTAGATTCATACTTCCTATATTGCATGTTCTGATTATCATTGGATGTTTACTGCTGTTTCTTCTCATTTTGATTTGTGCCCCATCAACAAATGAAACTTTTGAAAGCTATGCTCCATTCATGTCATTATGGGCAGCTATTCTTTGAGGGAGCAGCTGTTCCCCAGTTGTATTTTGAGTGCCTTCCAACCTGAGAATACAGTGTTCTATTACCATTTATTTATAGGCTTTCAGTGACTAACCATTCAGAAGTGATCCATCTCTCCTTCCTACTCTTAGTCTGGAAGCTCTGCTGAAAATTGTCCACCCTGGGTGACCCTGCTGGTACTTAAAATACCAGTGGCATAGCTTCCAGAATCACAGCAACTCACAAGCCACCAAATTAAGACAAACTGACAGATGAGTGGGGGCTAGTCCCTAAGTAATACAAATAATTGAGTCCCTAGATTTACAAATAGTTAATGTGCTTGCTTCTAACTGAAATGCTGAACATTCGAGTCTACCCAGAGGCACCTCAGAAGAAAGGCCTGACAATCTACTTCTGAAAAAAAACAAAACCAAACAGCTTTATTTTGACACACACTGGACACCGTGAGTTGGAATTGACTCAGTAGCAACTGGCTTAAAAAGTAATAATCCAAGCGAACAAACAAGATGGCAGATTGGGTGGACGTGTAGTAAAGAGCTCCGCCAACAACACAGTATACCTGACCAAGCAGGCTCAGGGGATGGTCCCAGAACTCTGAACCACATATAAAGGAATATCTAGAAGG
>NW_006408590.1:8901171-8909697 GCF_000296735.1 Chrysochloris asiatica
TAATAATCCTTCATGGTGGGATTGCAATCGCTGAGCTGAAACAAAGCCTATGATTTGTTTAATGTAAAACTGATAATCTTGTCTATAAACCTTCACTCAATCCACAATAAAAAGTTTAAAAAAAAAACAACAAAAAAAAACTAATCCTTTTATGATAAAGATCATAATTTCTAAAGGGAAACAAATCTTAGACTGATTAGAATATTTATAATGGCCTTAACAGTGTTTAGTTGTACTTTTTTTTATCAGAATCTATACAATAATTTCTATTAATTACAATGCAAAACCGATTGTCTTTCATATACATTCAAGCTTTGTTTTGTAGTCTATGGAAAGACGTTTACAGGACACTTAACAGGCATTTGAAACCACTTACAGGTATATTGCCATCTTCAAAACATTACTCAAAGATTAGCACTTCAGGCAAGATTCATAGCTCTGCATTTAAAATCTGTGTCTTATGGTACTAATTTATGCCTTCAGGATTGTTTTGATATCCATAATACATTAAAAAATATATATACTTTCTAGCTTGAAACAGACACGTGAGAGGATAATAAAGTATGAATCTGATTTGGTTTAAGGAAGTTTGGGCTTTAATGGGAAAATGCAGGAACCTAAACATGCTTGTAACCAACTTATGTAAATATAACCTTGCTATATGTAAACTTAAGGAGTAGTGGTTATGAATCGGGCTGTGAACCTCAACGTCAGCAGTTCGAAACTGCCAGCTGTTCTGCCGGAGAAAGATGAGGCTTTCTGCTCCCGTAAAGATTTACAGCCTCAGAAACCCAGTACAGGGTCGCTGTGGGTCAGAACCGACTCGATGGCACTTAACAACATATGTAAACTTGTGTAAGAAAATGACTTAAGATAATAATCTTTCTTAAATTTAAATGAAAGGAATTTTATGGAATTATCATCCAATATTTAAATGTAAGATTACCATTTAATCACACTTGAATTCAAATTCTAAATTATCTAAATTGTGTATGTGTATATATATATGTAAAATAGTTTCTTTTAAAACCATAATACTTTTTTTTTGGGGGGGGTGTCTTCCTGATTTTTCTCTTTTATTTTGAATCACAACCTTCCTAAGCTTAACTAGTTTTCTGTCTGTTAGTTTTTCTAGAAATGAATTTGAGGAGTTAATGTTGAAACAAAACAGCAGCAGCCTAGTTCTTTGGACTTAATTTTCATGACAAGTGTTTTCTCACTGTAACTGGAATTTGATTTCCTGGCTGTAATGTTGTTAATGGAGTCCTGGTGTGGTGCTGTGGGCTAATGTGTCAGATTGCAAATTTGTTTAAACTGCAAGGTCGGTGGTTGAAGCTCACCAGCTGCTCCTTAGAAACCCTATAAAGGGTCGCTGTTGGTTGGAATCCACTAGACTGTACTTAACAACAATGTTGTTAGTGCTATATACTTTAGCTCATTAAAAAAGGCTCTTGAGCACTGAGGACCTTCTGACACACATTTCTGAGAGAACAAAGGGACTGTGTGGCTACAGGGATTCCCACATTTAGTTTACTTCTAAGAAGAATGAAATCTGCCTACAGATTTAATTGGGGAAAAAATGCACTTTTTAAAAAATACTTAATTTAAAAAATATTTAATTGACCTCTGAAGCCATATTTTCAGTAGCAAAAAATGACAAGAAGACCTTTGGTTAAGTGTGCATACAGTAAATACAGATAAAGTGCCTGTGTATTATTGACACTTCTTTTTAAATAGTATTGGCTGAATGGCACAAAGTAAGTAACTAGTGTAAATAAAGTCGGAATGAAAGTAGCAGAAGGAGACAGGACATTTTGAGATTTTTTATTTTTAAAGGACTGTTTTTAAAATTTTAAACTACAAAACAGATTCCATACATTCTGCCATAAATAAAAACAAACAATAAGGCAGGACTCTACACAAGCAAACCAAGAACAACTGTTTTTTTTATTTTGTTTTTTCCCCAGAAACTGTGGTAAAACGCTTTACAATCATAAGCCATACAGTTTTTAAAATAAAACTGTTGATAACTCACACATCTTCAAGTGGCACATACACTTACAGACGCCCTTGAAGCGGGAACAAAATGTGGTTCTGCCAGTTTTTACTGTTCTCACACTTGTGAAAACCTAATTTTGCTTAGAGCATAGGTCTGTTCTGTATTCTGAAATTCACACAGGTTTGTTTGTTTCTCAAGAACCATATGATAGAGGCACCAATGACAATACAACTTTGTTTCAAAGAGCCTTGTAACAAAGCGTTGTCTCATAAACATATGACTTAAGAGGCAAAAAGGGAATCCTGGGTAAGAGTGTTCTTTCAGAGACAGGTTTTGCGCCTGCTTCACCGAATTCGCTTTTGCTGCCGTGCTCTGTAAATGTCATGAACAGGGGGAACAACAGCTCCCTTTTCTTCATCTTCGTCTGAGTCTTCATTGGGTCTTTTGACAGCCTTGGCGAGTACTGCATTACTTTCCACTGGGCCATTGCCTTCTACAGTAAGCTCTGGGGCCCCACCTGTAATGAGCCTTACAGCTTCCTCAACAGCTATTTAAACAAAATAGAAAAGGCAGTATAAGGATGGTTAAAATTATTCTACTATAAAGAACACGTGAGTACTAGTTTGAATATGTTAGTCATTTTCAAAGCCTACTATTAGCAACACATAGAAAGTACATTTGACCCTAAATATAGGAAGAGACAAAAAGTGCTATGAAAATTAAATTATTTTTATAAGCCAAGTCTGATAATGCATGTCCACATGATTAGAAAAGATAAACTTTTATGACATTTTACTTAGTGGAGCAAAAATATGAACAAGCCCCTACATGCCAAAGAAGGTTCAGATCACTCCTGTATTTCACTGTCATTTTGCAAGTTACGATTTCGGAAACTTCAGTGGCAAAGAATAGCAGTCTCCTTTCTACAAGCCAATAATGTAAATTTCACCGTGAAAGTGGAATTTTCAGTACTTACTATTTGGTATCTTGCATCTTCGGAAAATTTCCATTAGTTCATCCACTTGTACAAAAGGGCCCTATATTTTGATACAAATAAAATGTAATCCCCAGTAATCTGATGCATTAAAATTATAGACATTTATATTTCCCACGATACAAAAAAGCATACAATTACTGTAACACATGGAGCACTCTATAGCACAACAACGGTGAACAAACCTGGAAACATATGGGAGGAGGGAGAAGTTTCATCAAAACTACCGCTGCAGGTGGCACTGGGAACACGCCACCAGGAACAGGGTGTAAGCCTGGAGCTGTGAGAGAAGAGTGGGCATCAGATGGGTAGACAAGTTTCTATACATGTGAGAGCAATAGTAAACTGTACAAAAGTAGATTTGGACATGAATATTTTTTACATCTGTGTGGCTCTTTTCCAGACCTTTAAATTGCTTTCAGTGTAGGGGTGAGCCAGTAAAAGCCACCTCCACCACATGACCTTGAGGAAATAGACAAGTGACTTTGCATAAAACAACCTAGGGACTGAACTAAAGTCAGTTTTGGTCAAAGACCATTTCTGAGCCCCACAAGTTAATTCTGTCTTTGTTGATTTAACAAGTATATTTAAGCGTAAGGGACTTGTTCAAACTGGATCCTGAGGGCTAGGATGTTTGAGTAAATGTGAGCGATAAGAAATAACATCACTGATGGAAGTTTTCAGCTGTCAGGCAATTTATGTAACAGCATTTCTGAAAACTGTAAGAACACTGCCAAAAATCTGCATGGAGATTTTTAAGAGTTCTTAGTTCATCTTGGTTCAAAGATTACAGCTAAGCCGTTTGCCACAGTGACCCTCAGTCTAATCATTAACCTGCAATGAAAATGTTGTGTTACTCTGCCCCCACACCTCTGAATTTAAATCAACTTCAAGTCAGAAAACAAACTGAGGTCTCAGTACTTACGTGCTAAGTGTCGTGGTTGAAATGGAATCATCTGCTGAGTGTCTGGTTTAGGGTATTCTGGTTTTCTATCCACTTCATCTTTCAGAACAGGCACTATAGAAGGAGCTACAACTGGATCTGGAATTATAGCTGCTAGTTTAGCACGGGAGACATCCTGAAAATATAGAAAAGAAAAATCCTAAATTTAAAAAACGGGTCTTATAGAATATGAATGTATAATTCTACAGTCTTGAGTGTACAGAGTGTACAGTGTGAGCACATGAGTTAAAATGCACAAAGAAAATGGAGAAGGATAAGCAAAAACATTAATGAGAGTAAAGATTGGTAATTACTCAGCACAGAAAGCTCTACGCCTCTAAAGACTTACAAAATCATTGACTCAGGGTTTCACAATCCTACCCCAACCTGGTTAACAATGTAGGCACTAATTAAAGGGCACAGTAATTTTGAAGAAAAATCACAATTTTAGATGTTCTCCTAACTAGCATTTAACACCTCTTCAACTAGAATTGGACAATATCTTACTCGTTTTTAAAAACAAGAACCTAGATTAAGTGAGATCCTGCTCCACGAAAGCTAGAACCAAGTTTATCCTACCTTACAAAACAATTTTGCTACTTTAGGTGAATCCCAATATAGGTACTTCATTATTATAAAGGACTAAGGAAATGAAAAATTATTTTCAACATACGGTTACATGACAGATGGAACATTTACTGAGCAGACACTATTTGTCAATGAATTCTAGCTTTTTATTCCCTCTTTGATAAGATAAATAGTAACATCTCCATTTTAGAGAAGGACTGAGGCTCAAAGAAGTCCTGATTTTCCCAAAGTCATACAGGTAATAATAAGTAGAGAGAATATTTTAATCCAGGCCTTTCTGACTTCAAAAAACCCATACTCAATCTTCAGTATACAAGCAATGCCCCACTATGGCTGAAAACAACTTTTTGAGAAATATAGCTGTTTTCAGAGGTCTTAGCCCAGAAGAAATCCTTTGGTATAGCAATTCAGTGTCAATCTGCCTGCAAAAAAGTCCCTGTTGTCACCAGAAGGGATATAAGAACATTTCACCTTTTCAAGTTTGCTCAAATGCAATTGGTAACATTGGCTATTATATGGACAAATCTAAATGAGCAGGCATCTTGGGGTATTGCTTTCTCTCTCATGCACATTCCCACCACAAGTGTGAATAAAAATAGAAATGTAAGGTGGGAAAATCACATGTAAGATATAATTCTACTTGGATATAGTACATTCTTTATGTTCATAAACTTGATTTCCATTTTCATCTAAGAAAAGTTGAAGTAGCTTTTTCAAATAATTTTACAAAGTAGTGTTAACATGTCTTTACCTTTTAATTGGTAAGTAGTTAAAGCAGAAACTGCTTGTCCCAGAGCAATAGCAATAGGAATAGCAATAGGAATCTGAAACTGACACAGAACTGAGACTTCCATTAATGAAAAAGTCTGAAGCTTAGCTATAGGTAGTTTTATCTCAAACAGTTTTAACTGGTTCAGTACAGAGGGAGACCCAGTCTAAAAAACACGTGAGTACTAGTTTGAATATGTTAGTCATTTTCAAAGCCTACTATTAGCAACACATAGAAAGTACATTTGACCCTAAATATAGGAAGAGACAAAAAGTGCTATGAAAATGTGGAAAATGCTGTTGGTTTAAAGGCTTCATCTGTGACTCTGGTGTATATGGTTTCCCTTTGTGTTTCCATCTTGGTCTTTATTCACACAACACAGAATGATCAAGAAAGAACAGAATAGTTTTCTCAACAAAGGCTGCAAACACAGGAATCTGCCCAGACAGACGTGTATAGGCCCAGGTATTTGTTTTATTACAACTCAATTTTACAAGTTTTACAAGTTGTGGAGTTCCAGTCTTTCCTAGATAAGCTAATTACGTGGAGACCAGCTGTTTTAAGACTCCATATCCCTCAAGGAACTGTATTGATTTAATAAAATCCTCACCACTGGATCAATAAACAACATTCTTATCAACAGAAAAATAGATTGAAGTTGTCAAGGAGTTCATTCTTCTTGAATTAACTATTAACACTCATGAAAGCAGCAGTCAAGAAATCAAACAACGTATTGTATTAGGCACAAATCCGCACAAGACCTTTTTAAGGTGTTGAAGAGCAAAGTTGTCACTCGAGGACTAAGGTGTGCCTGACCCAAGCCATGGTATTTTCAATAACCTCTTATGCATGTGAAAACTGAACAGTGAATAAGAAGACCGTAGAAGAACTGATGCTTTTGAGTTACGTGTTGGAGGAGAATATTGAAAAGTACCACGCATGGGCTGCCAAAAGAACCAACAGATCTGTGTTGGAAGAAGTGCAACCAGAGTGCTCATTAGAGGCCAGGATGGCCAAACTTCGTCTCTCATACTTCGGACATATTGCCAGGAGGGACCAGTCGCTGAAGAAGGATCTCATGTTTGGTAAGTTGCAGGGTCACAGAAAAAGAGGAAAACCCTCAACAAGATGGATTGGCAAAGTGGCAGCATCAGTGGGCTCAAAGGTGGCAATAATAGTGAGGGTGGCCCAGGATCAGGCAGTGTTTCATTCTGTTGTGCATAGGGTCGCTATGAGTCGATACCGACTCAATGGCACCTAACAACAACAATGTTTCTTCAGAGCTCTGGTAGCGTGGTACCCAATCAGGCCACTAAACTAAAGGTCAGCAGTTTGAAACTGCCTGCCATTCTGTAGGAGAAAGATGAGTCTCCCTATGCAGGATCGTTATAAATTGGAAAAGACTCCACGGCACATAAACAACCAAACGTTTCTTCATTTTATCTTATAAATGTCGTAACAGGAACCACATTTGGTTTAAGATTTCTTGTCAAAGCTCTACCACTAATTTGATAAGAACTAGTATTGAGTGCTGGTCGTGTTTAGCATAAGCGCTGGACTTCTAACCTCAAGATTGACAGTTCAAACACAATGCATAGGAGAAAGAAGAGACTTTCTGTAAAGATTTACAGCCTTAGAAACTCTTACACAGAATGACTATGAGTTGGACCCTAACAAGAGCATTAGTAATAAGGAAATGTAATAACCTGAGAAGGACATTGAAACCCCAGCAAGCATAAGCTAGAACAAATGAACAATTTCAGGGAAAGAATAAAAAGCATTTGGTTAGATCTCATTTTGCTTAGTTATTTTTGATATTTAATGTTTCATGAACCAAAGGACTACTTGTGTGACACTTAGGATCAGCACTGGACTGCAAACCACAAGGCCAGCAGTTCAAACCTACCATCTACCCCTGGGAAACCCTCACGGTAAGTTGGAACCGACTCGACAGTACTTAACAACAACACACCAAAGGAAAAGTCCAGATCTTTTTTTTTTAGTTTTCTGCAAATCTGTTCTACAAGGGGACTTCAAAAAATTTGTAGAAATATTCTATTTTTAATTCCATTTTTTGATGAACCTTTTGAAGTTCCCTCAGAAAACCAGATAAATATTTATTTCAGAATTTGCTCTGGAATGAAGGTTATACTTGAAAAATTCTAAAAAGTAAGGACACGAGACGACCCCAAGTACATACCTTATAACCCAGTGCTTTGAGTTCACTTGCAGAGCAAGGATATAAGTCCATGAACTTGTATCTGTCTACCAGTAAAGCTGTTTCTTTGCCTTCATATTCTTCTTTAAATGCTGTAAACCGCCTCTTCTCCACCTTGAGAATACTAGCTAGATCACCAATATTACTTTCAAAAGCTAGAAATCGGGCCCATATCTCTCTGTAATAAAATAATAAGGTTGGGAGGAGAAGGGCCACATTACCAAAAATAAATTAAATTTCCCTTTTTTTCTAAATTATGAAAAAAACCCACCATTTTGATTTCTTAGTACAAAGATTTCCAAACTATAGAAAAAATATGAAACTGTGATAAACCATTATCTAGACTTCTTCATTGCAAATACCTATTTTAAACAACATAAAAAACCACAGAAATCAAATTGACTACATAGGAAGAGAAGGTAGAAAAGCTCCATATTATCAGACAAAAATATTAAAAGTGCCATGGACTGCTAGAGGAACAAACATCTGTATTGGAAAAAGTATAGCCAGAATGCTCCTTAGAAGCCAGGGTGACCAGACTTGGTCTCTCATACTTCGGACATATTGTCAGGAAGGATCAGTCCCTGGAGAAGGATATCATACTTGGTAAAGTGGAGGGTCAGAGAAAAAGAAGAAGGCCCTAACGAGATGGATAGGCACAGTGGCAACAGCAATGGTTCAAACTTCATAACGATGGTAAGGATGGCAAAGGAACAGGTACTGTTTCATTTTATGGTGCAGAACCCACTCAATGGCAGCTAACACCAACAGGACTGTTAATAGTTAAATTTTTGTTTAAAATACCATTATCTAAACTATGTAATTATTAAAAATTTGCTCCATCTAGCTTTTTAAATATTTTAAAGTAAATTATAAACATCATAATACTTCACCCTGAAAACATCTTCAGTATTTAAGGCCTGGTGGTGGTAGTGGTTATGTGTTGTGAAATCAGTTCCGACTTATAGTGAACCTGTAATAGGGTTTCCAAGGCCTTACTTTTTTTTTTTTTTTT
>NW_006408590.1:8909797-8913707 GCF_000296735.1 Chrysochloris asiatica
ATAGTTTACATGGGAGAACATCGGCTTTACACCATTGTTTCATTGCAATGATTACAATCTCCTCCATGCATCATCATTCAACAGTATTTTTGCTTCTCTTCACTAGGTTTTTCTTTTTTTGGGGGGTGGGGGTGGGGGTAGGGGGAGATGTACACAAAAACTCTCAGGAATATATAATAATTTAAACAACCAAAAGGCACATTCTGACAGCCTGCCTCCTGGTCACCAGCACACACCTTTCTCTTTCCATGAGTCTAGAGTCCTAAGCTGCTCCCTTTCTCTAGGGTCCTCTGTTTCTGGACTGTAAGATTAACTACTCCCTGCTTTTTGTTACAAAACTTCTACCTTTACAAGTGACAGTCAGCAATTAGTCATGATAACAATTACTCACTACTGAATCATAATAATCTTATCCCCATCTCTTTCACCAGACCCGTGTAGATAAGATGAAAACTATTCAGTGGGGACTCTACCTTTCCCCACACACTCTTAAACTAAACTCACTCTTGAAAACCTGTAAGCCAGTCACTTTGTGCCTTTTTTGCCCCCTCATTTTAGGTAGCCAATGCCTAAATTGCCCGTCCCTATCTACCCTGTATACAGAGGGGATAACATTGATACTTGATATGGAGACTCCTTCCCTCCCTATTGGTATTTTGAGCTACTACATCCATAGGTATATGTCAAGTTTATCAAATTGTACCAATTTGCCCCCATTTCCTTTATCAAAAAAAATTTTTTTTTTATCTTCCTCTAGTCAAGTTCTGATTATTAATATATCAAGGCTAGGTCAAATGGCTACTATCTGCAAGTTTGGGTGTTCTTGTGCATCTCCCCTCACTTCATATCAGCTGGATGCTTCACTCTTAGCTCTAGCCCTCCGTGGCTATGTCCCAAGGCTGTAAATTTTTATGGGAGCAGAAAGCCTCATTTTTCTCCTGCAGAACCACTGACCTTGAGATTAGCAGCGTGGACTTGTAACCACTATACTACCAGAGCTCCTTATTTAAGCCCTATTCCCCCCTTTACACCCTACTACTCCCCCTTCTAATTTGTGCTTCAATACAGTTTTAACAGCCAAACTTAATGTTCTGAGACTCCTTAAATATCAGTAAACTGACTTAATGATACTGAACAACAACAATATATTTAGTTTCTTTCATATACCTGGGGAGTGTGGTAGTTCTGTAGGATAAGCACTGTACTGCTAAGCACAAGGTTGATTGTTCGAGCCCACCAGCTACTCTATAGGAGAAAGATGAGGTTTTCTGCTTCTGCAAACATGTACAGCCTTAGAAATCCTATATGGAATGACTTTAAGTCAGAGCCGACTTGATGCCCAATTAATATCATATGCCTAACAATGGAATATCACAAAAATCTCTAACTAGAGTAAGCAGTATTGTTACTCAGTAGAAAGGAAGGATTCATAAATCAGGTTATGAAATTTGTCCAAGGCCTAGTTGACTGATCTGCAATCTGAACCCATGGTTGTTCAATTCCAAAGCCCTTCCACTGTCTTGCTATACAATGTTGTTCCTCTGTTTGATAAAACTGTCAGTCAAAGCCATAAACCATGGACATAAAGTAAGGTTTAACAAGCTTTCAAGAAGTAAGGAAAGTAACAGTTTTAGAACTCTAACTGATATAAATTTCTAGGGATATAGTAAATTAGAAAGAGTATTCAAATATTTAATAATATGTTGCTACTACATCTGTCAAAACAATTTTAATTACTAAGCAAAAAATAAGGCGCTCTGGTAGCACAGTGGGTAAGGGCTGCTAACCAGACGATCAGCAGTTCAAATCTACCAGCCATTCTGTGGGAGAAAGGTGAAGTTTTCTGCTCCCATAAAGATTTACAGCCTCGGAAACCCTATAAAGGGTCGCTATGAGTACGAACTGACTTTATGACACATAACCACCACCACCATGCAATAATATTGCAATTTGCGAATGAGAATATTGCAAATAGGCATTTGTAAAATAAATCTTGAGAGAGAAAGGTAATTTCTCCTGAAAGTCATTCAAACAAACATTCATCCTGTAGACAAGTCTCAAAGATAAATGTACCCTCATAGATCACAATCCAATTATTAAAGTAGACTCTGACAAAATGTGTTTTCATAGTGCTTACCCAGACTTCTCAGGAGGAAGGCTTCCAGATGTTAAAACTCGTTCAAACAAAACTCGGGTATTATTGTCCTCTAGGATATTAAAAATCATTTTAAATATTAAAACAAATTTAGCTATACAACTCAATGTATTTGCACATGCATTATCTCATTTAATCTTCCTAAAAATCCTATGCATAAAGGTAACTTATCACAACCAAGTTTTATAGAGAAGAAACAAGTTAAAAAAGATTGAGTAATTGATTTGGGTCTGCTATTGAGTAACTATAAATAGAAGCAAAGTCTTTATTTCTAGTTCAGCACTTCTTCTATACCATACTGTGATTGCAATAATACAAAGCAATTTAAAACACTATCCCATTTGCAGGCACCCTGCTGACTCAGTGGTTAAGCATGTGGCTGCTAACTGAAAGGTCAGGGATTTGAACTCACCAGTCTCATCGAAGGAGAAAGATGTGGCAGTTGATTTCTGTAATGATTTCCAGCCTTGGAAACTCTGTGGGGCACTTCTACTCTGTTCTATCTATAGGGTCACTATGAGTCAGAATCAACCTGACAGCAACAAGTTAATGTTTTAGTTCATCCCATTTACTTTTTAAAAATAATGCAAATTACCAATCTGCTTACATTGTAATTGTCAGACTATTGATATTTTTACAATACATTGAATATAAAGGATGATAAGTTCAAACTTATAGTTGAATCATTTGTTTCTTTTTGAAGCACCAAGACTACTGTATCCTAACTACTATAACTTCTTATAAGATAACAACTAGGTTATTGGTAAATATGCAAATAGCAAATTAATTAAGGATGGGTGCCAGAGGTGGATTATATCTTAAAAATGTTGTGAGGTTCTTTGTATCTGGAAGTGAAAAAACAACTTTTTCAATTTTTGACTTTTGGTGGCTAGAGTTCTTTGTTTTGCAAGGGATGGGGGAGGCTATTTCACCCCAGGAAACAGGAGTCATGTTGATAGAATCATCTGAGATGGGCATCACCAATTCTCTCGCAACTTTTAAGTCATAACTTTATACTCCTACTAATGATTGATATTTCTTGAGCCCAGTTCTTGTGTGATGACATTATAATGCATTTGGGAAGGATAAAACCCAGCAATATTACTTAAGAGAATTAAGTAACTTTTAGATTTTAGTGTCTACTTACCATTGAGGTGAGAGAGATAGTCAATATAGGCCAGGACATACTCTGGAATGTCACCATACTTCTTGAGTCCCAGCTCAAAAATCTTGAAGGCAACAGATTTGTCCTAGAAGAGGGTAAAGTACTGATTTCCATGAAATGGCAAATTACAAAGGAATTAAAATGAAGATTAAATCCATGCTAAGTAAAAACTACTGAGTTCAAACTAAAAACTATTAGGAGAACAAACAAGATGGTGGATCGGGTGGAAGTGAAGTAAAGGAGCTCCACCAACAACAACACAGAATACCTGACCAAGCAGGCTCAGGGGATGGTCCCAGAACTCTGAACCACATATAAAGGAATACTTAGAAGGTTGGAAGGCTCACAGCTGGGGGAATTTATGGCAGAAGCAAGAAATCTATTGTTTTCTAGTCCGGGATGCTCGGCTGCTCCAGGTGCCACCATCTTGGGTGAGACTACGTTGGGGAAAGATCGGAGCGGCCACAGACGCCTGGCAGAACCGCTGAGATAAAGGTGTGTGGACATTCTTTTCTTTTGGTAGCTGTTCATTGGTCCCTTGCTGTCTGCGCACCTCCATTCTGGTGACTATAGGGGTGCCTGAGCTAGTG
>NW_006408590.1:8914587-8984266 GCF_000296735.1 Chrysochloris asiatica
AAAAGATAAGCATTCAAGAAGCTCAACGAACCCCAGGATGGATAGACCCTAAAAGACAATCACCAAGACATATAATAATCAAGCTCTCCAAAATCAAAGATAAAGACAGCATCTTGAAAGCAGCTAGGGAAAAGAGAAATATAACATACAAAGGCAAGCAAGCTAAAAACTATTCAAGGACTTAGTGGTTGCCAAGAGTCTGTGTGAGGTGGAGCAATAGAATTACTGCTTAACCGGCAATGAGTTTCTGTTAATGGTGATGAAAAAAAATGGAAACAGATGAGGATGATGGTTACACAATCATTAATGTCATTGAATTATACATATTGGTTGAAATGTCAAATGTTCTGTTATCTATATTTTACCACAATCTAAAATGATTGTACCTTTCTTTGATGTCAATATTTACCTTACTGCAGTAATACTCCATGAGTGCCGCCGTAACATAGACATGATGGCGGGTTCTGGCATCTTCTCTTGCTTTTTTAAAAATCATTCTTCCAGATTTGATACCTTCTGCTCTCCTTGCAAATTTCATATATTGGATATATACCTATTTAAAAAAAAATATTGTTAATTATTATAGAATCTACAAATTAGAATGTGATCCTTCTGGCATGCAATACAGGCTCACTTTATTATTTCTGTAAGAAAGCAATTTTGAATACCCAAGAAGTTTGAAAGTAGGTTGACCATTATTGTCTGATTTATATCTAAAAGTTAATATTTTCTGGCATTAGAGATGTGCACAAATTAATTTTTACCTGTTTTTTTTTTTTATTGAGATATAATTCACATAACAAAAAATTCCCCCCTTTAAAGTATATATAATTCAGTGGTCTTTTGTATATTTTTAAGGCTAAGCAATCATCACCACCATCTGAATCTAGACCATGAAAGGTAATCTTAACGGGGAGGGAAAAACTGTGAAACTACTGGAAAAAACCCCACAAGTAAATGCCAATGTCTAGAAAGCTCAATGTTCTATTTAATAAAAGCATGCTTAACTATACATCTTTAATGTCACGTTTTCTTAGTTTATTGCTTTAAAAGTTAACTAAGACCACATAATGGAACTTTTGATTACTTGTTTGATAAACTATTTATGAGCCCTATTGTACTCAACACCTATAAAGTATCTAACACATGAAGAATGCTGTTGTAAGGGGCTGTCGAGTGGGCTCTGACTTATAGCAAACATGCACAACAGAATGAAACACTGGCCGGTCCTGCGCCATCCTCACAATTGTTGCTATACTTGAGCACATTCTTCCTGCAGCCACTGTGCCAATCCATCTTATTGGGGGGTCTTCCTCTTTTTCGCTGACCAATCATAATATCAGACTAGTACCTCCTGATAATATGTCTGAAGTATGAGAGATGAAGTCTCATCATCCTGGCTTCTAAGGAGAACACTCCTAAGGAGTGTTCTCTAAGGAGAACAGCTATATCTGTTCTGGAAATCCATGGTACTTTCAGCATTCTTTTCCAACAGCATAGCTCAAATGCATCAATTCTTCTATGGTCCTTCTTATTCACTGTCCAATTTTCACATGCATATGAGACTACTATGCAAGAAGCTCTGGTAGCGTAGCAGTTACAAATCGGGCTGAGAACCTTAAGGTAAGCAGATCAAAACTACCAGCTGTTCTGCAGGAGAAAGATGAGGCTTTCCGCTCCTGTAAAGATTTACAGCCTCGGAAATCCTGTACAGGGTCACTATGAGTCGGAACTGACTCCATGGCCCATAACAACAACAACAACAATGAGACTACTGAAAATACCATGGCTTGGGTCAGGAGCACCATAGTCCTCAAACTGCTATCTCTGCTCTTGAACACTTCAAAAAGCAGCAGATTTGCCTAATATTATACGTAGTTTGATTTGTTGACTGAGGTTCCATGAGTATTGATTATAGATCTAAACAAAATGAAGTCCTTGACAACATTAATCTCTTCTCTATCTAGCATGATATTATTTATTGGTCCAGTTGTGAGAATTTTGTTTTCTTTACATTGAGACACTAGATCCATTCTGAAGGTTGTGATATTTGCTCTTCATCATGAAGAATATGCTTGCTTAATGAGCAGGTGACTCTGTACTATGAATAGAGTGACTAGCTTGTTCTGGTGTGCCCACAACTGTTAAAGTTTTAAAATCAAGAGTCCCATTCCACAGAAACATCTCATTCCCTCGATTCTGTGAAAATCAGGATAGTTGATAACTCTCTCAAGTTACTTGAGGAAGGGAATTTTATTTAGTTTTTTATTCTACTGCTGGAGTATAGAGCACAGAAAATAGCACAGAGCTGTTTGCTAAATTAAAAAAATAATAATACATAAAGAAAATCCCAATATAAATAGAAACAGTGCAGATCTAATTGACCTGTGACAGAGGGTCTAGCTCACCTATTGGTCCATCCCCCTGCCACTGAGGGAACAGCATTGCACTTTTGTGGAAACTCAATGCTGAGTTTAGATTACTATAGATTAGAATGTAGGATAAAGTGAGTTCATGTCCAGTCCTATTGTGGGATATCTGTTCCCATTTATTTAAAATATATATATATATAATAGACAACAATTACGTGACAAAAGTGGATTTAAAAAAATCCTGCAGGGAGGCTTGCAAAATGTGCCCTTTGATTGCTTAAATTATTATATATTCCTGAGTGTTTTTGTGTACATCCCCCTCCCCTAAGAAAAAACAGAGGAAATAGAAGCAAATGCTGTTGAATGCTGATGCACGGAGACTGTAATCACTGTAATGAAATAATGGTGTAAAGCCAATGTCTCCCCTGTAAAGTATCACTCAGTTCACAACAAAAACAAACAAACAAACAAACAAACAAACCCCCCTGCAGGAAACAGATGAACGATTAGCCCAGGGCTTGAGGAAAGGGAAGTACTGAGTACAAAAGGGCCCCCTGAGGAGAATTTGCGGAGGTTAGGGAAGTATTTCAATTGGGATGGTGTTCACAGGACTCTTTCTTTGTGAAAAATCATAGACTTCTTCACCTACAGGAGTGAATCTTACTGTGGGTCATTGTTTTTTTAAATTATCAGAAATTAAAGGTAGGAAAAAAGATTTACAAAGCTACTCACCAAGGTAGGATCAATATCTTCAATTGCCAGAAGTCTGTTATATATACTGTGAACCTTCTCATACTTCATGCGACTCTAAGATGGTAGAGAAGAATCTAATATAAATATATACACATAAACAAGCAGGATTTGAGCTCTGAGGAATCCAGAGGCTGTACTCCACAATGGCACCTGCTTTAAGCATAAATATAGTGTGAGCTGAAGACCAATAACTATTTAATTTGCTTTATTTCTGTCTAACATAAGCAATACACCTGGTAAAGGAGCAGCAAGAAACCAAATTTACTCCTGCAGTGAAAAATCAAATTATAACAGAGTTCTAACCATTTTTACTCACCTCTTCATAATCTGCATATGCAAAATAAAGCAGCATATTCTTCTTTAATAAAGTGCTTATGGCTCGTTCATATATATTAGCAGCTTCATCACTAAATAATTTGGCGTTATTCATATCCTGGGGAAAAAAATAATGGAAAGCTCTACTTCAATCATTTAAAATAGTTGAACTAAAATAAAATTAATAAAATTACACTTACTATATTTTATTTGTTTGTGTGTTTCTAAAATAATACACTTATTTGTATGTCTGTATGGGCACAGCTGTATTTTTAAATTAAAAAAAAATTCCAAGTATTTTTTTCCATTATTTTAACTATACAGGAATCCTCTAAGTACTCTAAATGATTCATCACTTTAAAGCATTAAACAATAGCCACTCTAAGGGGGGAAGGGCACACACTTACCCCCTTCTCTGCTAGTAGTTTACTTGACTGCTCAAGATACTGTGCAGCTTCATACCAAATATCAGGGTGATGGCCGAGAACAAGCAGACACTGCTCGTATGCAAACATAACTAGAAGAAAACATTAATGAACAATAATCCATTTAGGGAAAAAGTTTAAATGTCTAGACATGTGACAAAACAGGAGAATGTAACTCAGTCAACAGAAAAAGCAGTCAAATGAAACCTACCCTAAAAGGGCCATATGTTGGAATTAGCAGACAAAGACTACAGTAACTGTTTTAAATATGTTCAAGGACATAAAAAATATGGCTAGAATGAATGAACAGACAGGACTCTTAGTAGAGAAATGGACACTATAAAAATGAACTGCAAAAATAAACAATATAAAGAATAAAAAGAAAAAAGGGGGGAAAGAAACAGAGCCTCAGTGACCTATGGGAGAGTATCAAGTAATTGGAGTCCCAAGAGGGCTAAACTTATTACCTCTTTTTGTTATAAGAGTTTGATCTTCTGTACGAAGAGGGTTGCTTTTTTCCCACTGTATATATTTCTTCCACATATCCACTTGCTGAGCTTCTTGAGGAGTATTCTGGGGAGGCACTGAGGGAGCATTGCGGTCCAAACCTTTCATTACTGTCTCATATTCCTAGACAGTAAGCATTTAGAATTCTATGGTAAGTATAGAAAAACTCAGGTATATGGGACCGACTTGATCAGTCTGGAATACTTTGTTCAAAATACCAACTTTTTACAATCTTACTTTGCTAACATTACCTAAAAATGATTTAAGAATGAGAGTACCTGGTAGGAGGATGGGATTACCCACATGACAGCAGGTTCTCAGGACTGAACAAGCAGAAAACCCCTGAGGTGTCTTTGCAGGTGATCAAGGAGATCACTCTCTTAAGACGAAAAAGTTGACAGATGAAAACAAATAGTGATATAATGGCATCATTACTGCCATCTAAGGAGAACTATCTGTCCTTTAAATTTTTAATATTTAAGACAAGTAGGCATTTTTCCTAATTTATTCTGAAAGTATCAATGAATAGTAAGGTATGCACATAGTACAACATCTGCTGTTATTAGAGTACACAGTAGTATAGTATTCAAATGAGCAGATATGACATAAGATAAGAACTACTTCTATCATTCCTAGGTAGGAACTGCCTCTTCTCTTGTTTATAAATTTTAGAAAAACAATTTCTTCCAAACTCGACACATTCTATTTTGTCCTTTAATATATCTTTAAATAGTTATTTCATTTTGAATCTGTATCATCTGTTCAGACACTGCATTTAAACTGTTCTTTGTTAAGATTGCTAATTACTAAGTATATCAAGATTAATATCATACAAGGAAAGCTCTCCCATAAATAACAGATTCATTAAAGTAAATGGCCTGATGGAATTTCATACCTTTGCTACGCGCCTAGCATTCATGTAATCTCTACTCCGATCTTCAATCATTTTTTTAGCTAAATGAATATTGATACCCTAATGGGAAGAAGAAAAAAACAACAGAGGAAAGCATAAATTATTTTTAAATTATGTATAGTTTGTATAATTAGCAAAATAGTTAAATTATTCAATTACTGAATTGCTTTAATGTCTTAATTTTGAAAGATATTTTTGATTATTAACATAAAACTCTAGTAGTATAAACTTGAAAAATCAAGGAGAATCTTCTTATGTCTATTATGAGCCAGCAGTAAATTTACACATATCAGGAATTTTTAAAGACAGGGAATGATTTAAAAAGATTTCATTATTTCATATGAAATTCTACTAATAAAGAATGATGTACAGATTATTCAGGTGACTAGCCATGCCTCAACTCTAAAAACCTACTTTCTAGCTGTAACTGCACAGCTTTAAAGAAACTTCCGGGAGAGCAAGTAGCAATGTGCCTAGCAGTTCTCCAAGAGGAGTCTAAGGACTCATGGTCCTCAAGACCTTTTTCTTCTTTCATAAAGATACAGTGGAATTTTACAGAAGTTATATTATTTTCAATGAGCCCTCATGGCACAGTGATTAAAGAGCTCTGCCAAAAAATCAGTGGTTCAAACCCACCAGCCACTCTGTAGGAGAAAGATGTGGCAGTTGGCTTCTATGAAAGATTACAACCTTGGAGAGCCTGTGGGTGTTTCAAACCCACCAGCTGCTCTGTGGGAGAAAGATGAGACAGTTTTGGAAATCCTAAGAAACAAGTACTACACTGTCTTATATAGGATTGCTAGTTAGAAGCAATGGATTTTCTTTTGGCTTATATGATATTCAGTCTCATAACACATTAAATGTAGAAGCAGACATGAAAATTTACCTGTCTTCTATTAAGTGAGGCATTAAAGAGGTTGCAAAAAAATAAGACATTGCCAATCTTCTCTTGAAATTGTTTTGAAAATAGTTATTTTTTAAAGTGCTAGTTATGTTAAAATCTAAGGTTTTATAATTTTTACCTCTAAATAAATTAGTAACCATCTTGAAGAAAAATCCGTTTTAAATTTCAATATGCTAAATGTGATACATATAAGTTGCATTAAAAACAACAATAAACAACAATAACATAAAACAACTCTTTGGGGTCTTTAAAATTTTAAATCCTAAGAATAAAGTTTCAGAACCAAGTAATAGTTTATTACCCTATATATTCTTATATGTAAGGGACACTTCCGTTTTCAGTCTGATATGTAGAAAGCTTGTAAGTTGTCATTCCCATCCTCACAACAAGAAAAAAGATGAACGAACTGAAAATCAACAAATCTTCTTAGACTTATTATAGCTTACTGAGAGCAGAAATAACTGCTGGAGCCAGCAACTGGTAGGAAAACTTATATAGTTACTAATTGACTAATTGCGTATAGACTGGCTTGAGAGAGAAATACTCCTGGAAGCTCAGCCTGAGGAGGGTCCCATACTTTTATTAAGTTTTATCTCCAAAAGCTCCACCAAGTTTTCAGAGTAAAGACTGGAGAAAACTCCCCTTATGCATCTAGCAGAGGAAGGGGGTAAGGTTACCTTGTTAAAATGTACCCTGAGTATTCTATTCTCATTTACAAAGCCCGATCATCTCCCAAACTGCCTCAAGACTTTCCCAACAACTGCTATCAGGAAACACTGACAGTAAAAAGATGCTCCCCAGGCCTCTCTGTCTTTTTTTTCCCCCAGACTAATCAATGCACGGAGTCCTGGTGTAGCGCTGTGAGTTAATGCGCCAGACTGCAAAGCCATTTGAACTGCAAAGTTGGTGGTTCAAGCTCACCAGCTCCTCGGAAACCCTATACAGGGTCGTTATGGGTCAGAAATGACTCGACGGCATTTAAGAACAACAATATCATTAAAGAAAACTTTATTATAAGAGCCTGACTAACTTAGGAGTCCTAGCAGTTGCACCGTAGCATAAGCACTGGACCACAAGGTAGATTTGAACCGCAAGATAGGTATTTCAAACTCACCATCCGCTCCTCAGAATCCCCATTTAGGGTTGCAATGAGATGGAACCGACTCAATGGCACTTAAAAACAACTGACTTGGGAAAGAACACTGGTGGAGGAACAGTGGGTTAAGCACTAGACTGCCAACTGCAAGGTTTACAGTTCAACCCCCCAGCCACTCTGTGGAAAAAAGATGAGCCTTAGAGGTATAGTCTCAGAAACCCTATAGAGCAGTTTATTTTGCCCTATTGGGTTGATATGAATTGGAATCAACTAGACAGCAGTGGGTTAATTGACTTGGAGGAAATTGGTGAAAGGGAAGGGAAAAAAGCTAATAAATATTTAGAAGATCACAGCCTAAGGATACAGGCACACTAAAAGATCAACACTTAATCACAAATTTATAGAACATGTCTCCTTCTCCATACCTTACCAACACATCAACTGTTGTTAAATGCTGTTGAGTCAGTTCAGACTCATAGGGACCCTATTTAGAATTTCCAAGTAGCTGGTGGGTTTGAATTGCTGACCTAGTGGTTAGCAGTTCAATGCCTATCTTAACAGCATCACACCAGAACTATAAAAGGAATTACAATGGAAAGAACTCTAAGAACTCTATTTAAGAAAGCATTTCTAGGGAAACCGAAAAACAACAGAAAAGACAAAAACAAGGACACTGCAAGAAATTTTAGCCTCTGACATCCACAGCTACAGCAAACAGTAACAGTTTACCTTAGATAAACATTGAACCTCACACTAAATAGGCTTATTAACCTCATTTTTTTTTTTAACTCAATACATTTTTTGTTCAGCTTCCAACAAAAATTTACAAGAGATTCTAAAAGACAAAAAACACAGTCTGGAGAGACAAAACGAAACAATGTAACTACTTTATGACAGAAGTTTTGGAATGATCAGACTAGGGATTAAAGTAACTATGATTAAATATACTAAGGATTCTAATAGAGAAAGTGGACAACCTGCAAATAATGGAAGCAGAGAGATGAAAACTAAGTAAGAACCAAAAGGAAATGCTAGGAGAAAAAAACGAAACCAAAAAATCAGGTAACAGAAATAAAGAATGTCTCTGATAGACTTATCAATAGATTGGATACAGTTAACGAAAGAATCAGTAAAAGCATGAAGATATGTCAGTATAAACTTCCCTAAAATTGGTAGAGAATATCCACAAACTATAAGATAATTTTTAAATTGTATTATATATGTGCAATGGAAATCTAGGAGAAGAAAGAAGAAATATTTGAAGTGATAATAACAGAGACATTTCCAAAACTAACAATAGACATTAAACCAAAGATCCAGGAAACTCAAAGAACACTGAGTAAGATAAATACCTCCCCGCCCCCCCCCAAAAAAAGAGAAATGTATACTTAGGCATATCACAGTCAAACTGCAGAAAATAAGACAGCAAAATCATGAAAAAATTACAGAGGGTGAAAAACACACTGTATATAGAGAGAAACCAGAATAGTCATGATATCAGACTTCTCAAAAGCTATGTAGACCAGGAGAGAGTGGATTGCAATATTTAAAGTGTTAAAAGAAAAAACCCACTAACCTAGAATTCTGTATCCAGCAAAAATTATTCTTCAAAAGTTTAGGAGAAATAAAGACTTTCTCAGACAAACAAACATTGAGAGAATTTGTCACCAGTAGACCTGCCTTGCAAGGAATGTTAAAAGAAGTTCCTTAGAGAGAAGAAAAATTATATAGGTCAGAAATTTGCATCTACATAAAGAAAAGGAAAGTATTAGAGAAAGAATAAATGAAGGTAAAACAAAATCTTTTATTTTTTGTATTCTTAACTCATCTAACAGAAAAATTTGTCCAAAAAATAAAGACCACAATATATTGGTTGGTTAAAGCTTATAGTAAATTAATGATGTTGTTATTGTTAACTGTCGTAGAATCAGTTCCATCTCACGTTGTTGTTGTTGTTGTCATGTGCCGTGGAGTCGGCTCCTACTTATAGCGACCCTGTACAGGGTTTCTGAGGCTGTATATCTTTACAGGAGCAGAAAGCCTCATCTTTCTCCTGCAGAATAGCTAATTCCACAAACTTTTTGAAGTCTCCTCATATAACTAACCTATTTTTTGATAGAGGTTTTGGAATGATCAGACCAGGGTAGGATAAAGCACTGGACCGCAAGGTCAGTTTGAACCACAGAGTCTGCAGTTAAAACTCAGCAGCCACTCCTTGAAACGGAGTCCTGGTGTGGCGCTGTGGGTTATGTGCCAGACTGCAAAGTTGTTTGAAATGCACGGTCGGCGGTTCAAACTCACCAGCCGCTCCTAGGAAACCCTATACAGGGTCGCTATGGGTCAGAACAGACTCGATGGTACTTAACAACAACTCCTTGAAAACTCTACAGGGCTACAATTCAGAATAGACTCTATGGCACTAGTCTTAACAACAACATGATTAAATATACAAAGATTCTAATAGAAAAAGTGGACAACATGCAAGCAATGGATGCAGAGAGATGTAAACTAAGAAAGGACCAAAAGAAAATGCTAGAAATAAAAAAATAACAAGGTAACAGAAATAAAGAATGCCTTTGATGGACCCATCCATAGACTGGATATGGTCAAGGAAAGAATCAGTGAGCATGAAGATATGTCAATATAAACTCCCCCCAAATTGGTACAGAATATCAAGAACTGTGGGACAATTTAAAAAAATGTATTATATATGTGTGATGGAAATACAGAAGGAGAAGAAAGAAAGAAGCAAGAAATATTTGAAGTCATAACGGCTGAGAAATTTCCAAAACTAACAATTGACATTAAACCAAAGATCCAGGAAACTCAAAGAACATTGAGCAAGATAAATATTTTTTTAAAAAAATTAAAAATATATACTAGACATATCATATTCAAACTGCAGAAAATTAAAGACAGAAAAATGTATAAAGTATGTGCAATAAGAAACACATTTTAAATATAAAGACAAATAGATTAAAAGTAAAGGGATGAAGAAAGATACATGCTTAACTTCAATCAAAAGAAAGGTAGAGTAGGTATATTAAGGAAAATAAGAGATGAAGAGAGGCATTACATAATGATAAAGGAGTAAATTCTTCAAATATGCATAATGGTCTTGAAGTAGCTGTACCTAGCAACAGAGCATCAAAATACATAAAGTACAAGGCAATAAAACTGCAAGGAAAACTAGACAAATTTCCTATTATGATTGGAAACTTCAACACCCCTGTATTAGTAAGCTAGCAGATACAGCAATAAGGAAATCGGTAAAGACGTGGTTGAGCCAAACAGCACCATCAATCAACTGGATCTAATTGATATCTATAGATTATATCTAACAACAGTAGACTATACAATCATGTAAATTTTAAGACTTATGAGGAATAATATCCTTTTAATGAGAGAATTTATATGGTATGTATATTTATGAACATAGGCTTAATACCTCAGTTGGTTAAAGCATAATGCTGATGAAACCAAGTTGCAGCCTGCATCTTATGAATATAAGTCAGTAATCATACTTCTGGAATTTTCTGGATAGCACAAATGGTTATGATCTTAATTACTACCCAAAGAGTTGGGGGTTCAAACCAACCCAGTGGCACCTTGGAAGGTATGACCAATGATGTGCTTCTGAAAATTCTATGAAGTAGTTCCACTCTGCACACATGAGGTCGCCAGTAGTTAGAACTGACTCCACAACAGCTAACTCACATTTCTGTAACTAGGTGAAACAGATGCATTTCCGCTTATTACCACTGGAAAAACAATTCTACAGAGGTACTCATTCATAACAGATTAATATTAAAGTGTGGCTGCATATAAATATGGTTTACTAGCACAAATAAAAATGGTTTTGTTAGAAGTATAGCTCTCTCAGAGTGGTGGTTGTGTGTCAACGAGTAGATTCCGACTCATAGTGACCCTGTAGAGAATTTCTAAGACTGTAAATCTCTATGAGAGCAGAAAGCCTCATCTTATCTTTCTCCCAAGGAGTGGCTAGTGGATTTGAAATGCTGACCTTGGAGTTAGCAATTTAATGCATAACCCACTATGCTACCGGGGTCCTTTCTCTGAAAAATAATATTAAAACGCAGAATCTCAAAACTATAAAAATATTAGGAATGAGATTTTTTATTATAAACACTATAAAAACAAATATGCAACTCTACTGGAAAGCTTAGAATCCACTATGCATAAAAATCGGAATGACTTTGTATTTATAACAATAAATGACTTTTGTCCTAATTTACCTCTTCATACTTGTTATAGTCTCTCCAGAGTTGTTCAATATTGATCATTGGATTAACACAACCTCGTTGATAAACTCTTCGGACAGCTGTTATTCTCTGATTTTCTGCATAAGATCCAACAGCTTCCCTGAGGTTGAAGAAGAAATGTTATCAATTATATTATATTACAGTTAAATAAACATTTTACATAAAGACAAAAACTGTAATAATACTTACACGCCTTTTAAGAAATTGATGTAATCCACCCAAATCTAAGAAATAAAATAAAATATTAACATATTCTGCTATCTTAAAATCTATTGAGTGTATTAAGTGTGCATATTAAAAATTTTAACTCTACCTGATAAGACATAATTTCCATTCCAATTTTATCTAGTGCAAAGTCGTATGCTTGAGCCATTTTTTCTCTGAAATGAAAAGTGAAAGAAATTTAAAATATATATATATGTGTTACTAAAATGTATCAGCAATTAAAATGTAACTGTCATCATTGATCAAGATGAACTTTTTGTATAAGCAAAAATGGGAAGACATATTTGCAAATATATAAAGAAAGTAGTTCTTTCATGTTCAGTCATGAATTTAAGTACTCTGCTTCCTTTCCCTTCTATCCTTTAAGTTACCTAGTCTAATCCTTGGAGATTCAAATAAGGAAATATCTAGTTTTCTGATTAAAGAGGTAAGGTATTTCTAAAGTTCTATTAGCTTTAAAATCAAATTTAGGGAGAAAGAATGTTTTCTCTTAATGTAAGACAATAAAGGATAAGGAGGAAAAGAAAATAAATATATAATTTGAGTCATAAAATAAACTCTTGCTTAGTTGCTTTGCATAAAAAAGCATTCAGCTTATCCCTGCAAAAATGGGAATGATATGTAAAATAGCACTATAAGAGACATATCAGAAAGATGGAGACAGCCTAAATGCCCACCAACAGAAGAATAGTTAAACAAATGTTGGCACCTACACATAATGGAATACTACTAAACACTGAAGAAAATGATGACTCTGCTAATACCTCACAACATGGTTTAACCTGGAGGACATTATGTTGAGTGAAATTAGTCAATTTACAAAAGGACAAATATTGTATGAGACCAAAGTTATAAAAAGTTATAGAAAGGTTTTCTCAATAAAATAAACAATATATGAAGGTTACAGATGGAGTGCAGGAGAGGGAAAATTATTCACAGGCTAGTGGGTAGGAGTCCTCTTGTGGCCCTGTGGGTTAATGCACTAGCTGGAAAGTTGGTTTGAACCACAAGGTAAGTGGTTCAAGCTCACTAGCTTCTCCTTGGAAACCCTATACAGGGTTGCTATGGGTTGGAACTGACTCAACAGCACTTAACAACAATAACAACAGAGGGTAGACACATGTTAACATGGTGACAGAGCAGGCAATATACAAGAGGAAGGTTAGCAGAGGAAAGATGAAGGTACCAGGAGACACAGGGAGGAATGCAATAGTTACAGTAAATAGAGGTAAACACTCTTAACTGTTAGCCATGGAGGGGATTTCAACCACATAATGAAGACAAACTCCTGGTATGGTGCTGTAAGATTAGTACTGAACTTTGAACCACAAGGTCTCTAGTTCAACCACAAGGTGTTCCTCTGAAACCCTATACAAGGTCTCTATGAGTCAAAGGCAACTCGATGGCACTTAACAACAACAATGCAGCAAAGCATATGACTTGTTGAATGTAAAACTGATGATCTGTTCTGTAAACCTTCACTCAATTCACAATAAAAAGCTGAAATAATAGTCGAGCATGTGAGAAGATTGGAAGCCTTATCCATTGGTGATGGGACTGTAAAATAGTGGTAAAGTCACTATGGAAATGGCATCGTGCATCCTCAAAAAACTAAAAAACAGAACTACTTAGGATTCAGCAATCCCAGTCCTAGGTCTATACTCTAGATATCTAATAGCAGTGACATAAGATAGATGTATATACAAACCTATGTTCATTATTCAGAAGAGTGGTGGTGGTGGTGGTGGTGTACCATGGAGTCGGTTCCAACCCATAGCGACCCTGTACAGGGTTTCCAAGGCTGTAAATCTTTACAGGAGCAGAAAGCCTCATCTTTCTCCCGCGAAACAGCTGGTAGTTTAAAACTACTGACCTTGCAGTTCGCAGCCCAATTAGTAACTATGCTACCAGATATGCAAACCTATATTCATTATTCAGAGGAGTAAAGAGATAGAAACAACCTAACTGCCCATCAATGGATGACTGGATAAATAAATTTTGGTACATACATATAACGGGAGATAATGCAACTATAAAAAATAATGATGAAATCCCTAAATATGAATCCCAGAATTATAAAAATGAAACAATAGGGACAAGTTTCAGGGCTCTAATACAGGGCACACATACATTGTGTGTCCTGTATCAAACAGTGCAAGAATTGCACAAACAGAGGGGAACTAATGTTAAGATGCTTGACTGTCTTATGGATATTGGTTTCCCCTGCCTACTAATATAAAATAGACACTTGAGTGGGATAGAAAGGAATATCAGGAAACATGATTATAGAAAGCTTATATGCCCATTTTCAGTCTATAACTGAGTGGAATATCTAAAAGGGGTTCTAGAACTTGCCCAGTGAAATAGGCTTCCTGTGGAGCCTTTGTAGTGTATAGGACCTTAGGCAGAATCCTGAGCCCCATCCAGAACCTTCTGAGTTGGGACATTCACATTTCAAAGGACACGCAGACCAGCCAGGAGCGGCTAAAGAAACAGAAGGTATATCCTGAAAGAAAAATCAGCAGGAAAAAAACAAAACCAAAAACCATCAAGGCAAGCAATCAAGTCTCTTCAGGACAAACCCCCTTCCAAGACTAAAACTCAAAGGGAACACACAAGCAGGCAAGTAAGCTAGCTGGTGACCATATTGGTCTACATATGAGTGGAGATAGGGGGAAGGCAGTAATGAAGATATGGACTGAGTTCAACCACATTCCATAGACTTCTGTTGACCTTGAGATGAAAGAGAGAAGAGGAAGGGCAGAGCTGATTGGTCTGAAATTTGGGGAGACTTTGGAACTTCTGAGCCCATGGACACTGACCTAGCCATGGAGGGCTGGGACGGAGAGTGAAGTGTCCAGCTGATATGAAATGGGAGGAGACAAAAGAATGCCCTAACTTGCAGACAGTATCCATTTGACCTAACTTCGATGGCTTGATGATCAGAGCTAGACTAGAGGAAGATAAAGAAATTTGATAAAGGAAGCAAGTGCAAATTGCTACAATTTGATGAGCATGACCTATATTTATGGTTGCAGTAGCCTCAAAATACCAACCGAGAGGGAATGAATCTTCATATAAAGGATCAAGCCTATCCCCTCAGTGTACAGGGTTGATAAAGATGGGCAACTTAGACATTGGATACCTAAAATGGGGGGTGAAGGGGGAAGAATATAAAGGCATGAAGCGGCTGGCTTACAAGTTTTCAAGAGGGAGTTTAGTTTCGGAGTGTGCAGGGGAAAGTAGAATCCACACTTAATAATTTTCATCTTGTCCAGCCAGATGGGTCTGGTGAAAGGAGATGGGGATAGGATTCTTTTGATTCAATAGTGAGTAATTGTTATCATGACTAATTGCAATTGTCACAACTATAAAGGTAGAAGTTTTGTAATATAAAGGGGGGAGTAGTAGGATTTTACATTCCAGGAACAGAGGACCCTAAGACCATCAAGAGAGAAGAGCATGAGCAGAACGTGGGATCCTAACCAGAGAAGCAGTGTCACCAGAAGTAATGGCGTGCAAAGACAGAGCAGCTGAGGACTCTAAACTCATGGAAAGAGAAAGGCTATATGCTGGCGGCCAGGAGACTGGCTTGTAGAATATGCTCTTTGATTGTTTAAATGATTATATATTCCTGAGTGTTTCTGTGTACATTAAAAAAAAAAAAAAAAAGCGGAAGTAGAAGCAAATACTGTTGAGTGATGATGCATGTGCATGGGAGAGATTGTAATCATTGCAATGAAACAAAATACGATAGGATGAGTGTAAAACCAATGTTCTCCCATGTAAACTATCACAATAAAAACCTAAAAACAAGAAAATAATTTCTATACACTGAAAAACAACAACAACATATACCTAAGGAAAAGTGTTGGGAAGGTGGATGGAATGGAAATAGGAATCATAGGGAGGAAGCCAGATAACTCCATACAACAGTATGGAGGGGATTGCAATCATTTAGATGAAACAAAGTATATGATTTGTTGAATATAAAACTGATGATCTTACCTGTAAACTTTCACTCAGTTCACAATAAAAACTTAAGAAAAAGAAAGAAAGAAATACTAGAAAACATAGGGAAAAAGTTAAAAAAAGAAGAAAATCACTCAGAACCCTACCAACATTTTAAAATAAGTTTCTCCATTACTATGCAAATTGTTTGCAAACAAAAAAATCACTTAAAATGAATGATACAATAATTCTCATGATAATAAAACTTACCATCATTAAAAAGAAAAGCATAATGAAGAGTTCTCAAATTATAATATATAAAAATCTGTTTAACATTATGATGAGTAAAATAAACCAATCCCAAAAGGACAAATATCACACTTTTAGAAAATAATAGGTGATCACTAGGGATTATAGGGTTAAGGAAAGGAAATCACTCTCTACATGTTGCTGTTAAATGCTGTGGAGTAAGTTCTGACTCATAGTGACCCTGTATAGGGTTTCTGAGGAGCAGCTGGTGAATTTGAATCATTAACCTTGTGTTTCAAACTAAGTAAACATTTATTATTTTGGGTGATGGGAAAGCCAATTCCAAATGTGGGTAAAGTATGAACAACTTGACAAAGGTAAATAATGACCCTAATACATAATATGCAAGAATAAGGGAGACTTTTGGTAAATGCTATAACATATGCAATTTTGTAACAACACTACCCCCAAAATATGTATGTGGCAGCAGTTTGAAGCTACCAGTCTTGCAGACTTGCAGGTTATACTTGATGATGCATGAAGGGGATTGTAACCATAGCAATGAAACAATATACGATAGGATGAATGTGAAGCTAATGTTCTCCCATGAATGTGAAGCTAATGTTCTCTCATGTAAACTATCACATAATTCACAATGAAACATTAAAAAATAACAAAAAAACCCAAAAGGGCAATATTTATCTAAGGACAAAGTTGAGAAGGAATGGGAAGGAGGTTGGAAGGGAAATAAGAACCACAGGGAGGAAGTGGGATAATTGTTGTTACATGGATGAGATTGCAATCATTGCGAGGAAACAAAGTATATGATTTGTTGAATGTAAAACTGATATTCTTCTCTGAGACCAAAAGATCAGCATTTACCATAAAACAAAGATACTAAGATAAGGGAGATGGGGAACTAGATTAACAGAAACAGAACAAGCAAATGGAAATAATCAGAATGTAGACACCTTTTAGAAAATTTAACAAAGGTCACTGAAAAATATGTGTGTTGTTAAATGTTATTGAACTGGATCTGACTAATTGCTACCCCGTATAGGGTTTGCAAGGAGCAGTTGATGGGTTTGAACTGCTGACCTTGTGGCTAACAATTCAGTATTTACCTTACAGCACCACACCAGGATTCCAAACAATATGTATGTTGGTGGTATTATTAAGTGCCATTGAGTTGGTTCTGACTCGTAGATTTGAACCACCAACTTTGTAGTTCAAATTGACCTTGCAGTTCAATCCTTATCCTACAGCCCCACATCAGGACTCCCCAATATGTATATATATGTTATATATGTTACTTAAACCACCTACCTGTCTTCACTGAATCAAAGTAATGGACCTTACCTAATACTATTTCTATTTATTATAATATTTTATAAAAAAATATTTATTTAAATAATAAATGTTTTTGGTGAAAGTTTACAAAGAAAATTAGGTTCCTGCTTAACACTTTCTTCTAATATGTATGAAAACTGTTAAACAGGAACATAATTTGCTTTGTAAACTTTTACTAAAAAAAAAATACTTATAAAATATTGTAATAAATAGAAATAGTATTAGGTAAGGTCCATTATTTAGGTTCAGTGAAGAGAGGTGGGTGGGTGGACATACAAAGTCAACTATATAAGAACTGACTGTTAAGGATGTCTTAGAACACTGAAATAACACATTTTATGCTGTCGAGAATAGCACCAATATGAGGAAAAGAGATGCTGATCTTTAGTTTGACATGCTTTTAAATAAAGTGGTTTAATAATACAAATTTGCAGTGTTTTAATATAAAAGATTTTGGTGATTACATTCTCCAGAGTAAGTGGAAAGCCAGTTAACTATCTCTGAAGCTCTTTCTCAAGGTCTACTGATTTCTTGTAGAATCCTGACTTTGGAAATCCTGATGTTTATTTACACCCAGAGCTAAGAGAAGGTATACATGGGATTGACTGTATGAAGGGGCTTCAAAAAAAGTCTGTGGAAAAATTCCATTATCTTTTAAATCCATTTCCATGAACGCTTTGAAGCTCCCTCATGTCTGGAGATGACTTGCCTTCTTAGGATCCTGATTTAACTTACTTGTAACTCGGTAGTTTTCCCTTTGTTTCTCGGACATATGAAAGATAACATTTCCATAAATCAATGTGCAAAACCTTCATAAGGCATCTCTGAAATAGCTATAAACAAAAGAAAGTATTATCAGAATCTATAGTTAAACACATTTCATTTGTACCTAGGTGAAAAGAAACAATAAAAAAACCAAATTCAGCATCTTCATGAAAATATTTTTATAAATATAAGGAGGGTTCAAAATGTTTGTGGAAAAATGGAATTAAAATGTTTAACAAAAATTTTCAAGCATACAAAACAGCTGAATAGTACAATGAACTCCTATATAGTCACTCACTAGATTCCAAAATTGTTAATACTTTACTACATTTATTTCATATATTGTCTTAAGGTAAGCTTCAACACAAAAATAAAGAATATTTTAGACTCACCTTTTCCACCTTATCATAATTTTTAGCTTTAATCTGAAAATAAACAAAGAATATAGGGTTAACATCAGTCTGTAGAGTACCAAATACACAACATAAAATCTTTTCCTCCAGAATGCATAAATTTTCCCCTCGACATATGCAGTTCATAAAATCTACCAGGAGATACCTGAACATTGCTTTGTGAGGCAGTTTCACTAATGATATGGAGTCAGGTATCTTGGATTCACATTCTGGCTATCCTACGTAGCCTCTATTTTTCTCATTAAAACAAGGGTGTTAATAATATTACCTATTTTGTAAGCACTGTTCACAATTGCCAAAAAGTAGAAACAACCTAAATATCTATCAACAGACAAACGGACAACAAATTGTGGTATATACCTACAATATTACTCAGCCATGAAGACATGGAGACTTGGCACATACTAAAACATGGATGAACCTTGAAAACATTATATTGAGTGAAATAAACCAGTCTTATCAGGACAAATACTGTATAATATGACATATACAAAATATCTAGAATAGGTAAATATATAGGGACCAAAGTTTATTATCAGGTGCAGGAGACAGAGGGAAAGGGGAAATTACTGTTTACGGAGCACTGATTTTCTGTTCAGGGTGAATGACAAAATTTGGAAACAGATGGTTGTACAATAGGAGGAAGGTGATGTCATTGAATTGTACATGTGAAAAATGTTAAAATGGCAAACGTTTTGTTATATATATTTTTACAATTAATAAGACAAATAGAACTAAAAAGGTAATTAGAAGAGCTCCCACAAGATCTTATAGGGTGAAACAAGATAATAAAAATATGTACAGTATAATCCATTAATATAAAACAACCACCAAAGTTAAATTCTACATACACATATATATGGAGTCCTGTTTGTTGTGGCACTTTAGGATAACCTCTGGACTGCTAACCACAAGGTTGGTGGTTCAAACCCACCAGTATATCCTTGGAAACCCTATATAGGGTTGCTATAAGTCAGAACCGACTCGACAGCACTTAACAACAATTCATATATATGTGTATTTGTGGAAGTGTTGTGGCAGTCTAAAATAAACACTGGACTGTTGACCAACTGGCTCAAACCTATCAGTAACTCCATGAGAGAAAAATGAGGCTTTCTGGTCCCGAAGATTTACAGCCTCAGAAACCCCATACAGGGTTGCTATAAGTAGGAACCAACTTGATGGCACTTAACAACAACAATGTATGTTTGTATATGATTTTAAGAGCATGGAGAAAAACATGGAACATACACAAAATTGTGAACATAGTCATGGTTGTTGTTGGTAAGTGCTGTTAGTGGGTTCTGACTCATTGCAACTCTATATAGGGTTTCCAAGGAGCAGCTAGTGGGTTTGAACCGCCAACCTTGTGGTTACTAATCCAGTGCTTGTCCTACAGAACCACCAGGTCTCCATAGTCTGGGAGGAGTGGTATAGATGAGAAAGAAAAAAAGAGGCTGTACTTCATGAATACAATTTTGCTGAAAAATTTAAGTATACATCATGTCTATACATGTGGGAAAAGATCTAGTAGTAAAATGATAAGTGCTCAGCTGCTAACCAAAAGGTTAGTACTTGGAACCAAATGGCTGTTCTATGTAAAAAGAATTTGTCAGAATAGGACTTGAAGGCAAGAAATTTGATTTTTTTGGTTTTATGTGTGTGAAAAGTGTAAAGCAAAAAAAAGTCTACAAATTATTTTTTTCCTACACAAATAATGATCCTGTATCTTGTCTACATCAAATCAATTATCTACTGCTTCAACTGGTTTGAGTTCAATGAGTATATGGAGAGATTTCTGACTAATACAGGATGACTCTCTGGACTTTGCTATATGGCCACTGACTGACATTTATTTATTCATCCAAAGGGTAGCTAGTGACATTATTTTGGTAACCATAATCTCATTATTTAAAAATATTATTTGTTTTATTTTTTTTTTAAATTATCAACCTCATTTGGTGAAGTAGTATGATCAAATGAAAAGAACTTTTTCAGTTTGTGTCAACTGTTTAATCTCTTCCAGCATCAGTTTCCCTTCTATAAGATGGAAATGATAATACCTACTCCAAACATTGGGGGAGAAAGATGAGGCGTTCTGTTCCTGTAAAGATTTACAGCCTCGGAAACCCTGTACAGGGTCGCTATGAGTAGGAACCGACTCCACAGCGCATAACCACCACCACCACTCCAAACACTTGTTCTAAGGACTAAGAATAATATAAAACATTTGAAACATTTCATATGCTAATCATGTCAAAAATCTCAAAAAGTATCAGTTTTACATCACAAATTTCTCTAAACAGCCAGTAGTCTGAAAAATTGGCTCCATATGTCACGGGCAGCAGTTTTTCGGCAGTTCATAATAAAATGTCATCCTGTTTTCAGTCTTCCTTATTCTTTTCCTTTCTACTAAGTATTGCTTGTTGTTGGTAATTGCTGACTCATAACTTGTATAGGGTTTCCAAGGAGCGGCTGATAAGTTTGAACCGCTGACCTTGCTTATCCTACAGCACCACATCAGAACTTCAGGTACTATTTTACTAATATTTTTATTAAGATACTTGACCTGTAGATTAATACTCTTAAAAATATATTTAGCAGAGTTTATAAGTTTTTGGCATATTTTTGCACATATTTTGTACATTTGTACAAAGAATCTACTCTGCCTGACAACCAATATTTGGTTTGAATTTTTTACATAAAGAAAACCTCTTGATATTGCTTTGAATTTTGTTTTGACATTATTCCATCATTCTCCATTAAAAGCTCATTATATGAATATAAATAACTGTAAAACCTACTAGAAAATTTCTATCTTCCAAAAATTACGTTATACATTTTTAAATGACCAAACCTACTGTCATCAAGTCGATTCTAGGGTTTCTGAGGCTGTAAGTATTTATGGGAACAGAAAGCCTCATTTTTCTCCTACAGAGTGGTTGGTAGGCTTGAACTGCTAACCTTGAGACTAGCAGTCTAATACTTATCCTACAGCACTACCAGAGCTCCTTTTAAATGACCAGAGCTCTTAATAACTATTATGTTGAGTCTCCTGAACAGTGGTATTTATATTAAAACACTTAGTTTTAATATCTTTAGCCTCTAAATTTTAATGACTGTATAACAATCATTTTGAATGACTGCTGAAAGTGCAGATTTCTATTTTTAACAGGAATCTGAGTATTCTAATGCAAAGGGATAGAGGGATTCACATTTTGGAAACATTAATCTGAAAATTACCAGACATTTATTTAACATCTGATAAAGAGAAAAATAGATTTTGAATAGACTTGTAAATATTCTAAAATATGAACAATTTAATTAGTGTGGTAGAATTAATGTCTTTCAAAGTTTTCTATTAAGTGGCTATATTATTTTTGTATTCAAAAAACATATTTGAGAGAAAAGATAAAGGTAAGTTTTAACCTTGAATTTCTTATATGCCTGCCATTTTTAAAAATGTTATTCAGTTATATTATTATTTTTTCAGTGAATCATCAGAAATTTTACCAACATATGAAAAGTTGCTATGGAAAGAAATGGATAAAAAATTTTAATTTCTAAGTTCCCAATAATTTCACTTATTTTAAAAGAGGGGAAGCTAACAGATATAAGGAGTCCTGGTATGGCACTGTGGGTTAATGTGCTGCATTGCAAGGTCGGTTTTAACCGAAAGATCAGTGGTTCAAGCTCACCAGCTGCTCCTTGGAAACCCTATACAGAGTTACCATGTATCAGAACCGACTCAAGGGCACTTAACAACAACAACATAACAAACTAAAATAATATTAAGATGTTATTGTTGTTGTTAAGTGCCGTGGAGTCGGTTCCGACTCATAGCGACCCTGTACAGGGTTTCCAAGGCTGTAAATCTTTACGTAATTAAGGAGCTCTGGTAGCGTTTAAATTTATTAAATTCAAGTAAGTGACTCTGGTAGCGAAGTGGTTACGAATCGGGCTGTGAACCGCAAGGTCAGCAGTTCGAAACTACCAGCGGTTCCGCGGGAGAAAGATGAGGCGTTCTGCTCCAGTAAAGGTTTACAGCCTTGGAAACCCTGTACAGGGTCGCTATGAGTCGGAACCGACTCCACGGCACATACCAACAAGAAGTGACTATTTCGGTGAGAATAAAACAAATACATTAAGTAAACATTAAGCTCCGTTTCTGATACTTTTGAATACTTTATACTATTAGTTCTTGATCACAGATTGTCTTTTAGAATTAAAACTTGTCTCTGTGCATAATTATCCAATGATCAGTTACAATGGATTATTTTTGTAAAGTGTAAATCTTGTCAGAAGACTCTTTTGACTGATTTCTTAATGTACTCCTTGGGAAAAAATCCAATCCCATAACATCAGAGTAAAAAAACAAAAAACAAACAAACAAACAAAGTTGCTTTTAAAACCTTCAGTTATAAGAATTGTTTTTTAAATAAGTGACTATAAATTAATTTGAAATGATTCAAAAATATATTTGATAAATGAACCAAACTATAGCACACATGCTGTTGTAGGATCTAAGACAATCTATTTAAATTGAGTTTAGGATGCAGAAGCAGACTAATTCAATTCATATTCTTAATCATCCAAAGCATACCAATCTTTAAATTTGAAATCAAACACAGTCCAAAACATGAACACCACTTCCCATTCTTTTATCCTGTTACAATGTTGTTGTTGTTAAGTGTTGTCAAATTGGTTTCTACTCATAGTAACCTCATGTAGGGTTTCCAAGGAATAGCTGGTAGGTTTAAACTGCCGACTTTGTGGTTCACAGTCCAGTGCATATACTCAACACTCCTTTTAAATTACTCTTTTCTGTTGCTCTCTACCTGCCTATTCCATGAAAAATGTCTTTGAAGATTACAGCAATATAAACACTTTTAAGGAATTTGGAAATGTTGGAGATTTACCACTGTAGATGTATATCCCATCACCCATTCCCAATTTTGCGGTAGAGACAGGACAGTACTATATCTAAATAAACTCATTCTTTTATTCAACAAATAATTTTGTGCCTACTATATGGCAGGCTTGTCCTTAATTCTGAATGTAGCCACTGCTGACCACTATCAAGTCAATTCTGAACCATAGCAACCCCACAGGACAGATTAGAACTGCCCCACAGATTTTCAAGGCTGCTGTCTTTACAGAAGCAAACGGCCACATCTTTCTGCTGTGGAGGAGGAACTGGAGGGTTTGAAGTGCTGACCTTGCATTCAGCAGCCAAACAGGGCTCCTAATTGAATGTACAGTTGTAGTGAAAAACTACCCTTTTTGGGAAAAACAGGTAAAAAAAAAATCTAACTTTTAAAATATTTTGGTAGTAAGACTACAGGTAATTTTTCATTTTTGTTAATCTGTACATCCTAAATTTTCCTACAAAATCACATATTATTTTTATAATTTTCTTATCAAGTATAGATATAAATGAATACCTACATATACATACACTAATTTCAATTTGGAATCCTGGTATAGCACTGTAGGATAAGTACTTGACCATTAGGTCAGTTTGAACTGCAAGGTTAATGGTTCAAGCTCACCAGCTGCTCCTTAGAAACACTATACAGGGTGGCTATGAGTTGAAACCGACTTGATGGCACTTAACAACAACAACAATTTAGACTTAAGATTGGCTAAACCCTATTGACGTCTCCTAAATTTTCAGTCCTCCAGGCACTTAAATGCGCCACTGAAATAATGTATTTGTTAAATATAAGAAATCATAGTCACTGTTGAGTTATATTCTCATTATGAATGACATTAAAAAGTGCTAAATAAAACTGATTAGTTTCAGATCTGAATTAAATCTACTTCCATTTTGATTCTTCTACTTCCCTGAACACACTAAAAAGTAGTTATATGTTTAGGACTTACCGAGTAGATGTGGAGCAGACTTTAAGTTTATATTAAAATAATTTTGTATATCCTCTGTGCCTTTTAAAATTCAGAGGAAAAGAAGTTCCATGCAAACAGAGTGATCAAAGAAAGTTTCACAGAGCAGAAATAATTCTAGACCATGAGAAAAAGGGTTTGTAAATCAATGAAATAACATAACAAGAACTACTGAAGTGTTCTGGGAGTCCTGGTATAGCGCTGTGGGTTAATGCGCCAGACTGCAAAGCCATATGAACTGCAAAGACAGCAGCTCAAGCTCACCAGCTGCTCCTTGGAAACCCTATACAGGGTCATTGTGGGTTGGAACCTACTCGATGGCACTTAACAACAACAACTAAAGTGTTCTACATAAATGAAGACATCCACAAGAAAGAAAAAATAGGTACTGGGAGAAGTTTGATTAATTGTGTTGAAGGCCAGACAAAATTTAAATCTGACATGTACAACAAAGGGACATCACTGGGGTTTTTCTGGCAGATGAATGACAATGATGAAAGCAGAAAAAGGAAGATTCATCAGTTTGGCACACAGGTGTGGGGCAGGCACAGATGTGCGTTTTCGTTACGTAGCATAAGGCAAGCAGGTAAACTACAAGAATAGCTAAGAAGTTACTGCTGTCACCCTTAAGTCAGGTAATAGTGGACTGGGCTTGGAAAAGTGAGGGATGAAAAATGGTAACAATGAAGGAGAAATAAGAGGTATTTTTTCACAGGAAAAAAACCTGAAAAATACTGAGTTACTATAGTGAGATCTTAACATTCGAAAAGATAACTTGTACCTAAATTATTTATAGTCATCTCATATGAACCCTAATGAAAAGTAAACATAATACCAATTCTCCTAACATTTTTTCTGATTATTTTCCCCATGGGGTGGAAAAACTGCCATACATCAATAAGGAACTGTCAGAAGTTCTAGTCAAAATACTACAAGACCAATAACTTAGTCATTGGAAACACTTTTTGTTTAAACAACACTATTGACAACTATATACCTGGACCTTGCAGTATAGATTACACAGAAGTCAAATCAACTACATTTTTTGCTTTGCGACAATATTGATGACATCTGTTGAAAGATAATGGAGAAGTTTAGTATCAGCAGTTAAGACACAGACAGAAGTCTCTCTTTGGAACAAACTATCAATTACTTACATGAAAGCTCAAGTTGTGAGATTGTTGTAGGACTGGGCAATGTTTACTTGTGTTGTGCATTCGGTCGCCATGAGTCTGTACAGATTCTATGGCACCTAACAACAAGCTTGACGAAAATAAAAATAAGTCCACAAGATCAAAAGTATAACTTTGAATACATCCCACCTGAATTTAGAGACTGTCTCAGTAACAAATTGAATGCACAGAACACTCATGTCTTTGTGGGAAAATATCCAGGGCATCATACATAAGAAAGTAAAAAGTCAATGAAAATAGAGGAAAGAAGAAAGACCAAAATGGAAATCAGAAGAGATTCAGAAATTTACTCTAAAGCTCATAGTAGTTAAAGCCAAGAGAAGAAATGATGAAGTAAAAGAACTGACTAGAAGATTTCAAAAGGTAGTGCAAGAAGGCAAAGTAAAGCAATACAGTGAAATGTACAAAGACTTGTAGTTAGAAAACCTAAGTGAAAGAACATGACTAGCATTTTTCAAGCTGCAAGATCTGAAGAGAAAATTCCAGCTTCTGGGTTAAGGCTCTGGACTGCGAAGTTGGTTTGAACTGCAGGATTGGTGGTTCAAGCTCAACAGCCACTCCTTGGAAACCCTATACAGAGTTGCTATGGGTTGGAACTGACTCCACAGCACTTAACAACAACAACAATTGTAGATTTTATATGCAAAAAACTAAATGACACAGAAAATATAAAAGGAAGACAGAAGGAATTCAGAGTCACTATACCAAAAAGAATTGGTCTATATTCAACCATTTCAGAACATAGCAAATGATAAAGAACCACTGAATAATACTGAAGGAAGATGTTCACGTTACACTAAAGCCACTGCTAAACGCCTACAGGAATTAATGAAGAACCAATTAAGACGTTTCACCAAACAGATGCAACATTGAAAGCACTTACTCATTGGTGTCAATAAATTTGGAAGACAGTTACCTAGACAAATAACTGAAGAGATCCATATCTGCACCTATTCCAAAGAAAAACATTCATATGGAATATAAAAATAATCTCATGCTAGTAAAAGTTTCTTTAGATAATCCAAAAACAGATGAAGCCATATACCATTGGAGATGTGCCAGAATTCAAACCAGATTAAGAGGAGGATTAAGAATGAGTAATATCATCATTGATGTCAGATGAATCTTGGCTAAGAGCAGAGACTACAAGAAAAATGTTTATGTGCATTTTGTTGACTATGCACAGGGATCTGCCTGCCTGTATCATATAAAATGATGGATGTCATTACAAACAATGGGAGTTCTATAACACTTAATTGTCTTCATATAGATTCTCTACATGGATCAAGAGGCAGGCTGTCTAACATAACCAGGAGGGATACTCTATGGTTTAAAATGGAGAAAGGTATAAGAAAGGGTTATATACTTTCACTTTATTCTATATGTATTCTGAGCAAATAATCCCAAAAAGTGGTCTATATGAAGAGTGCGGCATAAGAATTGGAGGAATGCTCATTAACAACTACAGTCTTCATGGATCACACATGAATATAAAGAAAAAAAATTCCTCATAACTGTGCCAGTAAACATGATAAATGGTAAAAAAAAAAAGTTGTCAACCATTTCATTCTATTGGGATCAAGAGTCAGCCATTGACTGACTGCCCATGGAAGCTATAGTCAAATCAAATAACACTGCATTTAGAAAATCTGCAGCAAAAGATCTCTTTAAAAAGTTTTAAAAACTAAACTAGTCATTTTGATGACTAAATTGTGCCTGGCTCAAACCATGATCTTTTCAATCTCTTCCTATGCATTCAATAGCTGAACAATGAAAAAGAAAACATAAGAACTGATGTATTTTAATTATAGACTTGGTGATGAATACTGAATATATTGTGACTGCCAAAAAGGACAAATAGGCTAGTCTTGAAGAAGTATAGCCAGAATGCTCCTTAGAAGTGAGGACAGTGAAATTTCATCTTACTTTGGAGACACATCATCAGGAAAGACCCATCTCTAGAAAAAGGTATCATGTTTAGAAAAGCAGAGGCCAGCAAAAACAGGACAACCTCTCAATAAGACAGGATTGATAGAGTGACTGCAACAATGAGCTCAAACACACCTATGATTGCAAGGATGGCATGAGATCAGGCAAAGCTTCTTCTATTACATATAAGTTCACCATGAATCAGAGCTAATGGCAACTAACAACAATGAAGTTAAGAGACTGCCTTTCAAATCAGATAGTGGAATTAAAGATTGTGTATTTGAGAATCATCTGTGCAAAGTTTATATATACTTAAGACATACGAAGGTCATATGTACCTAAGGCATGTGAAGGCATTAAGTACATTCTCTAAAGCAGAGATTAATTTCTGGAAAACAGCCATTACAAAGTAAAGGTAGAGAACCTGACGAGTACTTATGAAAGGTAAGATAAAGCAACGCAGGATACTATCACATTAAAAGAAGTCAAAGGAGAACATTATAAGAAAAACAGACCTGTGGATGGTAAGAAATCAAGAAGAACTGGGGTAGAAAAGACCACTGACTCTGGCAATATAAGCCATTACTACTATAAATGTAAAAGTTGAATCAATTTAACCTCTTAGAAATTATTCAATAATTAATGAAACAATATTGCTAATACAAGCAGCATTTATTGAATTCTTAATGAAAGCTCTGGTAGCACAGTGGGTCACAAGTTGGGTTGCGATCCACAAGGTCAGCAGTTCAAAACTACCAGCCGTTTCACGGAAGAAATAGGGTGTTTTTCTGCTCCCATCAAGATTTATAGCTTCAGAAATCCTATACAGGGTCATTATGAGTAGGAACTGATTTCATGGTATATAACCACCACCACCACCACTCTTTAAGGGTTTATATGTATTAAATAATTTAATCCTTAAACAACAGGGAGGTACTATTATTTTCACTTAAAGATGAAAAAACTGCAGGCACAAGATTTAACTTTGCGACCAAGATCGCACAAATGAGCTCTTAACCATGATACCATATTACTCACAAGCAAGATATATATGAGGATGTTCACTGAAAGAGTGCTTCTAATACAGAAACTTTGGAAACTAAATGAATGGCAGAATGATTAAATTATGCTTTGTCTACACAGTGGAATGGATTGTTGTTGTTGTTATGTGCCGTGGAGTCGGTTCTGACTCATAGCGACCCTGTACAGGGTTTCCAAGGCTGTAAACCTTTACAGGAGCAGAAAGCCTCATCTTTCTCCCGCGGAACAGCTGGTAGTTTCGAACTGCTGACCTTGCGGTTCGCAGCCCGATTCGTAACCACTATGCAACCGGAGCTCCTTGTGGAATGGGTTATATATACATAAATGGAACTATGTTCCTTAGTAAATTACAAAAAAGGAAGTGAAATTAAAAATAAGTAATAAACACATTTAGTATGCTTATCTATTCAATCCTTCCATCTGTCTCTCCATTCATAGAGCAGAAATAAACTCAAGAGGAATACACTCAGAATTGATTAACAAAATTGTTTTCACTAGAAAGATTGTGATTATAGTTTTTCACTATATATTTCACAGCAGTAACAATTGTTTCCTTTGTGTTTATAAGCACTGATTTTCAACAAAAAATTCTTCTGAATTGTTGTTAAGTACTCTTGAGAGGGTTCAGACTCATATGCATAGGGTTTCCAAGGAGTGTCTGTGGGTTTGAATCACCAGCCTTGATTAGCAGTCCAATACTTACCCTACAGCACCACACCATTGGTATTTTTCTATGGATGTTGTTGTTAAGCGAACCTTGGGGTTCAAACCGACCTTGAGGTCGTGTATGGCACTGTGGGATAATGCATTGGACTGCAAGGTCAGTCTGAACTGCAAGATCGGAGGTTCAAATTCACCAGCTGCTCCTTGTAAACCCTGTACAGGGTCACTATGAGTCAGAACTGACTAGAAGGCACTTAACAAAAACAACAACAACACTGTAAATCAGTTTAAAAAGTCTTGCTACTCTCAGCTATGTCAACAAGGCTAAACAAAGTTAAATTGGGACGTAAATCAGAATACTGGTTTCAACAAAATAAAACTTTGACCAAAATTGAACTTGTCAGTAATCACTTAGCATTTATACTCAATCAATGTTTTGCTTAATAACTTTATAAACTCTTTGCTTGATATTCTTTCAATACCAAGCCAAACATTACCTTTCTAAAAATAATCTATCAAAATGAATTAGAAAAATTCTTTCCCCTTGACAGTAAGGTATTTTATTTTTTGCAAAAGAGAGGAATTTTATTTGAGGTATCTTAATCACTAACTTCATGGCTCAATTGGTTTTGCTAGTCTACCCTTCACTATGCCACTTCCTCTTATAGGCCTCCTGACATGACCCTGTAGGATCAGCACTGGACTACTAACCACAAGGTTGGTGCTTCAAACCCACCAGCTGCTCCTTGGAAACCCTATACAGCATAGATGTGAGTTAGAACTGACTCAAAGACATTTAACAAGAATTATTAGTAATAGTTCATTTAGTCTTTCTAAAAGTCACTTTTCAAAACAGGATTAAGCTTCTATATTGATGTAGATACAAATTTAAAGGATTACATTTATTTTTTTCAGCCATCTGTCCACACTTCCAGCATTTACCTGTCAACATAGATTTATAATCTTGAAAAGACCCAATTCTTCAAAATTTGCAATGTTTTCTTTAGACTAAAACATTCCATGATTTTATCAATACATTTATTTAAATAAGAGGAAGCTTCAGAAAGTTCATGGAAAATTCTATTTTCCACAAAGTTTTTGAAGTACCTTTCTACATTCTAATCATTTTGCAAATGTGCATTTGATATTTTTCTAGTCTATTTAAGAAAATAAAATCAACATTTGTATATTATGACTCACTCTAGTTCTTTTTAATCCTATACTCAGTATATTTCTATTTTTGTAATGAAATGACTTAATTATTTCAAGTTCCTGTTAAGTGTTTATCAAATAATCTTCTAATAATCTTTTCCACCTAAACTGTATCTTTAGTTAACCCTGTCCTCTCTACTCTTGGATAAATTACACATTGGCCAATTATACTTAAATATCTGAAGCAATTTAAAAAAAATTTCCTGGCTTGACTTAAAAGATCATAAATATCAGTTCTAAGAGGGTGGCCTAAAGAAATGACTGAGTGCATACAAATATTTAAATAAAATTATATCTATGATAGAGCTGCTTCCAAAGCAATAAATAAATAAATAAAAACAACATAAGTGTACTATAAAAATTGGCTAATTAGCATATATCTAGAGTGGAGTATTATTTCATATTTTAAGTTATTTTGTAGAATAAGTTATGACACAAAAATATGCTACCTTGTGAAAAACAGATTACAAAAAGAATTTTAAATTTACATATATAGATCTAGAGGGGTTTGTAAGTTAGTGAGAATATGGATTTGTTTTTTGTCTCTATCAGTCTAATCTTTCCTCAATAAGCAGGTATACTACTTTTATATAAAAATATTAAACTTTTTAAGGATAATGACAAGTTCTGTATTTTTTCCCCCTCATCTGTTTTCTTTCAAATTCCACTCATTTGATACTAATTCATTATGCTTACATTTTACTATTAAACCAACTTTATTGGTCTACATATTTACCTTCAATGAAAATTGTTTATGAAAGTCACCTATTATAACTTGTTATTTTTCAATACTAATTTTATGTACAGGAAGCTCTAGGAGCGTAGTGGTTATCAGTCAGTCTGCAAACCTAAAGATCAGCAGTTCAAAACTACCAGCTGTTCTGTAGGAGAAAGATGAGGCTTTCTGCTCCCGTAAAGATTTATAGCCTCAGAAACCCTATACAGGGTCACTTAAGATGGAACCAAATCCAAGGCACACCACCACCAATTTTAGGTACTGTTCCATTGGCTTATTAGAAAACAAGTCACTATCATTTTTAAAAAAAGGAAAACAATCTATTTTTCAATAAATTTTATCAGTGGTCAAGGAACTCACCTCCTAACTCAAAGGTTATTGATTGAACCCACCAAACCACTTCCATGGGAGAAAGATATGGCAAGTTACTCCAGCAAAAATTACAACTTGGAAACCCTATAAGGAAGTGCCACACTGTTCAGCAGGGTTGCTGTGCATAAGGATATATAATAAGAATAGCTTCAAATAGATTTTATAGGGCAGTTTGTTGCTAGTTGTATTCAATTAAATTGTTTTACCTACAAAACTCAACTTGATGCCAACGGGTTTGGTTTCTGATTTGAACAAATAGTAGACATTCAACAGATGCTTAATGAATGTGAATAAAATATACCAGTTAGTATTTCCATACTAACTTAAAAGTAATTTTGGGGAATTAACAGTATGCTATTTTCAATATTGGAGTCCTGGTGTGGCACTGTGGGCTAATGCATCAGACTGCGAAGTCATCTGAACTGCAAGGTTGGTGGTTCAAGCTCACCACCTGCTTTTTGGAAACCCTATACAGGGTTGCTATGGGTTGGAATCAACTCAGCGGCACTTAACAACAACATTTTCAATATTAATGGAAATGTAAAAGATTAATATAAATTTAAAAGAAGGCTCATTATGAATCCTATAATCCTTGTTAAAATTTTAAAAAAATATCTGACTTCAATAAAATGATCCAGAAACAATGCTAATTCTACTATCAGTCAATTTAGATTAAAAATAAATTGTACAGAATGAATGAAATCAGGGATGAATAAAACCCAGGATATGAATTTTGGGAAAGCTAACAGATTTTCACATGGTTTAGATCATCGATAATTTATACAAATTAATTCTATTTTTTATTATCTTAAATGGAAACATGAATTCTATTTCCCAAGTTAGCACTACTTTAAATAACTACCCAAATATGAGCATTTGGGGATTTTGAAAGTGGGATTTGAATAGGTGGACTAAGTTAAGAATTCATCTTTATAAAAGTCAAAGAAAAATTTCAAATAGCAACTATTCTTTAAAAAAAAAAAAAAAGAATCGACACATGGGTTTTTCTTTCTTTTCAAGAGACATTTACCAAAATCTTGGCTTTATTGTAATGGGATAAATCCTAACTTAAAATTTAAAGTGTATATCAACACCAAGAGTGTTTCTAAAACAATTTGCTAGATACTTAAATAAAAAGTTTTTGTCCCCCTTCCTTCACAAATTTCTCAGTACATTTAGCTAAACAGGTCAGCATGTCCTATTTTTCTGGAATCAATTTATATATAGTTTGAAAGGTTTGGCTTATATTTCATTTTATCTCTGCCAAATATATGCTTATGGTGAGGTTTTCCAAAGCACTATAAAGTTATGAAATATTTTGAATATTGTAAAGCATTTTCCAAAGCATTATAAAGTTATGAAATATATGGAATACTGCCATTAAGATTTTTGTACATGAGACTGACATGAAGAGTCTACTAAAAGAAATGAAGATTCTGCTGGAAGAAAGAGGTCGTTGTGATATCACTACAATGTAGACTTGATGGGATATAAATATGACTAGCAAGCCTGGTCTAGTATACACATACAACCATTCTTACTAGTTGATTCTAACATACTGGTTTAATTTCCTCCTGTATGTTAGCCAAATAATCCAAAACTGTGACATATAAATAGGAAAATAATAATTTCCTGAGTTCCCAAGAGCCCTTTCTCAATCCCTTCCTATGGTAGGGGAGGACAGGGATGAGACTAGATTCCATTCTTCACATGGAATCCCAGATATATACACAAAGTGTAAAACAATCTAAATATGGCTTTCACATAGTCATAGTTGAGCTACATCATTGTACAGAAAGGTGTGCATGTTGGAAATTCAGATTTTATGAAGTATTTAATTACCTCACTGTAACACTAGTTTAAAAATGCCTAAAGGAGCTCTGGTAGCGTAGTGGTTACGAATCGGGCTGCGAACTTTAAGGTCAGTGGTTCGAAACTACCAGCCGCTCCGCGGCAGAAAGATGAGGATTTCTACTCCCGTAAGGATTTACACCCTCGGAAACCCTGTACAGGGTCGCTATGGATCGACTCCGACTCGAAGGCACTTAACAACAACAACAAAGTTAAATAGAATATAGTACTTATACATAAAGCTCACTTCAAAAAGGTCAGATCTGGCAAGATGCCCTCTTGATTTGATATCTACAATTTTCCTCATGTGCTGCTGCAGAATAAGTACTAAACTGCAAGGTCGGTTTGAACCACAAGGTTGCTGGTTCAAACCCACCAATCACTCCTGAAAAACCTACATAGGTTCACTATAAGTTGGAACTAACTCAATGGCACTTAGTAACATTTTCTATAATGGGCACATGATGGCTCTGTAGACTATGTATCAGCTACCCTGAGGGAGAAAGGCAAGGCTTTCTGCTCCTGCAAAGATTTACAGCCTCAAAAACCATACACTGGGGGTCGTTATAAGTCAGAACTGACTTGACAGCACTTAATATTACAAAATATGACCTTACTGAACAGCTCAAGAATATCTAGAGTGTTACTCAAGACTTTTTTTTACAAGAATTTTATAGGCAAAACAACTTAGTAGAATATGACTAGTAACAGAAACTGTCCTATAAAATCTACTTGATACTATTCTCATTATATAACCAAGTGTTCTAAAGCTTAATGCTGAGTTGCAAGAAAAATGAAAAGCTCCAAAAATGTAAAGTAATTTGCAAATATAAGAGTTTTACTTAAATAGGAAATTACAGGTTTGATCAACTACATAAAAACATAAGTACAAAATATGTATATTTAAAAGGAAAATCTTTAAAGGCCAACAAGATCATAATAAAGGAAAAGAAAGCTCTTTTATCTTAGCGCATCTTTATCTTACCTTCCACTCTGACATAGGAAAAAACCCACACTAACACATATTAAGTATTTAAATTTGTCAAAATTATGTGAATTTTAAAATAGCAAATTGTGCTAAAGTTAAATGTTTCCCTTAACTTCCTTAATGGACAGTGTTCCTGCAAATAAGGAAAAGAAAAATGGGCAGAGGATACCAGAAAAAGCATTTCAGAAGGCTGTGTCTGTTAAACATATGTTTCAATCTCATTCATAAGGGAAACGTAAATCAAAACAATGTTAAGTGCTGTCAAGTTGGTTCGGACTCATATTGACCCTGTATAGGGTTTTCCTAGGAGCAGCTGCTGGGTTTGAACCAAATTTATGGTTCTCAGTCCTGTGCTTATCTAATAGCACCAAACCAAGAGTCCAATCAAAACAATACTAGGATAATTTTCACCAACTGTACAGACAAAACCTAGAAATATAGTGTGACAATACATTGTGTGAAGAGGACTTGAGGAAATGGGCTCTTTTCAAGAATTATTCTTGGGTTTTAACTGTTACCACCTCCTGTGAAAGATGATGGGATAGTGAAAATCAAGATTTAAAAATACAGATTCTCTGATCTAGGAATTCCACTTCTAGGAATTTAATCTAGAGGTATTCAACACAAATGGAAATGACATGTTAACAGTTATTCACTGCAGTACTGTTATTTAAACTGTGTTCTTCAAAGGGGTACAGGTTAAATAATATATGTAATACTATTACACCCTCGGAAACCCTGTACAGGGTCGCTATGAGTCGGTTCCGACTCCATGGCACATAACAACAACAACAAATGTACACATTAAAAAAAGAAATGATTTCCAAACGTACTGTTGAAAATTAGAGTTGCAATTATATTAAAAATCAAAATTCAAAATAAAAAATAAGCCAATGTAAAGCAAAAGGGGAGAAAGTACATGTAACATAGTAAATAACTCTAGATTGATAGAAATCAAACCATTTTTACTGGCGAAGAAACAGGTGATTTTTCACTGAAGGTTCCTTATGTACCATCTATTTTTCAATTATGAGAATGCGTTTATTTTTTTAAAAATATGTATTTTGAAGCTTTTCTCTAGTTGATACATAACTTCTTCGGACTCTTTTATACTTAAGTATGTTTCTATATTTCCCTATTAATTTTAAAAACAAAACTCCCCCTCCCCTTTCTGTACTTCTGACATCTGGCCTGGACCATTTGTCTCTCAGTCCTAGCTTCCATGAGCTGTCAGCTACTATATGTTCAAGATCCTTACAACTCCCCCAATCCTCGAACCAGCCAACCCTTCCTTTCTTCTCTCCTGTCTCTTCATTGTGGCATTTTCTTCCACTTGCTCTCATCAAGTGGACCCAGGGGGTCACCAGGGAAGCTTATCAGACTGTTTTATTGCTGATTCCTTTTAACTTTAAGTCCAAGAATTATTTTTTCTGATGGACACAGAATAAAAACAAGTATTTTTAAAACTTCAAAATGTATGAAATAAACAATGTGCATTTACATATGAAATGTATTGTTGTTAAGTACAGTCAAGTCAATTCTGACCCACTGTAACCCTGTATAGGGTTTCCAAGGAGCAGTTGGTGAGCTTGAACCACCAACCTTGCAGTTCAAACGAATTGGCAGTCTGATGCATTAGCCCACAGCGCTAATAGTGACCCTATATAGGGTTTCTGAGGAGCTGCTGGTGAGCTTGAACTGCCAGCCTTGCGGTTCAAACCAACTCTGCAGTCCAGTGCATTAACCCACAGCGCCACACCAGGACTCCTGTACAGTGTTGTTATGATGCAAGATTAGTTTTTTTTTTTTTTAAATCAACTTGTAAACACATCATAGAACGCAGACATTTTCTATAGATAACAATAAATTCTAACACAAAATGATGCAACAAAATACAGAGGCACTATCATAACTTTTAGGTAATTTTCAAAATAATTAATGAAGTTAAGACACTGGTGAAAATCAAGATTAAGAATATTCATTTCCAGGTAAGTTAAAATGTTCTATAATGTATTAAGCATTGAACTATACTTGGGTAAAATTTTGACTAAAAGTAAATATTCAGTTTAATAAAAATCCTTTCATTTAAGAGTAACTTTATTAGATTAACTTTGGAGGTTTAATAAAGCAAGTACTAAGGGCACTTAACAACAGAAGAGTAATCTGGCAGGTATTTACTTAGGTTCTTCTAAAAATACATGTAGTTCTTTTAGCTTAATAAACTTATCTATATACAATTGCAAATGTCCAGAAATACAATGATAACTTTGAAGATATTAAACTTGCCTATATTGTTAAGTAGCGATCCTGTATAAGTTTTTGATGACTGATAGGTTTGAACCGCCAATCTCATAGGTGCTTATCCTATAGCACCACACGTGCCTTTATTGCGCTCCCCTATATTTGAAAGACTTTAAACTGGCTATATGGAGAACTTTTGGCAGCCCCTTTCTTTTAGCAACTTGAAAAGGCAATTCCACTGTCCTTTGGCTTTCATTGTTGCGGTTTAGAAATTGTCAGTCTGCCATTTTTTTGAAGGTCATATGTCTTTTCTCTGTGAATATTTTTGTTAGTGTTATATAGTTTCATTCTGATGTATCTAGGTAGAGTATGTATTTTAAAATCCTGCATGGGATTCAGAGAAACAAATCTGTCATAAATCATTTGTGGAATTCTTTAGGTGATGCTCTGAACTATTGTCACTCTAGTTCTGGAACTGAAGTTGTTTTCACTCATTTCTCTTAATCACTCTTATTTTCCATCTATTATCTCTTTGAGACTATCTGTATGCCTTCAGTTGTCCAATTCTCTCTTCATCGGTGTCTAATCTGCTGTTAATCTCAATCTGATAATTCCAGTTTTTGAAGTCTCCAGAACTGTTTATGCTGTATCTGGCTTCCTTTGTATGCTTACTTGTAAATAATTGAACTGTTCCTTATCCTTAAGTAGAGCCATGTATTGCTTAAAGTCCATGATACTTTCTGTGAAATAAGAGGCTATATGATTTGGACATTGTGTGAACACTGTAGTCTAGTTCTGCTTTTCAAGCATCTCAAACAAGCTTTGTGCTGTATCATTGATGATCAATGTGCTGAGAGGCAAATCACTTTTATTTGGTGGTCAGTCCATATTATTAGCAATTCCTCCATATCTGATACATTTTCATTAGCCTTGGAGCTTCCAGTGAAGTTAATCCTTAACAGTTGAGATTTCTTTTTCTGAGGATCTTATTGTTGAATGTAATGTGCTAAATCACAAATAGTACCTCTCATTGATTTTCCACCTTCAACTCATTTAATAATCTTTTGTTTCACTTCCAAATCAATGCTTCTCCTTTGTCTATTGCTGCTGGTATCCTTAGCACTGGTTTTGCTGCTTGTGGGAGCTATGATTCACTTCAAAGCAATATTTTCTAAAGAAAATAGATGTTATAATACTCAATACACATGACATGGTTGAATGCTGTTGCCTATGAGCCAATCACATCAAGTCTGAAAATAGTAAATTTTTCAGATAGATATATTACAGTATTTGCATAGGCTAGTGACATAGGTGCCTAGTGAATCAAGTCAAATATATTATAGGTTAAATGTGGTTCTGTACACCTGGCAGCATACTTGATGTGTATACAAGAGACATAAGACATACATGTGGGAAGCTGTTTAAATCCAATTGTCTATAAAAATTTCTGAGCTGTGGCATATATATGGTTGAATCTTGACAAGTGTTATGTAGCACATGACTGTATTAGCTAAGATTCTTTAAAGTTCTAAGATTAAGATGCATTCCTCTAGCAAAAATTTGAGTAAGCTATTGTCAGATACCTAGAGCCAAAGCTCTGGTAGCGTAGTGGTTACAAATCAGGCTGCCCCATAAGGTCAGCAGTTCGAAACTACCAGCTGTTCCTTGGGAGAAAAATGAGGCGTTCTGCTCCCATAAATCCTTGGAAACCCTGTACAGGGTCACTATGAGTCGGAGCCAACTCCAGGCACACAACCACCATGTCACCAAAGTCATAATTTAGCCTGAAATTAATGGTTCCGTGGAACCACCCACACACTGTATATTAGCACTACAAATCCATGTAAGGGCCTCTTGTTATAAATCTCAGGATTTCCTCAACAAATTTGGCTCAAATTAAAAATTTTTTTAATCATCTTCTGAGGTATGAAACTAAATATAGATTTACTTCTGGTGCTCCATCATCACCTTGAGGGTAATGTTAATCACAAAAGCACACAGCTTTAAAGGGGGAAGATATTCTATTGGACAGTCCACCTTGGGCAAGTCTTAGGATATGACCTTTGTTGCCTAGGTTTGTAGAAACCTCAAATTGCAGCTCAAGTTCTCCCAGTTTGGATGTCTGAGAAAAATCAATGTAGGTATCCTGCTTATATCCCCATGTTCTTGACAACCCCTCATGGCCCCAATAGACTTTGGCCTGGTAATTACTATGTTGTAAGTTCTTCAATACTTTTAAGGTGTTCTTAAAACTGCTATTCTGTTATCAATCTCACTTTCAATGAGAGCTGGTCTGAGGAACCTAGTCTGCCATCCCTGGTACTCACTTTAAAAGTATTTTAATAACACTTGGCTTTTAAAAAATATTAAAACAAAAACATGCAAATTGACCTAAAAGGCAACTAAAAACTCTAAAAGTCAATGTTCATTGAAATACTACCTTACAAAGGCAAAAATTAAGCCTGTAAAATTAACTAAATGTATTTCATATAACATGCTATTATGGAATTTGTAAATGTAAATCAATTCCCAGAAACACTTCATACATCAGCAATTTCTATTTAAAAAAGGTGTGCTATGCTCATCCTGGTGTGGCACTGAAGGATAATGCGGTGGACTGCAAGGTCAGTTTGAACTGCAAGGTCAGCAGTTCAAACCCACCAGCCACTCCTTGGAAACCCTAGACAGGGTCGCTGTAAGTCAGACCCTAAATAAAAGTTTGGCTAAAAGTCACAAGAAAAGTATACTAAATATTTAACGTAGAACTTTATTGCTTTTAAAAAAATTAATCAATATAAAGCTTATGGATTAAGTTAAAAACACAAGCATTTATATATTTTCAATTATCTAAATGGTCTCAATCATTTCCACTCGTCAATCAGATGTTGACATTATGTACATATCATGTTAGTCAAAACTGTGAAAGGATTGGAGTTAGAATGCTTATAATTTACTAATATGACCAGGATTAATTTTGACAGCCCTTTAAATTTCCAAATGTGAAAACTCAAATTTTTATATGCACAAAAGTCTCAGAAAATTTACTTCAATACATATGCCCCCAATTTTTTGTTGCCAGCCAGGAATTTGTCTTCCACATGAGATTTTGTTTTAGTTTTGTCTGTTTTAGAAGCACAAGTAACCAATTAAAAAATGTACTTCAAAAAACTAGGTAAATTAACATTTTTGCAAAGACTTGTAGAAAGCAAAGTACTCATTAGTTATCTGGAAAAAAATCATCAGAGCAGATAAAATTTGTAATATAAACAAAGATGCTATGGTGAAAGTATGTATTTGAAAACATCAAGCACACCAGTGTGCCTGGAGAAGAGATTATCTACCATGTAGACACGAAGCAGAAAACGTTTGTCCTTAAGTTGGTATTCACTTATGAAACTACTTTTCTATTAAAATTAATCATTAAGTGCTATCGAATCAGTTCTGACTCATAAGTGTCTGATAGATGTGAACCACCAATCTTGAAGTCAGCAGTACAGTGCTTATCCTACAGCGCCACACTTGTCTCTAGAATGGCAAGTTTTTGAAAAAAGGTCATGGTGATTATAAAATCTGGTAGATTGAATTAACATCACTGAATTTGTGTAATTTGTTATTATGTACTGTTGAGTTAGTTCCAATTCATAGTACATGAAACAATGCTTGATCATATACCACCCTCACAATTGTTGCTATGTTTGAGCCCAATGTTGCAGCCACTGTGGCAGACAATCTATCACGTTGGGAATCATCCTTTTCCAGAGACTGGTCACTCCTGATAACATGGTTCAATGTATGTGAGACGAAGTCTCATCATCATCCTTGTTTTTACGGAGCATTATGACTGTACTTCGACAGATTTGTTCTTTCTTCTGGCAGCTCCTGGGATGTCCAATATTCTTTGCCAACACTTAATTCAAATGCATCAATCATTTTCCAGTTTTCCTTATTCATTGTTCAGATTTTCCAGGCATATGAGGCAATTAAAAGTTCTATGGCTTGGGTCAGGAATACCTCAGTTCTCAAAGTGACATCTTTGTTTTTAATATTTCAAAGAGATATTTTACAGATTTACTCAATGCAACATTCATTTAATTTCTTGACTGCTGCATCTATGGGTGTTGATTGTGAGTCCAAGTAAAATGCAATCCCCTGATCACCTCAATATTGTCTCCATATGCCATGGTGCATAATCATCCAGTTGTGAGGTTTGGTTATTTTTATGTTGAGGTGTAATTTATTATAAAGGCTTTGATCTTCAGTAAGTGCTTTCTTTACTTTCAGCAAGCAATGTTGTGTCACTTGCATATTTCAGTGTGTTAAACAAGTTTCTCTCCAATCCTGTTGCTATGTTCTTCATATAGTCCAGCTTCTTAGATTTGCTCAGCATACAGACTGAATAAGCATGATAAAAGGATAAAACCACAACACCTGGTTCCTGATTTTAAACCATGCATTATTCCCTTGTTTGTCTGCAAGACTGCATCTCAGTCTGTGTACAGGTTCTGCACAAGTATTATGGAATCCCCATTTTTTGCAATGTTACCCATAATTTTTTGTGACACACATAATACAACAAAATACAGATAAATATCTTTCAGGTATTGTTTTCAGTCAAGAAATTACTACCCTACCTAAAGACTTCAATACCTACTTAAAAACAATTTTTAAATAGTGTTTTATGTGACATGGGGCTACTTAATTAAATTTCGCCTTGAACTTCTCCAAGTCTCCCCTTTTAAAAATTATCAATTACCAAGAATACAGATAAAAATTCATGAATAAATAGTATCAACCTTTTAACCTATATCCAATTTCCACTTATGACAATACATTGGTTATTCTAAGTTTTGAAGATTGCAGAGAGAAAGAAGACAAAGCAAACCAAGAACCAGAATTCATTAGTTCAGGGATCAAAGTTTCATTATAATCCTCATCTACTCACTGCTATAAAAAATACTTTATTTCGTATAATGCCACTCTTTCTAAAGACACACAAAATCATGTTACAATGCTTAACATTTCTCATCAATTGAATATATTAGCAGATAGGTAACCTTCTCTCATTAACAAATATTTGGATCTAACAAATCAATAAAATGTCAAAATAAAATTTAGAGACTGAGTTTTATCTAACAACACTCTTAGGTTGTTTGTCAAATAGATGTCTGGAAACCACTACTCTGGTATTTTTTCTTTCATAAATTTAATCAGTCTTCATTAAGCACTGTAAAAAGGTATCAAAACACTGGTCTCACGGTTCTGATAAAAACTAAGCTTGAATAATACTAACTTTGATAATTTTTGTTGTTGTTAGGTGCCATCGAGTCGGTACCGACTCATACCGATTAGACATCAATAAAAGTATAAACGGTATTTTCTAATCCTGGTAATTTTTTTGTCTCATAGATCTTGGGTTCATTAATAAAATTCAAACAACTAACCAGTTTTATCTTGAGGTAATCAGTGTCATTAAATATTACTAAACAGAAACTGTTATGTTCTGCTATTTCCAATATATATATAAAATGAAAAATGTCCATGCAAAATCAGTGATGGAAATAATTGCCAACTGGCCATAATAAATTACATCTATAAAAAAAAGAGAAAAGGGAACCCTTACATCATTGGCTGTTTCTCCTCGTGTGCCATTGAGTTGGTTCTGACTCACAGATACCCTGCATTGTGTTTCCGAGAACTGGTAGATTTTAACAGCCAATCTTGTGGCTAGCAGTCCAATGCTATACACTAGCAATGTGGTATACTCTAGAAACTGGCATTTAGTAAACATACAATTGCTAAGAATTAACTTGTTTGGAGCTACAACTCTAGTTCTATCTACTTATGATGTGTCTCCCACTTACAAAATGCTTTTTCTCTCAGAAAATGTGTATTCAACCGAACAATGTTATATGGACTATTTAAAGGGAAAATATTTTATAGTTCTTAATTATCTTAGTGTGTATATCAAATACTAAGTAAAAATTAATGAAACAAAAAAAATTTCTAACATTTCAACTTTTGCTAAAATTTACTTAAGTGAAACAAGGGACTGACTAGAAGTGTATCTCAACTTTTCAATACAGCAAAGGTATTTTCACATTACTTTAGCTTTATAAAATTCTGTATGTTTTTCTCCATTTCAGAACTTACCTAGATTTCTAAAATAACTACTGACCATTAGTAAACATTTTACTTAATAGTCACAAGTAACTTGTTTAATTTACTAGAAAACTAGAAGCAAAATTCTACTTTAGAACTATCAAACTGAACTTGTTTTAATGCCAAGGGGAAAAAAAGCATGGTTTTTTTTCTCTCTTCATTGTGTATCTGTATTTGCAGTTCTCTTTGCTAACATAGGTCTCAGCTTAGGAAGTCCTGTCATAGTGGAGGAGTTTCTGGACCCACCAAAACACTTGCTATATGTTATGGTATTGTAAATTTAAAAAGCCAGGTCCATATTATTCATTGAAGTATCCATATCATCTATCAGTAAATAACATGTTATTAAATTTTAAAAGCAATGACCTAAATTTCCCCTGAAATATAAAGTCAAAGGCAAAACCTGAAAGACATCTACTTCTTTTGCCTTGTTGTTAAGTGTTATCACTCAGTGTTGACTCAGAGCGAACTCTGTGTAGGGTTTTCAAGGAGCAGCTGTTGGGTTTGAACCACTGATCTTATAGTGCTTATATTATAGTACAGTGTCAAAAACTACTCAATATATGGACGTGAGGCTGAAATAGTATCAGATAAGAATATATAAATCCAACAATTATGCTACTGAAAAGTGGTATAATACTTTGTGCAAATTTATCTAAATATAACCCAGGAAAATCTAATAGGCATCTATGAATTCTTATGCTACTAAAAATCCACCATTTTACAGCTCTTTGTGAGTTACATATCATGTTCCTTCTAACTAAAATTAAAAAAAAAAAATTATACATGGTTTTATTTCAAATACTTAAAACATTCCATTATAAAAAGCAGTTTTGTAAAGAAAGTATGAAGACAACTATTTAATAAGCAGATACTCAATTCTTACCATTGCCCTTAATTTAAGGAAATTCCATCTTAAATAAACTCCTACTTGCTAGAGATCTATGAGAAGTTAGTTATTGCACTCACATTAAAGCAGAATGTGAATATTGTTATGTACTTTTAAAATTTCTTAGATGCCCCCAAATTTCACACCCTCTTCCATGTACAGAATTCATTTCTGCATTTGAAACCAGGCCCAGGTAGGTGTGGTGCTGCAGGATAATGCACTGGACTGCAGAAGGTCAGTTTGAACCATAAGGTCAGCAGTTCAAACCCACCAGTCACTCCTCAGAAACCCTATGCAAGGTTATTATGAGTGGAAATTGACTCGACACTTAACATATAAAGCTTAAGGATCTCTGTGCAGTAAGTGTTGGACTGCTGAGAGGTTGGCTAGCAACCTGAATCTACCAACTGCTGAGGGAGAAAGATGAAAGCTTTAACTTGTCCTATAGGGTGACTGGATTCCTGGTGTGGTGCTGTAGGATCAGTACTGGACTTCAAACCACAAGGTCAGCAGTTTAAACCCACCAGCTGTTCTCTGGAAACCTGTACAGGGTTGCGATGAGTTGAAACCTACTTGACAGAACTACACAGGGTTACTATGAATAGAAATCAATTCAGTGGTGGTAGGACATATAGCTAGAGGGCTTGAAGCACTAAAGAAGATTAAAGAAAAAGCCTTCAGAATGGATTATATCTCAACATAAATAAAAATCCTCACAACTAGACTCATAAGCAACATGGAGAAAAGACTGAAGTTGTCAAGGATTTTGTTTTACTTAGATCCACAAATAATGCCCATGGAACCAAGCAATCAAGAAATCAAGACATACTGCATTGGGCAAATCTGCTGCAAAAGACCCTTTAAAGTTTACAAAAGCAAATTAATCACTTTAAGGACTAAAGTGTGCCTGACCCAAGACATATTTTCAATTGCCTCATATGCATGTATAAGTTGGACAACGAATAAAGAATTAATACATTTGAATTATGGTGTTGATGGAGAATATAGAATGTATCATGTACTGCTAGAATGCAATTTTTTTTTGTTGGAAAAAGTACAGCTAGAATGTTCCTTAAAAACAGTAGGGTGAGATGCAATCATGTGTACTTTGGAGGTGTTATCAGGAGACTAGTCCATGAAGGACATTACTGATTTACAATGGGTTCAAACATGGTAACAATTATGAGTATGGTGTAGGACTAGGCAGTGTTTCATTCTGTTATATTGGAGTGACTATGAGTTAGAATCTATTTGGCAACATTTAGCAACAACATACACCTGAAAGCTCTAGAACAAATAGAATTTTAGATATGAGGTTTGATAAAAAGCACAAAATGAGGTTTACGAGTTATTGTACCAAGCTATTTTCTAAAAGATGTTAAAAAAATTCCATGTATATTTTAGATAAGGTCCACAAAAAGCTTAGCACTAGCACTTACTGTGAAAATATTAAAATTTATATTTAATTAAATTTTACATATTACTGAGCATATTATTAAGGGGGGGGGGAAGCACTTCACACCTCCCCTCCAAATAGTATGGCAGTTCTTAAAACAACTGTTGTCTAAAGTAATTAAAGGGCCAGCATTCAAAACTTGTGATATTAACAGCCAGAAAAAAATAGGGAATTTTAGAGACAGAATGAATCTCAGACAGTTGGGGAAATGTAAATATTGAACTAAATATTAAGTATTACACCATTGCTCATTTTAAATGTGACAATGGTATTATAGTTATGTAGACACGTTATTTATACATGGAAATATGAAGTGTATCTGGCAAAGTGTATACTAATATTGAGCCTGTATAAAAAGTATAATTTACTATACTATTGTTTGACCTTTGGTTTGTTCTGTATTCCTTAAATATGTATCTCAATTTTTCTGTGAACTTGGGACAGTCAAATTTCAGTGAAACAGCCTATTTTCAAGTTAAGTATCATTAACCCAGTTAAGCGTAATGACTGACATCTTTGTTGTTAAGTGCCACTGAGTTGGTTCTAATTCATAGTGACCCTGTATAGGGTTTCCGAGGAGTGGCTGGTGGGTTTGAACCGCTGTTATTATTCAAACTGACCTTGCAGTTCAGTGCTTATTCTATAACACCATACCAAGGCTCCACCTTTACTTGCTAAAAAACTGATTTCCTTTGAAGTGTCACAACTTTCTATTTTGTGTCTTAAGAATACGCAACAAAATTATTTAAGCAATTACTTTAAATGATCTTTTCAATTCACTTTCTAATCTGCTTTAAAGTCAAAGATCCCACTTATTTCTTACTTGACATAATTTAAATTTGGTCAGTCAAGTAAATAAATTTGAAGATTTATATTTTCCTTAATCTACACTGAAGTCCTGGTGTGGCATTACAGGATTAACACTGCACTGCTAACCACAATGTCAGTGGTCCAAACCCACCAGCCTAAGGTTGCTGTGTGTCAGAACCAACTCAAAGGCTTTTAACAATAGTCTACATTGTTGTTGTTAAAGGCTGCTATATAGGGTTTCCAAGGAGTGGCTGGTGAGTTTGAACACCACCGACCTTGTGGTTTAAACTGACTTGGTCCAGTGCTTTATCCCACAGAGCTCACCAGGACTCCATCAATACATAAAAACAGACATGTTCTTATATATCCTAATGATTGAGGCAGTCTTTTTTTTTTAATGTCTTATTGTGAATTATGTGATGGTTTACATGGAAGAACATTAGTTTTACCTTCATCCTATCGTATTTTCATTGCCATGGTTACAATCCCCTCCATGCATCATCAACCAACTAAAGGGTATACCCTGCAAGCCTGCCCATCGGTAATCAGCACACAGCCCCTCTCCCTCTCTGGGTCTAAAGTTGGGGGCAGTCATTTTTATAAAGTTATTTTCCCCATATAATTTGACAATATAAAGGCATTATTGATAAACCATGACTATATTTGAAAAACTTGCTAAAAGCATAAATTCTTTAAATTGTTTTCAATACTTATTAGTAAACTGTTGAAAATTTAGTAGCATATTAACTTTCCAAGTTTTCAAACATGAATAAGCCTGAAGATGAAGCCATGAGTACCTATTTACACCCAATAATAAACAGTAAGACACATGTATGAATACTGCTGGCTGAATCATTATTAGATTCTAGAGGCGGGGTTGGATAAGAAGTATTTACAGAATCTGAAAGTATCTCTGCATTAACCAAATCAAGACTATCATCACTGATCATGTACCTCTTAACAGGTCTCAAGGGCATACAACTTAGTATATAAAAATTTGGCTCAAATGTACACTATGAAACGGAAAATCATTAAAAGAACATAAATTAAGGCCAAAAACAGCACCAGATCAAAGGTGACAACTAAATTATATAATTTTAATGGAAACTGGTTCAGGAAAAAAACAACCGCCACATTATTAGAAAAAAAAAAAACCCAGCATGTAGAATGCAGATCATTCGTGTTGTATTTCCTGAATTTAGTATTGAGTTGTGTTCATATTAACTAATTATGGCTTTACCTCTAAGTATTAATAATAATTAATACTAGTAGCATAGTGGTTATGATTTGGGCTGCTACTCTCATAATCAGCAGTTCGAAACTACCAGAGGTTCTGTGAAAGATGAAGCTTTCTACTCCTGTAAAGATTTACAGCCTTGGAAACCCTAGACAGGGTCACTGAGTCAGGGCCCACTCTGGCACAAAACCACCACCACCAACATTAGTATTAAGGACTCCTAATGTGGCACTTTGAATGCAAACCACAAGGTCAAAAGTTGAAACCCACCAGTTGCTCCTTCGAAACCCTGTACAGGGTCACTGAGTCAGAACTGGGTCAACGGCACTTGACGGCATGAGTATTAAAGAGCATGATATCTGTAACCCAACCACCTATGCTGCTAAGCGCCGGCAGTTAGTTTGACTCCAATTAAGATTTCCAAGTAGCAGCTGGTGGGTTTGAACTACCAACCTTGCAGTTAGCAGTCCAGTGCTTACTCTACAAAATTTTTTACATATGTAGACAATTAATAAAGCATATGTAACAAAATTTTAACTAGTCAATTTGGGAGGAGTCCTGGTATGGCGGTGCTGGATAATGTGCTAGACCAAAAGGTCAGTTTGAGTCACAAAGTCAGCAGTTCAAACCCACCAGCTGCTCTTTGGAAACCCTGCACAGGGTGGCTATGAGTGGGAACCAACTGGATGGCACTTAACAATTATTCTTATAATTTTAGGGAATTAACACAAATGTACAAATAAAGGAAACAAGTTTTTTTTGGGTTGTTGGCAATCTCTCCAAAATTGTTTTAAGCTCTCACCTATGACACTAATGTTTTTTATATAATATTTACATGGTAATCATTTTGACATTTCAGTTTTATGAAATTTACACAGAATATTCAAGTATATACTTGATTTTAAAACTGTTCAAGGCTACCAAAGAAACATATCACTTAAAAAAGCAGAAAAAAAACCCCAAGCATGAAGATTTAAGATTAAAATGGTTCCACTGAAAACTCATTAAGTGAATTGAAACTTGACTAAATAACTATCAAAGACAGTTAATGAGAGCACGCCATTCTTTAACCACTAAAAAAAATAAATTCCAGTTTGTCTAAAACACAAGTATATTTGTATTTAGCTGGATTTGTTAGCTAACAATCTGAAAATATGATCCGTATTCTTAAGTCTCAAAGGTAGGAGTTAACTTCATTAGATACAGCATTAATTCTTACAAGTTACAGTCTGAACCCTATACTCTTTAACAGCTGAAGCTTCCTTAGAGGTTGGTTGACTCATGCTAGCAATCAGGCTATGATTTGTTTCTGCTATGTAGTTGCTAAACATAAACCTTATCTTGTCACTTGTGATTATTTTGGATTTAAAAGTTTATGGAGCCAAAAGACAGGTTTTCCAGCCCAGGAATTCTGTGAATAAACTGTCAAAATAAGCTAGAATAACACTAACGTTAACTGTAGATTAATGAAATAGGTACCAAACTGTTAGGAGTACTACGAAGCACCGTAATTTTTTCTTGATTACATGTTGTTGTTGTTAAGTGCACTGAGCCAGTTCCGACCCACAGCGACCTTGTATAGGGTTTCCAAGGAGTGACTGGTGAACTTCAACCACCGACTTTGTGTTTCAAATGGCTTTGCGGTCTTGATTACATACTGACCTATAAATCACAACATGGTATGGCCAAAAAACAAATCAGGAATCTAATCACTTTATTGCTTTTGTATAAGGAAGTTTAAGTATGCTATCATACACAGACTTACATAAGGCTTAATTACATTTCCTAAAGTCCCAATATATCAGTCTGGCTGCCTATTCTTAGTCAGATTTCAGTGTTTACATCCTCTGGACACAGAGTCAACCAAAAACCAAACCCAATTCTAACACATAATGATCCTAGAGGGCAGACTATAACTATTCAGTATGATTTCCAAGGCTGTATGTTAATCTTGGTGTGGCGATGCAGGGTAAATGCACTGGGCTGCAAATTTAGTTTGAACCGCAAGGTTGGTGGTTCAAAATGTGGGCCTTTCAGTTAGTAGTTGAACATGTACATTTTGTGTCACCAAGTTTCCTGGGTGCTAATTAAAAAGCTTCCCACAAGTGATCTTATCACAGTAAGGTTTGTAAACTTCAGTTTCAAGTGTAACACACTTTTTTATAGTTAAAAAATTATTATGAGGATATAAAAGCTTTTTACAAAAATAGGAAGAGACACTCAGGGAGATTATGCAAATTGTAGAGACAAATGTGAGGATTTAAACATTTTAGCACCTAGGGGTGGAGGTGGAAGGATGGGAAGTTATAAAGGTTAAGCCACAGACTTTAATGTTTTTCTTTCAGTGAGTTGTTACATCCTAACAATTGTTTAAGGAAACATTTTGCTAGGATATAAGGTGGGTTTTAACCACAAGGTCCATGATTCAAACTCATCAGACTGACTCACAGCACATAACAATTTCTATTACAGCTGTAATCAGTCTCCTTATGTTAACAATCTTTCTACCTTCGCTACAAATTTAGAGCTAGCGAAAACAGTTGAAAATGTTAGTAAACTAAAGTTTGGTATGGGAGTTAGGGTACTGGAATTAGAAACAAACGTATTTTTTATTCACATATGTTATTGTTGTTAAATGCCATTGAGTTGATTCTGACACATAGCGACCCTGTATAGGGTTTCCAAAGAACAGCTGGTGAACTTGAACCACCTACCTTGCAGTTCAAACTTTGCACTCCGATGCATTAGCCCACAGCACCACACATATGAAATATGGAGACAGCTAATTTAAGAAGCCTTGTCAGCACAGTGGTTTAAGCACTTGGATGTTAACCTAATGGTCAAGAGTTTAAGCCCATTCAGCTTCTTTGTGGGAGAAAGATGTGGCTGTCTGTTTCTGCAACATTTGGAGTCCCTATAGGACAGTTCTGGAGTCCTGATGTGGCACTGTGGGTTAATGCTCTGGACTGCAAAGTTGGTTTGAACCTCAAGATCGGCAGTTCAACCTCACCAGCTGCTCCTTGAAAACCCTATTTAGGTTTGCTATGAGTCGAAACCAACTCGACAGGAACTAACAACATAGAACAGTTCAGGAGTCCTGGTATGGCACTAAGCAATGGACTGCAAGGTTTGTTTGAACCACACAGGTTCAAACACCAGTCACTCCTCAAATTCTAAAAGCTGGAACTGATTCAATGGCACTTAACAACAACAAAGGACAGTTCTACTGTCCTAATTGGTTGAATTAGTTGAATCAACATCAACTCTTTGACAACACAGTTTGGTAATTGAATTTATCTCACCTTTAATCAGATCTAAAATTTTGGTTTAAACATATTACTCACTTTGGCTAAAAGTATGTAAATACTCGAAATATTTATAGTTTTGGTCAGTGAAAAGAAATTTCAAGACAAGCATCCTGATAAAATGATAGCATGCTTTCCCCCTTTAATTACAGTAAGAAAAAGTTGCAGAAAGCATCACCACAAATGATCAATTGCCATATACAAACAAATGTCTGGACAGGAACCTTATATATTAATATCGTTATCTGAATGTTTTAAATTATCATGTAAAAATAGTTGGAATCAAACATTCCTAAATTAAACTTTAGTCATCCCATGATCGAAAGCATTGAAAACCTTTCTTAAAAACTGTGGAACCTTATTATCTTTGGATGTAACACTTCAATTATCATTCCAAAATAACATTTTCTGTCTTTAATGTAAAGTTCTTTACTACTTAACCACCTTTTCAAATAGAATGTATTCCTTTGAGCTCTCTTCATATACAATATGGTAAAACTTACCCCAAAATATGCTTCCCTAAATTTTAAAAAAGTTTTAGAGTCCCTCAGTAAGTTGTATTGAAAGCAAATACTATTTATTCAAATTGCTATGGATTTTGACAAATAGGGGGGATATCTAAGCAGATTCCAATCTATTATGCCATACACTAAGCAACTATTATCTTCTGCTATGGTAGAAGTGGCTAGTAAAAATAAAAAATTAGGTTTCAAATAAAATTGTGTGCAAGCTAATTTTTGTCCACATTTAATGTGCAACTTATAAGATTATCATTGGTAATGTTTTAATTTTAACTTACTTAATGAGTTTTGAGCACTCATTAAAAAATAACTTTGAAATTGGAAGGACACACTAAACAAAATGAAAACAATGAATACATTAGAAAACATATGAGTTTTTTACTTTAAGAAGTCTTGTTAAAGGAAAATGATTCCAACTTGGGTCCTCATTTAAAGCTTAAGTTAGAACCAAAGATGCTGAGCATGCTAAAAAGGCTTTTGTTTTGAAACTAGTTCTATGGCTAAAAATGTAGTTTCTAACCCATAGTATGTGAAGAACTTAAGTGTGATCGTGTTTATTCATAGATCCCATACTGGATTTTCATCTTTATACTTCATAGTAAGTATAAAGAGGTGGGGAAATCATATACCTAACATGATCCCCTGAGAGCTCAAAGAACACAAACCCCCAAAGTTATTTAAATGCACTAAGCATTATGTATTAAGTACTATCATTCCATAAAGGTCCAAAAAGTTTAGACTACATTATATACATGGTAAAACACAAAATTGCATGGTCCAGTAGAGCTTTTAGTATAAAACTCGAGATGCCCCCTTTCTTTTGTATATTTTCAGAACTTATTATATTACACAAAAGAGAGGAATATAAAGAAACTGGGTTAAGAAATTTAAGACTCTTTGGAGAAGAAAATTATTTTTTCCAATAAAAGTTTATCAATAACTGCAATGATTTTAATTTGCTTTTGTAAAGTTGAAAAATGTAAGCACTAGATTTTGCTTGAAGATAGCTGCCTGTCTCATAAAATAATCTAGAATATATAAAGATGAAAAAACATATGAATTTCTCTCAAGACATTTGTATTTAAGTTACTCTTTTGTAGTTTTAGTATGAAATGTCTTAAATAGAAAGGTTCCAAGGGAAAACACATAGGTCAGGTTAGTAAAAGTTAACAATGCCTAAACGTCTCTTCTTCAATAATAGGGAAATAAGGTAACACAGTTCAACAAAAAAGGAAGCCGAAGTTTACTCCTTTCTAATAGTAAACGTGGAAGTAGTTCCTTTGTTTTAAATAGCAGTTAATTATTTAAATCAGCTATGCAGTTGTGTTTGCAAATTAATTCCTGTTGCTTTCCTGTAACATCCCTACTCTACATTAATACTTGCATTTAAGAAACTGTAGGTAAAAAAAGCCATAGAGTAAAATCTGAATAATCACACAGACATGGACCAACATTTATTACAAACAGGAAAAGAGCAGATCTATAGGAGTACAGATGTTTTTTTAAAGGCTAAAAGCTGAAGTATAAATTTTTTTCATAGTTTATGAAAATGCAATAATTTTATCTATATATTAAAATTACATTGCTCAATATATACAAAACATAATACAGTATTTTATACTGCTACTTAAAGATATTAAAACATTAACAGTTGAGAAATTTATTTCAATTTAGGTAATTCATGTTGCATCCTGAGTTCACTTCCATTTTCCAAGAAGAAAGGTTATTTTGCAAAGACTTTCTTTTCCAAGAAGAAAGGTTATTTTGGAAAGCAGAAATGTGTAATTGGCATCCCATTATTTACAAGGAAAGAAAAAACAAGTATAGAGAAAAGAATTCATGTTTTAAAAGATTTTAAATAAGAAGCAATCAATCCTCTATATACTTTTATTAAAGAATTACAGGTTTAGTAGACAGCAAGATACATTGTTGCTGTTATCAGCAGCATTACCATCTTCATTTTTCTTTCAGCTACCAAAACAAAACATCATCCTTTTCAGGAGGAAATTTTCATATGTAGCTTAATTTAACACAAATTACTTCTTATAATAAAACACTATAGCTTATGATCTGTTATTGATTATCTACCTATCAAACATGTAAAGCTATAGAAACTACTACAGGGTGGAGGCTAAAAGTATGTGGCAATACTATGTATAAGTTTTCCCTATTTTGTAATATAATAATATATAGGCAGCCCACCGGTTACTAACTTAATCTACTCCTGAGTGTATCTTTAAGTGGAATTTGTGCTAAGGCAGAACAGGAATAAATGTTTTTTTATCCTTATTTTTTAGGGCAAGAAAAGGTTTGAAACTTTTCCAATGATTTAAAAGCTACATGTGTAGTAAGAGAAGGTGATTGTGATGAAGAAATCTGTTGAATAGGGGTTGTTTCAAAGTGAAGGCAAATGTACACATGATATTAAAAGGCAAGTCGAAGTTGTCTGATAGTAACCCAGGGATTTACTATACTTAAGTGACTTTTTGGACCACTCTAAAGTGACTCTTTAAAGAATCCTGGTGTGGCACTGTGGGATAAAACACTGGACCTCAAGGTCGGTTTGAACCACAAGGTCGGCGGTTCAAACTCACCAGCCACTCCTTGGACACCCTATACAGGGGTCCCTCTGAATCAGAGCTGACATGAAAGCACTCAACAACAACAAGGCTTTGATTAGAGTCCTGGTGTGGCACTATAGGACAAACTACTAACCACAAAGTTGGCGATTCAATCCCGCCAGCTGTTCCTAGGAAACTATACAGGACTGCTATGAACTGGAATTGACTTGAGGACATTTTAACATTAAGGCTTTAATTGGGGTATTTAATTTTTCTCTACTGTCTTAAAAGTAGCATTTCTTAAATTCACAAATATACTTCACTGCATTTAAGACACACATAGACCAACTAAGTGACTGCATATACAAATGTTGCCTTCACTTAAAGCTAAGTAGCAGCAAAAGTATTTTCATATCATAGAAATTATATGTAGTCTCTATACTTATTAACTATACTATTTTAGAACACATGTTTGCTTCTATATTAGGTCATATAAAGTAGTGTTTCTGAAATGCAAGAGTAAAGCAATACATTTCAAGCATGTGGGGCAAAATGTGATCGTCTTATGTAAACAAATCTGTCTTGGAAGAAATACAGCCAGAATGTTTCTTAGAAGCGAGGATGGTGAGACTTGTCTCTCGTACTTTGGACATCATATCAGGAGGGACCAGTCCCTGAAGAAGGACATCATACTTGGACAAGTGGAGTGTCAGCAAAGACGAAGAACCCCAAAACAAGATAGATTGGTACAGTGGCAGAAACAATGGGCTCAAACGTAACAATTGTGAGGATGGCGCAGGACCGGGCAGTGTTTTATGTTGTGCATAGGGTCACTATGTGTTGGAAAAAACTAGTCAGAACCTTATAATAACATCAAATGTAATGTCTACTATTTAGTCTAGATAATTTTTGATATTATATATTTATGAAACATAAAGATTGGTCTTAATTGGTCTTCCACTAGGAACAAGAGAATTTTACCTCCAATAACTTCCCATGTTGTAGCAGAAAGATTTTTTTAAAAAAGCAAGTGATAAATATAATTTTTAAAATCCAAATTTTGCAGAAGTAACTGGGTATTGCTGAACTCTCACTGATATAAATAAAAGTTGATATAATGGCAGGTATTAAAAAAATGAGACTGTCATTTATTATATATTCTCATTTTCAACTGCTGTTTCAAGCTTAGAAACAAAAATTTAAAATACTGCTCTCCTTTTTTGTCATTTTATATGTAAGCTGGTTTTATAAGATGAAATTTTTCTTCAAGAAAGCAAATTATATTTATTATAGATGTAGTTATACCTCTCTTCTTTTAGGAAAGAAACTAAATGGATTTGGAGTCACACAAGTTGGTATAACTAAATGTAAATAAATGAAATATTAAGAGTTTTCCCGCCATGAAGTACGGAATTACAACAAATGTATTAGAAAAACTTTATTCTTGAAAGTGCAAACAAGATGTTATATAAACACTGTTAGTATTACTTTCAATGTAAAGACATTCTTATTATCACTTTAGATTAGAAAAAAAAAAAGAAGTTTCTTCTCCAGGAGTATTAAAGACCACATTATATGATATGAGCAAAGATAATTTTAGCCTATCACAGAAGTATCACAAAATAGAAAATGTGAGAGTAAGAAAATAAAAGCAGAGTGTATCAGAAAAGTGAAAAAGGCTCATTTCTGAAACCAGAAAATTTTTACAACTTATTTACATGCCCAAGAAAAAAAATAAATTTAAATACACATTCTCAACCATTTTAATAGATGGTCTATACATAATATATATAGATTAGCATGTGTGTAAGCAATAACTGCAAACATTATCAATTATATAATTCGGGAAACTGGTGGTACCAGTTCTGAAATGAATGAAATGGGCCTGTTATTTTGACAACTTCCAGCCCTTTATATCCTATAGATATGATAGAAACAGATTCGTGTTTGTAATTACAGAATGGAATATCTACATGCCAAACTCATTTAAGTTATGGTACAATAAAATGCATGGATAATGCCTGAATACTTAAGAAACTGAAAACAAATTTTGAAATTCAGAATATACTTCCTCACTATACAATTATGTCTTATGATTATGTTAATTTCTGATGAGTTCACATAAAAACTAATGTGTTTGTAAAGTAAAAAAAATATAGACCAGGTTCAGGTGATCCAGGTTCCTGCTTTAATGAGTAACACAAAAACAGAACTGGCTTCAGCATACTTCAGCCAAGCCTATTCACTTACCTGGTGGATTTCATGCTGGTCTACTATGTTGACTTAATTATCACAAGGAAAGAAATGATCCCAGAGTATAACTGATTTAGGATATGGTCACAGGCCAAAACTACAACCAGACTCCACATAAGGTACAATCTCTCACACATACAATCACACACACACTACATACACAACCACACACAGATAAGTGAACACACATACACAATGTTCCTGCAAATCTTCCCAGCCCCAAGTAATACAATGGAAACTATAGCACAAATATAATGAGTACACTGTAGCCTCAATTTAAATCTGCTGCTGGTTGGATCTGTTCTGAGGGACACTTCACAGGCGACACTGTGTTGAGGTCCTTTCAGTACTGCTGTGACTAAAGCCCTTTGAATGGGTCCAAATCAGACCCACATAGTATCAAATTTCAACTACAATGGAAAATGTTAGGACGAGGCTGCAGTGTACTTGATTATGTTGAGAATTTATATTATTATAAAATTAATTTTCAAAATAAGAATACTGCATAAATATAAAAAGAAATGGCTATCACTTTTAACTAAATGTGGCAAATTATTCCCATCTCACTCACTCCCCACCCCACTCCTGAAAATTAGGACAATATTGTTGCCAATCTTTATCGACAGTTAACATTTTATTATCATACTGACTGCTAACTCCAGTCTGCAAAAATATAATATTTCCTTTTAAGTATAATCAAGAATTGTGTCCTTACTCTTTATAGTAAATATGCCTGACTTCAAATTTCAAGATAGTTAAAAATATCATTGAGTGAAATATGATTACATAGGCTTCAGTCACATGAGCTTACTACTGGCATAATGTAAATTTTATCCTATAGAAAAACTTTTCTTTAAATTATTGCTAAGTGCTTACATTTATTGACAAACCAAGCATTTCGCAAAATTCAAATCTACATTTTAAAAATCTAAATATATTACATTTACCACTCAAAATACTCTATGAAACTAAGAATTTTTCGTATTGTCATATAATCCCATTTATATTTTGTAAGTAGTAATAAAAAGAAAAATGAGTTCTAAATAAATGACACAGGAGGCAATAAATTGACACATGACAAGTAAATAAAAGGCTAAAGCACTCCAATACCATTGAAACTGTTTTAATGTTGTTGCAACTCCAAAATGCAACAATCATCAGCTTGTAAAAGACCCAAATTTCAAAAATTCACTTTAATTACTCCTTCAAATCTATTTTACAAAATAAAGGCAAGAGACATTTAAATCCTCCTTGTCCTAGTTGTGCTACACTCCTAACTTGTTTTCTACCACTACAATGTATGCTTCATATTCCCACCAGATGCTATATAAGAAAAATAAAATAAATAAAATATTAACCTCTGCTTCAATGTACAGTTTCCAGAATCTGCCAGAACTGGGGAACTGGGCAACAAGGCGTTCATAAGTCTTCCGTGCTTTGTCTATAGGTTGATTCTAAAATTGAAAACCAATAAACAGCATTTACAATATTAGGATTATGAAAATATTTACTGCAGAACCAAGTAGTGTGATTGGACCCATAGAGAACAAAATGTAATCCTATATCACTAAACCTGTGCCTCTCGAATGAGAATGCTCCAAGCGTCAAGGTCATATGGATTCTCTTCTAATTTCTTTTCAGCTTTCTTCACCTTCTCTGGGACATATTCAGCTGCCTGGAAAAAATGAATAAATAACAAATTGATGTTATTGTTTTTAAAATCTCAATGTAAGCATAGTATAAAAGCCCAGGATACACTAAATACAGAGCATAAGCAGGTCTTTAATAAAACAGGCCTGTGGTTTTTGGAATCTATGTGTATTCTGTCACCTGGCATAAGAAAATAAAGTGGTTATCTACTTAATTGAAGGACCTAAACGAGTTTTTATGTACAATATATCAAGATACATATTAAAAATTAAAATTCAGAAATTCATAACTATGTATTCATCACTTTACAAATAATATTACATGTTGCCATTTTTAATGAAAGAAAAAAATATTTGTTTGCAAATCTGTTTAATAACAGGTTTTTTAAAAAGCAAGGTGACTTCCCATATCTGTTTTTGTACTTAACTTTGCTACAAACATACACTGTGCACTGAGAGAGAACAAAAATGAAAAAGTCAAAAAACATCTTAAAGATTTATTAAGAAATACTTTGAAATCACACATCCCCTGAAAGCCATAGGAACCTTCAGGGATTCCTGGGCCATCTTTGAGAAACGCTGTTGTAGAACACTCATCCTGAGTCACAAAAGCATGAAAATAACATGGAAATTTTATTTTGATACAAAGTAAATATAAAACAAATAACAATACAAACTATATAAAAAGCATAATTCAAACAAAGAGCATTTTACAATTTTACAATAAAAGAGATGAATTTTTTCTTTCAGCATTTTTCAGTCTTTAATAAGAATGTTTATTATAAAAACTTAAATGTAATGAACTTGTGACCTTCCATTATTAGGAACTTTTCCTACTGCACATATATACAAATATATATACAAAAGACAGTGAACTGCTAGCTGCCTATGACTGGATATAAGGAGCTCTGGTAGTGTAGTGGTTATGAGTTGGGCTGCTAATCTCACTGTCAGCAGTTCCAAACTACCAGTAGGTTCCACAGGAGGAAGATGAGGTTTCTGCTCCCGTAAAGATTTACATAGGGAATGACTCCATGGCACATCACCACCACCAACTGCTAGGCTGATTTAACTATTTAAACAAAAGGTCTAGTTAAATAAGTTGTGGGATTTAGAGTTACTAACAAGAAAAAAACTCTGTTATGTTCCAGAGGGTCTTCAATGACTATTTTTGAGAAGTAGACAGCCAGACCTTTCTTCCTAAACTTTGTCTGCAAGCTCTGCTGAAACCTGCTCACCACAAGTGACCCTGCTAGTATTTCAAATACAGGTGGCATCGCTGCTAGAATCAAACACACCAGCCACCACAGTACGACAAACTGACAAACACTCAACACTAGCATGTTTCTTGGAAGCTCAAGTGGCAAGACTATGACTAGTTTACTTTGAACACATTGTTGTTGTTAGGTGCCATAGAGTCGGTACCGACTCACAATGACTTTATGTACAGCAGAATGAAAACACTGTCCGATCCTGGGCCTATACCTCACTATCGTTGCCACACTTGAGTCTACTGATGTTGCCACCACTTGGCCAATCCATCTTGCTGGGGTGGTGTCTTCCTCTTTTTCTCTGACCCTCCACCTTTCCAAACAAGATATCCTTTGCTCCAGTGACCGGTATGAGAGACAAAGTTTGGCCATCCTGGCCTCCAAGAAGCACTGTGGCTGCACTTCTTCCAACACAGATCTGTTGGTTCTTTTGGCAGACCACAGCACTTTCAATATTCTTCTCCAACACCATAATTCAAAAGCACCAGCTCTTCTAAGGTCTTCCTTATTCACTGTTCAGTTTTTGCATGCATATGAGGTGACTGAAATACCATGGCGTGGATCAGGCACACCTTAGTCCTCAAGCTGACATCTTTGCTCTTAAACACTTTAAAAAGGTCTTGTGCAGTAGATTTGCCTAATGCAAAACGTCGTTTGATTTCTTGACTGCTGCTTCTGTGAGTGTTGATAGTTGCTCCAAGAAGAATGACGTCCTCAATAATTTGCTAGAAAAGGACATCATGTTTGCTTAAGAAGAAGGTCAACATAAATGAGGAAAATCCTCAATGAGATGGTGTGACACAATAGCTACAAACTATGGACTCAAACACACTCACAATTATGAAGATAGCTGGATCAAAGCTACTTCAAAGCAACTAACAAAAAAGAAAAAAGGAAGAGCAATACAGAGCAAAAGCTATAGAAAAAAAGTGGCAGGCCAGGGAGACACCCCTCCCCACTAGAATGCACAGTAAACTGGTACAGTGGCTGCTTCTTTGAAGGGGTATTGATATAGAAAGAAATTTAATTTACATTGTATACATGTCTGTATACATAAAACTGATAAAGGAACTTTAAATCAGTAACTAAAAATGGCTTAATTGATCACTGAATTGCTTTAATCAATTCTACAGATCCGTATTTTAAGTCTGTTGATTAACAACCCAAATTAGATGTTTATCATAATCTAATAAAAAGAACAGAGAAACTTAGAAGACAGCATCTAATATTTGGCTAAGCATAGTCACAGAAGAATGTCTCTATTACTAAATAAAATAGAGCTGTTGTTAAGTACCATCGAGTTAGTTCTTACTCATAGCGACCCTGTGTAGGGTTTCTGAGGAGCAGCTGATAAGTTCGAACCGCTGACCTTGTGGTTCAAACTGACCTCGCAATCCAGTGCATTATCCTGCAGTGCTACACTAGGGACTCCATACATTAGAATTACCTAGGGATAAAAGGATTTTTTAAAATGCTCAAAGGCTCTGCTCTACAATAGTTAAACCAGAATCTCTAATAATGGGTTTGCACTCTTCAGTTTTACGAGGCTCTATTTTAACAGAGACCTGGTGTGGCACTGTGGGGTGATGTGTAGCTCATCCGTTGCTCCTTGGAAACCCTATACAGGCTCACTAGAGGTTGGAACCAACTCAATGGCACTAACAACAATCGTCCTGGTAGTTCTAACATTGCAAGGTAGGCAGAAAATCATGACTCTCCAATGGTTTCCTAGTCTTTTTTTTGGTGCCACTGACCCTTTCTGCACTCTGGAGAAGACTTCAGAACCATTTTCAGCATGGTTTTAAATATACATAATAAACTATATGGGGACTTCAAAGAAAATCAATTGTATTAAATTATAAAATGTCTTAGAAACAAGCTTTATTTAATAAGATATAGCTGTTGTTGTTAAGTGTCATCAAGTTGACAGCGATCCTATACAAGGTTTCTCAGAAGCAGTTGCTGGGTTTGAACCAACCTTGTAGTTAAACAGTAGTGCTTATCCCACTGCGCCACATGAGACCCCAATATATATATGCAGTTCATTAAATTAAAAAGCTAACGTTAAGTCTAATGATGGCTGTAAACAGTATTTTGATTATAAGTACCAAAGTCACAGATGCTGCTTACAATGTGAGTTTTGGTCTTCATTTGTAATTGAAGAACTGTTCAATTTTTAGAGGTAAGTGAAAATAAAGATTGATTTTCTCCATCCAAGTTCATGTAACCCCTAAAATTATAGACACCTAGGGAGAGGAGGGTTCCCATGGGCCTAGGAAGTCCTGCAACACATGCTGTAATTCAGATAGAAAAATTTTTGATGGAAGGAGATAGTGGTGATGTGTGCACACTACGAATGTAACTAACATTAATGAAGTGCACACTGAAAAACGGTTAAATGTCAATTTTTGTTATATACATTTTACCACAAGAAAACAGTATCAGGCATTATAGTATGTGATTTCCCCCCATTCATTATCATTTAAAATCTTCACTTCATGTTGTTAAGTGCAGCGGAGTTGGTTCTGACTCAAAGCAACCCTGTATAAGGTTTCTTGCAGAAGCAAAAACCCTCATCTTTCTCCTGTGGAGCACCTGATGGACTCCAACCACCAACTTCGTAGTTTCAGTGTTTATCTTACAGAGCCAATGCACCACCAAGTGGGTCATTATTATTTTCAAATGCCATCAAGTCAGTTCCAATTCATAGCAACCCTATGTATGTAGAGTTTCTGAGGAGTGGCTGGTGGATCTGAACTGCTGATGCTGTGGTAAGCAGTTCAATGCTCATTCTACAGCGCAACACAAGTAGTTCTCCAACCCATTTAAAAATGAAATATAATGGAATTACATTAAGCTGCCCAAAGTCCAGTCAGAATTTCAGAGTCATGGCTCAGTACTTTTCATAATATCACAGTAACATCCTTAAATATTTTCCTGACTAAGTATTTACAAAATATTTTACAAAACTGCTAAATATTCACAAAAGTCTCTTTATATTGATAATTCTCAATCAACTGTATTATCTAACAGAAGCTAACCTAAATTAACAAGAGGTTACTCTGGAATTATGGCCAGATTCCAGTCCCACAAGTCTTTTCATTGCCACAGCTATAAACCAGGTGGGTAGCCAATGCAGAGTAACACTTTCTTGATCTTCTAGTCTAGTTACCAGAGTCCTGGTGTCGCACTGTGGGTTAATGCGCCATACTGCAAAGCCATTTGAACTGCAAGGTTGGCGGTTCAAGCTCACCAGCTGCTCCTCGGTAACCCTATCCAAGGTCGCTATGGGTTGGAACCGACTTGATGGCACTGAACAACAACAGTCTAGTTTCAATACTGTTACAGAGCAAAGGAAACATGAAGCATTTTCTAGTACCCACAGTAAGAGAAAGTGAACCTATGTAGGGAATAAAATTGTTTTCTTTCCTGAATCCACTGGCAAAGCAGGAATTTAAGAAAATGTAAGTTTCCAGTGCCTATCTGTGGTACTCCCAAATGGAATGAGTTGTAAATACTTTTAGTACAGCAAACAGTTGTCCCATATCTACACATCTCAACAACTTTTACTACAAGAAACTCTATCAAAGTTCATGTTTTGCCTCTGGAATAACAATGGTCTTAATAGAATAACAATGGTCTTAATATCATTCTTGAAGAGAAACTAATGGGGAGCAAAGTGGGATCCCAAATAAGGGAGAATAAAAGTCGGGACAAGACACTAGTATAGACACATTATCAATGACATTAGTAGAGCTATGGAAATTTTATTGTGGGAGAAGACGTGTACAATTTTTTTTTTCTTTAATGGAATAACACACCTGCACAGAACATACAGAAATATAAACAAGAAGAAGAAGAAATACTATTATGAATGGACTAAAAAAAAGCAACACACAAACAACAAACAGGAAAAAAATGAACTAGATGATGTGAACATTTTTTGTGTAGAAGACATTAATGAGGGGCTATCACTTAACATTTTAGAGTTCTGGTATAGCGCTGTGGGTTAACGCGCCAGACTGCAAAGCCTGTACTGCAAGGTTGGTGGTTCAAGCTCACCAGCTGCTCCTCGGAAATCTTATACAGGGCCGCTTTGGGTCGGAACTGACTCGACAGCACTTCACAACAACATCACTAGCATTTTGGAGTCCTGGTATGGCGCTGTGAGCTAATGTGTCAGACTGCAAAGTTGTCTGAACTGCAAGGTCTGTGGGTCAAGCTGCTCCTTGGAAGCCCTATACAGAGTGGCTATGGGTCAGAATCGACTCAATGGCACTTAACAACAACATCACTAGCACTTGTTCTATAAATTGTTTTCCAGTAGTCCTGTATTGCTAAAATAACATTTTATTTTCTGTGTTAAGAGTATGGAAGTAGCAGAATGCTCTCTAACATATTTAGCTTTAGAACCTAAGAGGGGCTTCAAAAGTTTGTGAAAAAAATTAAAATATAGTGGATTTTTTTCAGTGAACTTTTCAAGTTCCCCCATATGTTCATACACAATCTGGTACATCAAGTTTCATAGCAGTTTATTTATAATAGTTAAAAAGTAGAAGCAGTAAATGTTGTTATTAAGTGTCATCGAGTTGGTTCAGACTCAAAACAACCCGGTATAGGGTTTCTGAAGAGCGGTTGGTGGGTTTGAACCACTGATTTATTGAGGCACAATTCACATGCCATATAATTCACCCATGCAGCAACCACAATCAATTTATGACATTTTATAACCCCAAAAAGACACCTAGAAGTTATTTCCATTTATTCCCCAATTTCTCAGCAATAGGCAACCATCTATCTACTTTGTTTTTATAGCTGTACCTATTTTAGACATTTCATGTAGGTGGAATCAAACAATTTGTGCTCTTGTACTTGGTGTGGTGCTACAGGATAATGAACTAGACCAGAAGGTTGCTTTGAACTGCAAGGTGGGTGGTTCAAATACACCAGCTGCTCCTATATACAGGGTTGCTATAAATCAGAACCGATTTAACGGCCCTCATCATTCACCAACTGATGGACATTTGTGTTGCTTCTACTTTTTCGCTATTATAAATAATATGAACTGCTATGAATATTTTTCTACAAGAGTTTGTGTTAATATATGAGGAGGCTTCAAAAAGTTCACAGAAAAAAAAATCCACTATCTTTTCATTTTTCCACAAAGTTTTTGAAGCTCCTCTTATGTTCTCAATCAAGATGCACTGAAAATTACTAGTGATAAGAAGGCAGAGGTTGGGGGAAAAAAAGAGGTAGGATCAGTAGTTGAAAAATATGGCCAAGGTGATAGAAATGCTGGGGAAGACTGCATAATAAAATTGGAAAGACCAATGACTATTTACTGCAAATACCTTTTTTCAACAACATAAATGGCAACTACATTCATGGTCCTCACCAGATGGAATGCCCAGGAATCAAATTGACTATGTCTGCGGGAAGAGACAATGGAGACACTCAATACAAAGCAGAAGCCAACACAAGGTCAGGAGCAAACTTGGAACAGACATAGGAATTGCTCTTATCCAAGTTCAGGTAAAGCTGAAGACAAAACAAGTCCTTAAGAACCAAAATATGATCTTGAAGTATACCCATTTGAACTTAGAAACCATCTCAAGAACAGATCTGATAAACTAGACACTAATGACCAAAGACCAGAATTGCGGGATGACATCAAGATCATCCATGAAGAAGAGTAAAAGGTCATTATAAAGACAGGAAAAAAGAAAAGAACAAAGTAGATGTCAGAAGAGACTCTGAAACTTGCTCCTAAACAAAAAGAAACTAAAGCAACGGGGAGAAATGATGAAGTCAAAGAGCTGAACAAAATTTTCAAGGGGCTGCTCAAGAAGATAGTCAAACATTTATGAAATGTGTAAAGATCTGGAGTTAGAAAACCAAAAGGGAAGAACATACTCAGCATTTCTCAAGCTAAACTAAAAGTACGGAAGAAAAAAACAATACTTTCCCAACAATATGGATTGATACAATTACAGCAGCAAAACGGGCTTACATGTAACAATTTTGAGGATGGCACAGGACTGAGCAGCATTGCAATAGTGAAGGATTCTATGGCGTCCTAGTGTGGCACTGCAGGATAATGCACTGGACTGAAATGCCAGTTTGAATTGCTTAGCTAGCGGTTCAAACTCATAGCTTCTCTTCAGAAACCCTATATAGGGTTGCTATGAGTCGGAACTGATGTGATGGCACTTAACAACAATGGGCAACTGGGAGTCCTGGAGAGCAATGTGGGATAAGGCACTGGACCACAGGGTTGGTTTGAACTACAAGGTCTGTGGTTCGAAATCACCAGCCACTGCTTGTAAACACTACACAGGGTCGATGAGTCAGATGTAGCATGTAACAACAACGTGGAAAAATTATTGAATGACACAAAAGCCTCAAAGGAAGATAGGAATATAACAGTCCACTGTACAAAAAATAACTGAACAATGTTAGGGCAACTTAGACATTGGCTTAGATAGGGATGGGCAACTTAGACAGTGGCTACCTAAAATGAGTTCATAGCTCCAAGTAACTGGCTTACAAGGTTTCAAGAATGAGTTTAGTTTAAGAGTGTATGTAGGAAGATAAGAATCCCCACTGAATAGTTTTCATCTTGATCAAGAACTGACAATACTGAGGTAAGAGGTCTAAGCTACACTGAAGGCACTGGTGAGAAACAAGGCTCCAAGAATTTATGGAACACGAACTGAAATATTTTAACTGATGCGGAGCTGGAGCTGCTCATTCATCTATGCCAAGAAATTTGGTAGACAGCTTCCTGGCCAGCCGATTGGAAGAGATACATGTTTATACCCATTACAAAGAGAGGTGACACAATGGCATGTGGCAATCATTTAACACTATCATTACTATCACATACAAATAAAATTTTGCTGAAGATAGTTAAAAAACTATTATAGCAGTACATTGACAGGGAGCTGCTATCAAAATGAGGATATCACTGCTGATATCAGATGGATCTTCGCTGAAAGCAAGGATACCAAAAAGATGTTTACTTGTGCTTTATTGACTATACAAAGGCATTTGACTATGTATGTCATAACAAATTATGGATGATATTGTGAAGCAAGCATATTCCAGAACACTTAACTGTACTCATGAGAATAGACTATAAAGGGGCTGTTAGAACAAAGTAAGGGAATACTGAATGGTTCAGAGTCAGGAAAGGTGTGCATCAGGTGTGCATACTTATTCAATCTGTATGTTTAAATAATTTGAGAAGCTGTATTTATGAAGAATGTGGCATTAAGATTGGAGGTTCATTAACAACCTGCAATATTCAGATGACACACCTTGCTTGCTGCAAGCAAGTTAAGACTGATTTAAAATACTGTCAAAGACCAAAGATCACAGCCTTCAGTATGGACTGTACCTCAATGTAAAGAAAATGAAAATCCTCACAACCAATAAATAACTTCATTATAAACAGATAAAAGATTGACACTGCCAGAGGTCATTTTGGTTGGATCCAAAATTAACATTTATGGAAGCAGAAGTCAAGAACTCAAACGACAAATTGTACTGGCAAATCTGCTGCAGAAGATTTTTTAAAAGTGTTTAAGAGCTAAGATGTCACCTAAGTGCTCCTAACCCAAGCCATGGAGTCCTGGTGTGGTGTTATGAGTTAATGCGCCAGACTGCAAAGCAGTTTGAACTGCAAGGTTGGCGGTTCAAGCTCACCAGCTGCTCCTAGGAAACCTTACACCGGGTTGCAATGGGCCGGGACCGACTCGACGGCACTTAACAACAACAACACAAGCCATGGTATTTTCAATCATCTCATATACATGAGAAAGTTGGACACTGAATAAGAAGACCATAGAAGAATCAATGGGTGCGTGTGAATTGTGGTGGTGGCAAAGGACACTGACTGTACCATAGGCTGCCAGAAGAACCAATCTGTGTTGGCATTTTCAGCCAGAATACCCCTTAGAAGCAAGGATAGCAAAACTTTGTCTCTCAGTTTTGGTCATGTTGTCAGGACAGACCAGTCCCTGGAGAAGAACTTCATGTTTTGGAAGTGGAGGGTCAGTGAAAAAGAGGAAGACCCCTTTTCCCCACCAACGAGATGTAGTGACACAGTGACAACAGTAATGTGCTTAAAATGATTGTAAAGATGGCACAGGACTGGGCAATGTTTCATTCTGTTGTGCATAGACATGCTAAGAGTTATAAATGTTCTCTTGATAAAACATTCTATGCTTTTTACTGGGAGCAGGGTGGGGAAATCAAGTAGAGAGAAAAGTATTCACAGGTTAGAGAGAAGACACTTGTTAGCATGGGTGAAGGGGTGGCATTATACAACAAGAGGGAAGTTGATAGAGGAAAGATGAGAGGAGGAAACACGGAGGAATGCAAGAGTTAAAGTCAATATTAGTAATAAAGACTGCTGATACTACATGGAAGAGATTGTAATCATTGTAATGAAGCAAAGTATATGATTTATTGAATGTAAAACTGATGGATCTGCTCTAAAAACCTTCATTCAGTGTACAATAAAAAGTTTAAAATAAATAAAATGTTAAAGAGTAAAAATGCCACTCTGAGGACTAAGGTGCATAAAGCCATGGTATTTTCAATCACCTCATACGCATGTGTAAGTTGGACAATAAATAAGGAAGACAGAAGAATCGATGCATTTAAATCATGGTGTTGGAGAATAATATTGAGAGTACCATGGACTGTCAGAACAAACATTTGTCTTGGAAGAAGTAAAACCAGTATGCTCCTTATATGCAAGGACACTGAGACTTCGTCTTTCATAATTTGGACATGTTGTCAGGAGTCCAATTTCTGGAGAAGGACATCATACTTTGTAAGGCTGAGTGTCAAACAAACAGAGGAAGACCCCCAAGGAGATGAACTGAAAAGGTAACAGAAACAAACAGCTGAAACATAACAATTGTGAGGATGGTACAGGTCCTGGCAGTGTCTCATTGTGCTGTATATAGGGTGTTATGAATTGGAAATCTATTGGAGTGCACTACCTAACAACTTATGTTCTTAGTTCTCTTGAGTACATTGGTAGGAGTGGAAATTTTGGGTCATATGGTTAGGTAGCCCTATGTTTAATGTTCAATACACTTTGTCCTTTAGCAAAGTGGCTACATCATTTTATATTCCCACTAGTAGTGTATGAAAATAGACTCCGGGTGAGGTGCTGTAGATCAGCACTGGACTGTGAACCACAAGGTCAGCAATTCAAACTATGAGTAGGAACACAACGCTTAACAACAAGCGTGAGGATTCCAGTTCCTCTACATCTTTCCCTAAATCTGATACTATGTTTTTTGTTTTTTTTTAATAGCCATTCTATTCTAGTGGGAGTCCTGGTGTGTCACTGTGGGTTAATTCACTGGACTGAAAGCTTTGAATCTCAAGGTCAGTGGTTCAAGCTCACCAGCTGCTCCTTGGAAACCCTATACAGGGTCACTATGGGTTGGAATCGACTCAATGGCACTTAACAACAAGTGGGTATGTAGCCATATCTGGTATTTCAATTTGTATTTCCCTGATGTTAAGCATCTTTCGTGTGCTTACTGTTTGTTGCTTTCTTGTTAAGAGTTATCAGTAGGGTTCCAACTCATAGCGACTCTATGATGTAGGGTTTCTAAGGAGTAGCTGGTGGGTTTGAACCACTGACGTTGTGGTTACCAATCCCATACTTACAGTGCTGGAAAACTCCACTGTGTGGAGTTGAGAGAATGAGGTTAAAAATGTTTTTAAAAAAAGGAAGTAATGTTCTAGTGTTATTATGCAAATAGTTTGTACCTCAGCCCCCAACAATCACATTTTTTCATTTTATTACAATCACACTTTGAACTATGTAACTGAACTGGTCTGCCACTACAGTTAGTTCAAAATAAAATTAAAACACTTCCAATCTTTAACATTCAATCTCTAGCACTCATCTACTTACACTATTACAATTCAACATACCCCCATAATAAAAATGTAACAGACATTTTAGTGAATACCACCCAATCTCTGAAGGACAGGTGCTTAGAGATTCACAGAAAGTTTCTAATATTCAACAGCGGAATCTATTCAACAAAGTCCATCTTCAGACTTTCACTAAAACCTAAATCAAGCCAGGAAACGCTTACCATAAGAAACAGATTATATATAGCTCCAAGTTAGAGAAGATGCACAGCAACTAAAACAGCTCCATTTTAAACAAAATCACAAGCCTCACATCATTTCAGTGGCTTTCAAACCTATTTTAATTTTAACATTAGCACTCAATTTCCTGTGATATTGGTACAGAAAAACCAATTAAGTCAAAAATTAAAACTTCCCTTTGGTGGCAGTTTTATGAAAAAAAAATAAGCAAAAAAATGTTTTAAGAGAAAAGCAATGCCTCTCCAAAATTAATCAGTGAAATATCAGGGCACTAAATGTACCAAATGGAGCCCTGGTGTGATGCCGGAGGACAAGCACTGGACAGCTAACCACAAGGTCAATGGTTCAAATCCACCAGCTATTCTTTGGACGTCCTATACAGCGCTGCTATGAGTGGGAACCAATCCGACGGCACTTTAACAACAACAAATACTTTTCATCAATCTTAATACTTAAAACATGTGTGGTCCTACAGAATAATGTTAACTTAAGGCCAGTACATAAACAATCAGGAAACAAAAGGTAACAGCTGACCACACAAAAAGCCACTGAGAAAGGAAACTGTTGAAAGGTTTTGAGTTAAGATGAGATTACATTCTGCTGAGCTGAAAACAGACTAAAAAAGGCTGAGCAGAAAAGCAGAGATTAGATCTCATCAACATCAATGTGAAATTGTTGTTGTTGTCAGGTGCCATCGAGTCGGAACCGACTCATAGCGACCCCATGCACAGCAGAACGAAACAATGTCTGATCCTGGGCCAACCTCAC
>NW_006408590.1:8988146-8994519 GCF_000296735.1 Chrysochloris asiatica
CCCCAGCTCCAAGCCTTCCAACCTTCTAAATATTCCTTTATATGTGGTTCAGAGTTCTGGGACCATCCCCTGAGCCTGCTTGGTCGGGTATTCTGTGTTGTTGCTGGCAGAGCTCTTACTGTACTTCCACCCGATCTGCCATCTTGCCTCAGAAACCCATATGTTAGTGGAGGCTTTTGTGTTGCATGATGATCAAATTTCTATGGATCCTCCCCTCAAAAGGAGAAAAGCCTGGCAATCTAATCTGCTATCATCATGAGAATAGCCTGACAGTATTTTGTTCAGGTGTGAACAGCCCCTAAAAATAATGCTAGGCAGAAGAAAGATGTGGTATAGTCAGCTTCCATAAATATTAGTCTTGGGGGCAGTTCTTTGTACATTCCATTATAATACCCCTATGGAGCATTTCTATGTCCTGTAGGGTTCTCTATGAGTAAAAATCAACAGGATGGCCAAAACAACACACTGAAGTTAAGTTAGAAAAGGACCAATGAAGCTTACCACCACTCATCTGTCCATTTGTCTTTAATTGTGGTGTTTTGCATGTTGCTGTGATGCTGAAAGCTATGTCACTGATATTTTAAATACCAGCAGGATCATCCACGGTAGACAGATTTCAGCTGAGAGCATCTAGACTAAAACAGACTTGGAAGGAGAGGTGTACTACACTTCGGAATATTTAGCCACTGAAAACTTTATGAATAGTATTGAAACACTGTCATGTATCACACCAGAATATTGAAACATTATGAATAGCACCATAGTATTGTCAGATATAGAACAAGAAAATGAGCCTCACAGGTTGGAAGGCACTCAAAATACGAGTGTGGAAGAGCTGCCTCCTCAAAGTACAGTTGATCATGAAGGCATGTATGGAGTAAAGCCTTCAAGACCTTCACTGGCTGATGGGACACAACTCAAAATGAGAAGTAATAGCAGTAAACATCAATTAATAATCAGAACACTTAATGTAAGAAGTATGAACCTAGGAAAACTGGAAATTGTCAAAAATGAAATGGAACACATAAAGATAGGTATTAGGCATTAGTAAGCTGAAATGGACTGGTATTGACCATTTTGAATCTAACAATCATAGTTTGGAGTCCTGGTGTGATGCTGTAGGTTAATGCACCAGATTGTAAAGCCATTTGTACTGCAAGGTTGGCGGTTCAAGCACACCAGCTGCTCCTCGGAACCCCAATACAGGGTCACTATGGGTTGGAATCGACTTGAAGGCACTTAACAACAACAACAATCACATAATTTACTATGCCAAGAATGACAAATTGAAGATGAATGGCGTCACAGTAATCATCCAAATAAACATTTTAAGACCTATCTTGAAGTATGATGCCGATTGTGATAAGATAATATTCATATGCCTACAAGGAAGACTACAGTCTTGGTGTGACATTGCAGGATAATGCACTGGACTGCAAGGTTGGTGGTTCAAACCCAAAAGCTGCTCCTCAGAAACCTTACATAGGATCACTATGAATTGGAACCTACTTAACTACACTGAACAACATTCATCAACTGATGTACATCTGCTCTGCTACAACAACAAAGAGTTAGTAATACCATTATTATTCCAACTTTAGCACTAAGCACTAAAATCAGTGATAAATGAAATTGTGTGGTGCTGTAGGGTCAGCATTGGACGGCTAATCACAAAGTTAGCAGTTCAAATCTACCAGTCACTCCTTGAAAATTCTGCATAGCGTCGCTGTGAGTCAGAACTGCACTTAACAATAACCAACTTCTTCAGTCTGAAGTTGATCAAACATGCAATCAAACTGTATTGATAATTACTGGTAAGTGGAATGCAAAGGTTGGAAACAAAGAGGAAGGATCAGTAGTTGGAAAATATGGCCTTGGTGATAAAAATGATGCAAGACAGTATTTTGCAACACCAATTTATTCATTTAAAATACCTTTTTAAAACAACACAAAAGACCCCAATATACATAGACCTAACCAGATGGAATATATAGAAATTACACTGACTACTCCATCTGTGGGAAGACATAGTGAAAACCTCCTTATCATCAGCCAAAACAAAGACAGGGCAATCTGTGGAACAGACCATTAATTCCTCATAAGTAGGTCCAGGCTGATGCTGAAGAAAATTAAAACAAATCCACAAAAGTCAAAACATAACATAGAGCATGGTGTGGCACTGTAGTATGAGACTGGACTTTGAACCACAAGGTCAGCAGTTCAAATCCACCAGCTGTTCCTTGAAAATCCTATACATGGTCACTATGAATCAGAACTGACTCAATGGTACTGAACAGCAACAACATATCCCACCTGAATTTGGAAATCACCGTAAGAACAGATTTGATGCCCCAAAACCAGAAGAGTTGTGGGATGACATCAAGAACATCATACAAAAGAAAGCAAGAGGTCATTAAGAAGACAAGAAAAAAGGAAAGACAAAATGGATGTCAGAAGACTCTGAAACTTGCTCTCCAGCACAGAGATGCTAAACCAAGTGAAAGATTGAGGAGATACAAGAACTGAACAAAAAATTTCAAAGGGCAGTTCGCGAAGACAAAGTCAAATAATATAATGAAATGTGCAAAGATTTGGAGTTAGAAAATCAAAAGGGAAGAACACACTTAGCATTTCTCAAGTTCAAAGAACCAAAGAAAAAAACTCAAGCTTCAACTTGAAATACTGAAGGATTCTTTTGGTAAAATGCTGAATGATACAGAGAGCATCAACAGAAGATGGAAGGAATACACAGTCACTTACCAATAAGAAATGGTCAATGTTTAACCATTTTAGCATATGATCAAGAGCCAATAGTACTGAAATAAGTCCAAGGTGCATTGAAGGCATTGGCAAGGAACAAGGCTCAGTGAATTGATGGACAAACCATGATGCAGCATTGGAGGCACTCCTCTGTCAGGCCAAAGTAATCTGGAAGACAGTTTGTTCCCACTCCAAAGAGAAGTAACTCAACAGAATGTGGAAGTCACCAGACAATATTATTAATATCATACACAAGTAAAATTTTACTAAAGATAATTAAAAAATGGCTGCAAGAGGTTCAAGCCAGATTCAGACAAGAACATGGACTGGGATGATATCATTGCTATTGTCAGATGGATCTTGGTTGAAAGCAGAGAATACCAGAAAAATGTTTACCTGTGCTTTACTGACTGCACAAAGGCTTTGGATTGTGTGGATCATGACAAGCTATGGACAACACTGCTAATAATGGGTATTATGGGACACTTAACTGTGTTCACAAGGAACTTGTACATAAACCAAGAGGCAGTCTTTCAGATAGAACATGGGGACATAGAATGGTTTAAAATCAGGAATAGTGTGCACCAGGGTTGTATTCTTTCACAATATCTATTCAATTGGTATAATGAACAAAATAATCCAAGAAGATGGACTGTATGAAGAACACAGCATCAGGACTGGAAGAAGATTCATTAACAGCCTGCAACAGGTAAATGATATAACCTTGCCTGCTGAAAGTGTAGAGGACTTAAAATACTTACTGATGAAGATCAAAGTCCATAGTCTTCAGTACAGGTTACATCTCAATGTAAAGAAAACAAAATTCCTTAACATGGAACCAAAAAATAACATCATCATGATAAATGGAGAAAAGACTGAAGTTGTTGAAAACTTCATTTTGTTTGGATCTATTATCAACACTCATGGAAACAGCTATCAAGAAACCAAATGAGGTAATGCATTAGGAAAATCTGCTGCACAAGACCTCTTTTAAAGTTTTTAAGAGGAAAGATGTCAGTTTGAGGACTAAGGTTCACCTGACTGAAGTCACCGACCAGCAACGAACTGCAAACCACAAGGTGAGCAGTTCAAGCCCACTAGCTGCTCTTTAGAAACCCTGTGCTTATCCTACAGCCAGAGACATGACATGTTTTTGGTAATTGTCCAATAGGCACAAGCATCTAAATGTTAAGTGCCACTGAGTTGGTCCCAACCCATAGCAACCCTGTATACAGTTTCCAAGGAGTGGCAGGTGAACTTAAAACTGCTGACCTTGTGGTTCAAACAGACTTTGCAGTCCAATGCATTACCCCATAGCGCCACACCATAACTTCAATAAATGTGAGTACAGACGCTGTGTAGGGTTTCTGAAGCAGCTGTTAGGGTTGAACTGCTGCCCTTGTGGTTCATAGTCCAGTGTTGATCCTACAATGCCACACCAGGACTTAAATGAGCCCACTCATGTTGTTGTTGTTGTTAAGTGCCATCAAGTCAATTACGACCTACAGTAACCATGTATGGTTTCCAAGGAGCAACAGATGAGCATGAACCGCCAACCTTGTAGTTCAAATAACTTTGCAGTCTGGAGCATTAACCCACAGTGCCACACCAGGACTCCGAGCCCACTCATACGCTTAGAAAATAAAGACTTACATGTGACAGGTATCTCATTAGGACCGGTAAACAGCTTAGTTCTATGTTCCTTTTATCAGTGCAACAGAACTCTACTAGATTTTTGGGGGGTTTTTTGGTGAATGAAACTGAACTTGTATTCTTCAATACAAAGCAATATGCTTTCTTCAACACATTCTAAGTTTAAAAAATCTAGACGTGCAAACAATTGACACCATGACACAAAACAGTACTATCTAGGCTTAAGGTTATTAGTCCAAAATAATTGTATTAATCATTTTTGCTTAAGGACCCTGGGTAGTGCAAATGGTTTGTGCTTGTCTGGTCCAAGTTCATTTAGCAGTATGGAGGAAGAAAAGGCCTAGAGATTTGCTTCCATAAAGACTAGCCAGGAAAACCCTATGGAGTAGTTATACTCTGTTACACGTGGCTCCACCATGATTCAAAACCTACTTGATTAAACACAACAAATTTACTTGATATTTTTCTTATTCATTGCCTAGCAGACCTACAGCTGCAAACAACAAATAAACTTTTCAACTTTTGTAAACTAAGAAATGGGGCTTCTTTTAACCAAGAGTAGCCATGATTCAAACTGTAGTCAACTAGGACACACAGTTATTTGCCCTTCTGGATTTACTCAATATTTACAACTGATTATAAGTTGTCATTTATCTAAAAATAGTTTAAGCACCTATCAAATTCAAGTCTCTTAGTCAGTTCTCACATCATTAGCCTACTATCAAAATAAAACAAAACGACTCAAATTCACAATTAGGCCCTACATGTTGCTGTTAGTTGTTATGCATGCCAAAGTAGTATTGCTCCATAGGCTTTATGGCTGAGGAAAAAGCAGTGCAACAGGCCTGACTTCCCAAGTGCCTCTGGGTAGGTTCCCATCACCAACCTTTGGTTGTTGCTAAGTACCATAGAGTTGGTTCCGACTCTTAGTGACCCAGTAACAAAGTGGTGTGTTTGAACTGCCAACCTTGTGATTGCTGCTGCTGTTATGTGCCGTGGAGTTGGTTCCAACTCAAAGCGACCCTGTACAGGGTTTCTGAGGCTGTAAATCTTTATGGGAGCAGAAAGCCTCGTTTTTCTGCCGCGGAACACCTGGTAGTTTTTCAAACTGCTGACCTTTCGGTCCACAGCCCAATTCGTAACCACTACACTACCAGAGCTAACATTGTGATTAGCAGTCCAGTATTTATCCTACAGCACCACATGTCTCCTGAGACATGTTTGTTGTTTCTAAGTGCCATCGAGTCGGTACCAACTCACAGGAACTCTGGATAGGGTTTCCGAGGAGCAGCTGATGAGTTTGAATTGCTGACCTTGTGGTTAGCAGTCCAGTGCAGCCTACAACAAGAGGCATGAAATGTTTTTGGTCCAATAAGCACAAACATCTGTATACAAATTTTACCAATCTTAAAGGTCTATCTAGTTGAAGTACAATCTCTCCTAACACAGAACTGTTGCATCTCAAATAACACACAAACACCCCTGCTGACCTGGAGATAAATGAGTGAAGAGGAAGGGCTGCTTGGTCTGAAGTATCATGATAGCTGGGGACTACTGATAAAAGATAAAAAATGATAAAAGAAACAAGGGTAAACGGCTACAATTTGATGAACTTGACCTATGCTTATGGATATACTAGCTCAAAACACCAACCAAGAAGGAAGGAACCTTCATCCTATTCCCTCTGTATGCAGGGTTGATAGGGATGAGCAACTTAGACACTGGCTACCTAAAATGGGTGGGGTGGGCTGCTAAAGGCCTGAAGTGTGACTGGCTTACAAGTTTTCAAGAGGGAGTTTAGTTTCAGAATGCACAGGGGAAGGTAGAATCTCAACCTTGTCTAGGCAGGTCTGGTGAAAAAAGAAGGGGATAAGATTCTAATGATTCATAGTAATTGTTAACATGACTAATTGTGACTGTTTTGTAACAAAAAGGGGGAAGTAGTTATCTTACAGTCCAG
>NW_006408590.1:8994619-9008925 GCF_000296735.1 Chrysochloris asiatica
GAACAGAGGACCCTAGGACCATCAAGAGAGAATGGCACTAGCGGAATGTGGGACCCTATCCTGAGAAGCAGGGACACCAGAAATGGAGGCAGAAACAACATGGAGAGAGAGAGAGAGAGAGAGAGAAGCAGCAGCTGAGGACTCTGTAGACTCATGGAAAGAGAAAGGCTGTGTGTGCTGGCAGTCAGGAGGCAGGCCTGCAAAATGTGCCTTTTGGTTACTTACATGATTATATATTTCTGAGTGTTTTTGTGTACATAAAAAAAAAAAAAAAAAAAAAAAACAGAAAAAGGGAATAGAAGCAAATACTGTTGAATGATGATGCATGGAAGCAATTGAAATCATTGCAATTAAATAAAATACGATAGGATGAGTGTAAACAGATGTTCTCCAATGCAAACTATCACTCAATTCACAATAAAAACTTAAATAACAAAATCAGAAAACACTAATACTCACATTCTGTTTAAGTACAGATTCATTTCTCTTAAGAACAATTATTGCTAAGTAGACTATTCTACATACTAGTTTTCCCATGAAATATTACCCCACGTGCATTCTGCCCTTCTTTCTCTCTTCCTGTCTTGCTCCCAACCCACAATTTGGCTTTAAAATTAGTCAAACCAACACTGGGCATTTAATCTTTGTGTTTCTTCATATATAATGTTATTTGCTGCAATGGAGTGAATCTCAACTCTTGACGAGCCTACGTGTGCAGAGTAGAACTGCTCTATATGGTTTCCAAGGCTGTGATCTTTTTTGGAAGCCAATCACCAGGTCTGTCTCCCTGGTGCCTCTGGGTGACTTCAAACCACCAACCTTTGGCCTGCAGTGAGGTAATTAACTGCTTACATCACCCAAATATACAACAATATATAACTGAACACATACATCTTCCAAACCTATTTTTCACCAAAAGCAACAATGATGTATGTCCCTGAACCTCCTTGCTTTAAAGAACAATTGGCAATTAGTGTTTTAAAGTCAAGTAGTTATCTAAAGTGAGGATTATTTTGATTCTATTTTGTTGTTGTTGTTAAGTGCCATTGAGAGTTTGACCCATAGCAACCCTGTATAGGGTTTTCAAAGAGCAGCTGGTAAGCTTGAACTGCTGACCTTGTGGTTCAAACCAACTTTCCAGTCTAGCACATTAACCCGCAGTGCCATCTTAATTCTAAAATAACGTTTCACTCCACAATGATCAGATCCTTAAGACTGTTGTCGTATGTCGAGTGGATTCTGATTCATAGGAATTCTATGTTAAGTGCCATTGAGTCGATTCCGACCCATAGTGACCCTTTATAGGGTTTCCAAGGAGCAGCGGGTGAGCTTGAACCACCAACCTTGCAGTTCAAATGACTTTGCAGTCTGACACATTAGCTCACAGCGCCGCACCAGGACACCATAGTACACAGGATTTCCTAGGCTATTTTTATAAGAGTGGATCTCTTTCTCCAGTGAAGCCCCTCCTTGGAGGATTCAAACCACCTCCAAACCCTACGTGGGGTTGCTATGAGCCAATAGTTGATGAAACTGACAAAAATTCTGAGATGGGTTAAATATTTTTCCAAAAAAGTGAAGCATTATTTCTAATAAACAACCATATTAAAATGGGATTTATGGGGCTCAACGGTTCTTACGAATTGACTTAGCCAGATATTCCCTTCCTCTTGTCCAATAAAATGCCCACCATATAATACTTTATAGTCCTGGTGTGTGGCGCTGTAGGTTAAGTACTGGACTGCATGATCGGCAGTTTAAACTCACCAGCCAGTCCTCAGAAACCACATACAGGGTTATGAATTGGAACCCACTTGATAGTACTTAACATCCGCCTGCCTTCTCTGACACACACCAGCAAATTCTAACCCAAAATCTAAATATCCTTTGATTCATCTGCAAATGCATCTTCCTGACCCTAACCTGCAGGGTCACCAATGATGGACAGGTTTCTGCTGAGCTTCCAGACTAAGAGGAAGGAGAGGCAGATTACTCCTGAATGTTTATCCAATGAAAACCAACCTTATGACTAGCAGCAGAAACATACAGTACTGGAAATGATGTGGCAATGTAAGATAAGCAATGGGCTACAAACTACAGGATGGTGGTTCAACCCTGACAGCTGCCCCTTGGAAACCCAAGTCAGAACTGACTTGTAGGCATTTTAACAACTAAGTGGTAAAACTAAACTTCTTTCCAAGAGTAAAAAAACTTTACATACACTCAAAAAAACCCTTGTCCACAATCATTTCTCTCTTCAAAGGAAACAAACCTAAAGATTCAATATCAAGAGAAAGAATCATACATTTCTTGATTTAGAAATTTAAGATTAAATTTATTCAATGATATATAACTTTCAAGCTTCAGTACCACTGACAGACTAAAAGAAATCACCTTGTATCTTATGGAATTTTTTGTCCACCCCATGCTTTGACATCTTTTCAAAGCAAATCCACGATTTTCAATTGTTTTGGACTGTAAAAAATTCTTTAGTTTTGTTTACTTTTTTATTCTCATCCATGATTTCACATCATGTTAGGCACCCTTTCTCCTAAGTTTTCACTGACACTGTCTTATATAAATCAAATACAATTGACTGATATTTTCAACCATGTCACTCTGTAAAATATTACTTAATTACCATTTTAGCCAAAGTTAATGCAATATCCAGGATATGCTTCAAAGTAATGGGGGTAGAGTAACTGGGGGTAGAGTAAGTCAATGAAGACATGTAAAAAGCCCATTAGCCATGAGCAGAGAATTATTGAAGCTCTATCCTGGTGTGGCAGGAGCTCTGAAAGAGTTGTGGTTACGAATCGGGAGGCTAACTTCAAGGTCAGCAGTTTTAAACTACCAGCTGTTCCATGGGAGAAAGATGAGGCTTTCTGCTCCTGTAAAGATCTGCAGCCTCGGAAACCCTGTATAGGGTCACTATGAGTCCGAACCTACTCCACAGTACTTAAACAACATCCTGGTGTGGTGCTGTATGATAAAGCACTGGACCAAAGGTCGGGCTGAACCACAGGTCAGCGGTTCAAACTCACCAGCTGCTCCTCAGACTCTATATACAGCGTCACTATGAGATGGCATTGACTTGACAGCACTTAACATGACAGGTACAAGGAGACACACTGTACTGGTATTTCATTTGAAATTTACCATTAAAAAGTTTTCTAAAAAAAGGAAGGTCACATGAAGACAACTTCTTGTTACATGCTGTCAAGTCGGCTGGTGGGTTTGAACAGTCAACCTTGTGGTTAGTTGTACAGTGCTTATCCTACAGAGCCATAGCGGGACTCCTTGTTAGTAATCTAACAACCATATGTCAACGTATCTCTTGAATAGAAAAAAAAGACAAGCACAACCATAAAGATGAAGTTCTGGTGTGGCGCTAAAAGCACTGAACTGCTGACTTCAAGTTTCTGGTTCAAGCCCACCAGCTGCTCCTATACAGGGTCGCTATGGGTTGGATTCAACTCCATGGCATGTAACAATAACCACCACCACAACCATAAAGCTTAGTCAAAATGTGGGACAAGTTGAGTATCGAAAAGAAAAAGAACTGTAAAACAATGACAGCTGATTGTAACATATCAAATAAAGAAGAATCCATGAAAAAGTCAATAGAAATTTTAAATGACCATTTTCCACCTCCAATGTAATAACTTAGTCAAAGAATTATCAAGAGATGACACATTAACTAAGTGAAAGGTTATTGGGGAACAAGGTCTCAACCAACCCAGGCTACTAAATGTAATGTAAAGGGGAAGACAAACTTCCAAAGGAAGAGATTCTGCAGAGACCACCCTAACTCAAGTGATCAAATGTAACTAAGCATCAAATGAAGTTTGATATAATCAGCATTAAGTGCCTTTTGATGTGATGTAAAATGAAGTACAAATATTACCTAAAAATTATTCTAGCCAAAAAGGTTGAAACTGAATCTAATCTTTCCCATATCAAAGCTCTGGGTTTAGACCACTCTTTAAGAATGAACTCTGGAAAATTTCAATGAAACCACAGCATACTATTCTTAGACTTCCAGATGACAAAATACAAATTCAGAAATCTGGAAGTTTTGATACAACAATTTTATGACGTTAAACACGGTGCACTTGAAAAATGAAAACCTACGTGTATTTCGTTGCTATGGCAACAAGGAATTTCAGAAAATATGAAACTTTGCAGGCTGGCTAGCTTTCATTTAAAACAAAAATGAAAACAAAACATTGTTTTTCTAAACGTACCAGGACTCCGAAAATAAATTTCACGACATCTTCCATAAAGTATGTTTTTTACCCAAACAAAAATGAAAATACTATCCTACAAAATTCTTAATACAACCAAATCACATTTATCTAAAGTCTTGAATTTTAAACCATTTAAATGTTATTCAGCTAGTACTAAAACAGTGTTTTAATTTACAATAGCCCAGAGAGAATTCTCGTTCCCGATGTATCAATTCCGATAAATCAGACTGTCGCTTGGAAAAAGGAAAAGTGGATACAAGGGAGAAAAGGAAGCAAGAGAAAGTCACAAAATCCCCTAAACCTCAGCATAACCATGCTCTCTACTCGAGAACTGCTTCTCTCTTTTGCTCTCGCAAACGCTCTAATTCTGGGAACAGTAACGTTTCGGAGAGGGCAGAAAGAACGTTGCCAAGTTTTTAAAAATGACGGGTATACATAACATAACCAATTTCGAATCAAAACGATACCGAAGGAAAGAATCCCACCTCGAGTATTTCCATGAACGTAAAAATGAGACGAAGCTGCCTCTTAGCTATTGTCTAGATAAAATATTTGTTCATACTAGCGCTTAACAGGAGAAAAAATAATTCTAAATCCCAATCAGTCACTGATCTCCATTCCCACCATTCTTCTGTACTCCGTCCTCAGGGCTCACTAGACCCCTGTATCCTTCTTCAGGCGACCAGGGCTTGGAGTACTCGGACGAACAGAGACGCGGAGAAGAGGTCGCCACGAGGCCCCACCACTCTCCTTCCTCACCTGCTCCGTGGCTGCGTCTCCTGACATGGTCTAAGGTGATCAGAACGTGCTTACTGGCTCGCGATGCGAAGCTAGGAAAGAAATATTAAACTAAAAGCCACCCTCAAATCAGTAAAGTTACCCCTTGCCCAGCGAAGCCAGACCACAAACACCAATCGCCACCGCCCACTCAGCTATGAATTAAAATGGCTGCGCCCCCTCCGGCTCAAGCAGAGGGTGTGACTTCAGAATTAACTTCCGGAGCAATGGGCGGACTTAAGAACGCCAGTAACCGGTGACTTTGGGCGCGCAGACTCAGACAGATCTCAACGGCGAGGCCGTCTGTTTGAACTGACGTCAGGGCTCTGGGGCTGATGAGGTTATTAATAAACGGATGGTCACCTGCTGAAAGGCGGGAAACCGTTTTGTCTGGATATTCGCGCGCCTTTTAAAATTTAATTACCACGCTAAGGAGCCGGGTTCCTCTTGTGTGAAGCTTAGCAGACACAGTATTTCGGGGAAGATGCCCGTCTTGGGCAGGAGAAAGATTTACAGTCTCGCAAAAATCATAAAAGGGTCACCATGAGTTCCGGTGTGGCACTGTATTGCTAACCGCAAGGTGGGTGGTTCAAACTCAGCAACTGCTCCTTATACAGGGTCGCAAGGAGTTTGAACTGACTTGAGGGCACTTGACAAAAACAGCATGTTGTTGTTGTTGTTAAGTGTCATCGAGTCGATTCTGACCCATAGTGACCCTGTACAGGGTTTCTGAGGAGCAGCTGGTGAGTTTGAACCGCCGACCTTACAGTTCAAACGGCTTTGTTGTCTGGTACATTAACCCACATCACCACACCAGGACGTTATTTCTAGACTACATGTCACATGAATTCTCTTGTATTATCTGTATTCTGTGTTTGCCTACAATAAACTAATATTGCGAAGAACACAGCCTTAATCATATTCACACTATCTTCCAATGCCATTTTCCCCCATTTTTATTATGAAAACTTAGTTTAAAGAATAGTACAATGACTACCTGTATACTAGCCACCTTGATTAATTGATGAGCATGAGCACTTTTGTATTTTGCTTTATACTTATGAATTTTAGAATATAGGGCTTTTTTTTTTTTTTTTGCAAAATAAGGTGAAAGTGATTTATAGACACATTTCATCCCCAAACAAATCACTTCATCTCTGAAAATACAAAAGAATATTCTTCTACATAGCCACAATATCATTTGTTGTTGTTGGTAAGTGCCATCAAGTTGGTTCCGACTCATAACGACCCTCTATAGGGTTTCTGAGGAGCAGCTGGTGGGTTTGAACTGCCAACCTTGTGGTTCACAGTCTAATGCTGATCCTACACCACCATACCAGTCTGGTGGTGGTGGTGATATGCGGTGGAGTCGATTCCTACTCCTAGGTACCCCACGTAGGGGTTCTGAGGCTGTAAATCTTTAAGAGAGCAGAAATGCTGACCTTGAAGTTAGCAGCCCAACTCACTATTCTTTCAGAGCTCCTTCACGCCAGTATACCCATTTAAAAAAAATTTTTTTTATGAGACCAGCTGGTTGTTTTAGAAATATCCCACATTCTAGATTTATCTGATTGTTTTCTTTATTTTATTCCTTCATCTACAAGTATTTCCTATAAACAAAAGTTTGCTCTAAAGGTATGATAGATTCAGGTTACATATTTTGTAACGAATACATCATAGGTACTTCATTTTGCATCCCATCAGAAGACCCATCAGACTCCTAGTTTGATGCTAAGTTTCATCACTTAAGATTCTCACATCTCTGTGTAGGTATCATTCCTCCCTTTGTAGTTATTGAGTAAAGACCTGGTGGCAAAGTCAGTAGTTAAGCATTCAGCTGCTAACTCTGGTGTGTCACTGTGGATTAATGCTCTTGAGTGCAAGGCTGGTTTGAACCAGAAGGTCGGTGGTTCAAGCTCATCAGCCACTCCTAGGAAACCCTATGCAGAGTTGCTATGGGTTGGGACCAATTAGATGGCACTTACAACAACAACCTGGTTTACCAGAAAACGATGTGGCAGTTGGCTTCTGTAAAGACCACAGTCTTGGAACCCCTTTGGGGCTATCCTATAGGTTTCTAGAGGCTTACTGTAAGTCACAACAAACTGATGATCAGCTGTAGGTATCAGTTACCAGAGCAATCTTCTAGGCGAGACTTTGGTACAGTGCCATTTTTTTCTCCCAATACATTTCCACCATGATTTGGTTATCCATTGATCTTTTCCTGAGTTAATAATGAAATGTTTCATGATTAAACAAATGATCATTTTAAATTCTATTATTTCTTCTACATTAATTCAAAGCACGTCTGTTTTAAAAAATTAGCCTTAAAAAAGCAGCTAAGTACTAATGGACCACATGAATATCAGTCTCCACAACCCTAAGACCATAAGACTTAGTGGCCTCAGTTTCTCTCTTTTAACACCATTTAAGGTAGATACACCGACTCGACGTATTACAACAACAACAAAGGTAGATGGAATATGTTCTATAAAACATGGAATATGTTGGATTCTGTAAAAAAAAAAAAAAAAGGGAAAGGTAGAGATCAGGAGCACAAAGTCAAACAGAAACTCGAGGAAAGTTTTGTCAAACTGAGGAGAATGTTAATGCAATCTTGCTAAACCCTTTGAACACAAAAAGCTGGGGTTCACAAGCTTGAGTAAGATTCAACATTGTCACCTTTAATAACCAGTTTAAAAATAAAGAGTATGATCTAACAATAATGTGCCAAGTGACGGAAAATGATTACCAATTGATAGCCATTCATATATTATTAAGGTGCTCTGGTAGCGTAGTGGTTACGAATCGGGCTGTGAACCTCAAGGTCGGCAGTTCGAAACTACCAGCGGTTCCACGGGAGAAAGATGAGGCGGTTTGCTCCCGTAAAGATTTACAGCCTCGGAAATCCTGTGTAGAGTTGCTATGAGTTGGAACCGACTCCACGGCACATAACAACAACAACATATATTATTTAATTAGGATTGGTTATAGAATCATTTTCTAAATCTAAAACGACTTTCACATTTGTATGCTAGCATTCTTCTAAGAATTTTCCCTCATGAGATGAAATTATTTACTTTACTAGAAAAGCTATACCACTGCTTAAGTGAGTTAATAATATTGTCGTTGTTATGTGCCGTGGAGTTGGTTCCGACTCATAGCGACCCTGTTCAGGGTTTCCGAGGCTGTAAATCTTTACAGGAGCAGAAAGCCTCATCTTTTCTCCCACGGAACAGCTGGTAGTTTCGAACTGCTGACCCTGAGGTTTGCAGCCCTATTCATAACCACTACGGTACCATACATGCTTCAAGTGAGTTAATAATACATGCTTCAAACATATATAAATGCATTGTACCTGGCTTTTACTTTTTAAAAAAGATTCTTTTGGTTTCACATACATACTCATAAATTGAATGTGTTTTGATCAACTACAGCCAAGAGAGTATGTATGATGCTCTAGAAGACAAGTGAAGAAAGTTTACTAAGGAGAAGGAAGTGATTAACTGTGTCAAATACTACTACGAAATCAAGTAAGATGAACACTAAGAACAGAACTTCAAAATCATATGGAATCTGTTTTGCTGAATCATTGAGACTGGGGGAACTCCCTAATCCAATATCAAGAAATAATCTTTAAATGTCAAACTAAAACGAGCCCTTAAAGCCATCATTAAGCTAACAACAGTTTAGTCCAATTATAAAGAATACTTGCCTTGAGCATTGTTTTTGTTGTTGTGTACCCTAGGGTTGGTTCTGACTCATAATGAAGGAGTGGCTGGTGAATTTGAACCTCCAACCTTGTAGTTGGCAGTCCAGTGTGTATCTGACATCACCACATAGCACTCTTATAAAGAATTTTCTGTTTGGTGCTACTGTAGGATAAGCATCAGACTGCTAACTGCAAGGTCGGCAGTTCAAACCCACCAGCAGTTCTTTGGAAACCCTGTACAGCAAAGTCACGATTAGTTGGAACCAATGCAAAGGTACTTACAACAATAACAATAACATTCCGACTCGAGGAGGAGATACCTGACGGTGGTAAAGATATATCAAGAATACACAGAAGGAGACAAAGAGAGAGACAATGAGGCACCTCAAAGCCAGGGTGGATACATCACTGGTGGGCAGCCTTGGGAGTACAGGCATCGTGGCCTCTGCAGGCAGCAACTCACTGTCCTGCAATCTTTACTGCATGTCCTCTAACCCGTAATGCATACCTGGGGAGGCCCCGGCCTCTGTTTTATTTAGGGGAGGAGCTTCACACCAAGCTGGGAGGGACTTAGGCAAGGTACAGCTAACATTCAGGTAACTTTACATCGTACTTTGCTGGTTCGAATCCCAGGCCAGCAACTTGGTTTCTCAGGCTCAATTAACATATCTATAGTCTCTGAGCTCAGGTGGGGGAAGGTGAGAGGTAAGGACAAAAGCTTGGGCGGAGTCCCGCTGTTTCGGCTTCCTGAGCCAGGTCTGCAGGAGGACTCGAGACGCCCAGGTGAATGGCCTGCCCTTGGAAAAGGATTAGGGAGGATGGGTTTTTTGTCTATAGAACAAAGAACCGAGAAGTAGCTAAGATATTATTCGTTAATCCTTTTGGAGAAAGGCTTAACCTTGCAACCTTTAGTCTTGGCTTTAGGAAAATATCACATTTATCTGTGGATTATCAAGAGCTCCGTGTACTAAATTAATACATGTAACAATATTAAGATGAAAAACAATTTGCTATTGACTGCCGAGTGGCTAGATCTGTTACACTCGGGCCTATAGGGCCTCGAACCTCTGACCAGTCTCACACGGTCCGCATCACAGGTAGAGATAAAATCCTGACACAATGTGAAGTATATAACCAATGTTTTTATTCAACTGCTCATGTGGAAATTGTAATGGGCATTGCATTTGGTTGTATATATTGCCAAAAAGAAATAAAACATTGTGAGAGACCTCATGTGGAGCTGTGGGTTAATGCGCTGGACTACAAAGTCGGTTTGAACTGTAAGGTTGGCAGTTCAAACTCAACAGTCGCTCCTTGGAAATCGTGTATAAGGTAGCTATGAGTTGGAGCTGATTCCACAGCACTTAACAACAACAACAACATTCCATCAAGGAGCCCTGGTGACCTACTGCGTTACATTAGACTACTAACCTAAAGGTCAGCAATTCGAATCTGCCGGCCACTCAGCAGGAGAAAGATGAGGCTTTCTGCTTCGATAAAATGTATAGCCTTACAAACCCTATATAGGGTCACTGCGAGTTGGAACCAACTCAACAGCACACAACAACATATTCCATTAATAATGGATTAGAAAAGGTCATGCTCAGAATAGCAATAAAACTATAAAATATTCAGGAACAGTTTGTCTTCAGGTCACATATGACTTCACAATTTTCAAACACAATGGCCAATTTGTAGTCCATTTCATCTTATTTGATGTCCTAGGAGCAACATTTAACAAAGATGATCATTCCTTTTGGAAATATTTTCTTCACATGACATTCTGATCACAAGTTTCTTGGTTTAGCTCCTACATCACTGGCCACAATCATTGAAATAAGTGTGTATTCACATATGTTGTGATTGTTGTTGTTAGGTGCTGTCAAGTCTGTTCCAACTCATAGAGCCCCTGTATAAGGTTTCCAAGGAGCAGATATTTGAACTGCTGACCTTGTGGTTTGCAGCCCAGTGCTGATCCTACAGTGCCACACCAGAAGTAGCAGTCAATAAATTAGACAGCTCTGGTAGCATAATGGTTACAAATCGGGCTGCGAACCACAAGGTCAGCTGTTCGAAACTACCAGCTGTTCCGTGGGAGAAAGATGAGGCTTTCTTTAGAAAAACCTGTAAAGATTTACAGCCTCGGAAACCCTGTACAGGGTCGCTATGAGTCAGAACCGACTCCACGGCACATAACAACAACAACAAAAACATTGCATTGGACAAATCTGCTGTAAAAAGATCTCTTTAACTATTAGAAAAGAAAATTGTACCTTTAAAGACTAAGGTGCACCTGACCTAAGCCTCACATGAATGGGAAAGCTAGTTGTTAGTGCTAGAGGCTGACTCATAGCAACCCTGTGTATAACAGAACAAAACATTGCCTAGGCTGGCACAGCCTCACAATTGTGCTGCGTTTGAGTCCATTTTTTTGCAACCACTGTGTCAATCCATCTTATTGAAAGTCTACCTCATTTTCACTGACCCTCTATTTTACCAAGTGTGGCGTCAGACAAAACAATGATTATGAGGATGCCTCTAGACCTGGCAGTGTTTCATTCTTTTGTCCATAGGATTGCCCTGAGTTGGAACCACTCTAGAGCAGCTAACAATAACAACATGTGCTATGGATTGTGGCACTGTAGGTTAAGTACTGGACTACTAACTGAAAGGTAGGTGGTTCAGACCCACCAGCCGCTCCTATACAGGGTTCTATAGGTTAGAATCAACTTGATGTCACTTAACAACAAAATCTGTTCTGATCATGACCTGTATGCCCATGGTTAGGTAATGAACTATTAACTGCACGATCAGAAAGTCTGTCATTTTAGAGAACTGATGGTGCCAGCAGCAGGATGTTGCTAGAAATGTGGTGCTGTGGGGTAAACATAGGACTAACAATTACAAGGTCTGTGGTTCAAACCCATCAGCTGCTCCTCGGAGAAAGATGAGACTGTCTGCGCCTATAAAGTTACAGTCTTGAATTGATTTGATGGCTGTGGTGGTTTGTTTTTGAATTATGACGTTAAGTGGGGTATACCTGTACTATTAACACATACAAGGAAGATTCAAAAGGTTCGTGGAGAAATGGAAGTAAAAGATACGAATTTTCACACGAACGTTTTGAAGCACACTCGTGTTTTATTACTATGAATTCTGCTACTTGCAATGTTTCTGAGAATCCCCCAGGGGGCAGACGAATACAATTTCCACCCAGTGATTAAACAAGGTGTTATGACGGTGCTTCCTTATCAAAAATCACTTAGGAGCATTAACTGGAATTCTAGAGTTCAGTCCAAATATGCTTAGCATATGATTAAAGAACTAATTTCTTATAACTTATAAAAGAATTTCATTAGAAACATAGATTGCAATTGCGAAATTGCTGAGCAGTTATTGTAAGGAGACACTTGGAATGGTACATCTTCCATCTGATCCATCTTTTTCAATCATTAAGATATGTATCTCTTCCCCATTTTTAATCCTTTGTTTGGAATCAGAAAAAAATCAATGAAACATCACTGATAATAAAGCAACGTTGTTGTAGTTGTTAAGTGCCATTAAGTCGGTTCCAACTCATAGTGATTCTATATAGGATTTCCAAGGTAGGTTTGAATGGCTAACCTTTCGGTTAGGAGTCCAGTGCTTATTTTACAGCGCCACACCAGTACTCTAATAAACTCTGTTAAATAACTGATTGGATTTTCAAAGTTGTTTGGATATTTCTACATCTCATGCCATAGTTAAAATTGGTCAGAAAAGGCAGTCTGCAAGTACAGGGTGTATGTGATACTTACTAAAGCACACAAGCCTGCTATAAATACATCAAGCATACGCCGTCTCCTCACCCTCAGCTATATTTTCCTAATGTTTCAAACTGCTTTTTATATTTTGATCTATTTTGCAAAAAGGTTAATAGGCATATGACTACTGCTATGTCGAGGGATGGGCAAATATTTTTAAAAGCTTGTGTGAGAAGGACACATATATTTGGGATTTTATTTTTAAAGTATGGATAACACTTCCAAGTGATGATTTCTCCATGTGCTTGATGAAACTAACTGGAATGACTATGCTCATCTTGAATTAAAATGTTGATTAAACTCATAACGTTATTTCCTACATTTAATCTGACTCTACTACTTGAGTTTAAAAGGATTTGAAAAGTAAAAAAATAGAGATAATCTGTTAAAACATGGGCATTGTTAAATTATAATTAATGTTTTAAATATTATAGTTAAAAAAACATTTTTAAGTTGTTCAAAATACTGTAACAACAATATTGGAGAAAATGCAAAGGAAATCAACCTCACAATCTCTATTCTGTACAGTCTTTTTTATATTTAACCATATACATACATTTTCCCCCACTGTAGTAAACACTGGGAATACACAATTTTGATTGATGTGCAGGACTATTTTTAAGTTTTTAAAATGTGAGGCCTATGCTAGTAGGCCACCACCCATCTGTCATTTTGTCATTGTGTGGTGACTAGCATGTTACTATGATACTGGAAGCTATGCCATCAATATTTTAAATACTCTTAGGGTTATCCATAGTGGACAGGTTTCAGTGGTGTTTCCATAGCAAGACAAACTAGGAAGAAAGGCATGGCAATCTACTTCTGAAAATTAGCCAATGAAAACCTTATGGAGTACAACAGAATATTGTCCAATATAGTGCTAAGACATTGAAGATGGTGCAGAACCAAGCAGAGGTTTTTTTTTGTTTTTTATGTTAGGCACGGAGTCTCCATGGACTGATTTGATGGTAACTAACAACAATGTGAACCTGGTGTTAGTGAGCTGGACTGCAAAGTCAGTTTGAACTGCAAGGTTGGTGGCTCAAGTTTACCAGCTGCTCCTTGGAAACCCTATACAGGGTCACTGTGTATGGGGACTGACTCAATGGCACATAACAAAAACAACTGTCTTCTGAGTAGTCGTGGTCAGTATGAAGCTTAAGGTTGGCAATTCAAACTCACCAAGCAGCTCCTTGGAAACCCTGTGCAGGGACTCTATGAGTTAGCACTGACTTGACAGCACTTAACAACAACAACACTGTTTCCTGAGAAAAACAGTTCTAAGCTTTTGTTAAGGATGGGCAACTGAGTCAGAATTTATCCGGTAGATCTGACTGTATTTAGAAAGATTAAATGATCCAATCATGGGTTCCATACTTAAAGAGATTAACTTGAAAAGAAGGCAAATACCTTGAGAGAGATACCATGTGGAGACTGGCAGAACCAATGGCAGAACCACTGCCTGGGCTCTGAAATAGCTCAGCAATTTAAACCAGGCATCTTCATTTAATCTTTCCTTACAATTAACCCCTATTTCCTTAAGACTGAATAAACTTCTGTCCTTTGCAACCTCAAGTGCAAAGTGATTTATCACAGCCACATTTTTTTACTGTAGATAAGCAATGGAGTTTAGTATCAGGGAGTTTGCTCAGCAGGGAAAGCAGCACAGAGGAGGCTGCCCTACACCTCCTCCAGGTGGAAGCCTGGACAACGCAGACCTACACCAGCGCTCTGACTTAGAGCGATGATTATCAGGACATAACC
>NW_006408590.1:9010030-9011559 GCF_000296735.1 Chrysochloris asiatica
CTATCTCCTTTCACAAGATCCATCTAGACAAGATGAAAACTATTCAGTGGGGATTCTACCTTCCCCCACACACTTTGAAACTAAACTCCCTCTTGAAAACTTGTAAGCCAGTCACTTCGTGTCTTGATAGCTCCCCATTTTAGGTAACCAATGTCTAAGTTGCCCGTCCCTATCTACCCTGTCTACGGAGGGGATAGGATTGATACTTGATGTAAATACTCCTTCCCTCTCAGTTGGTATTTTGAGCTACTACATTCATAAGTATAGAACAAGTTCATCAAATTGTAGCAATTTACACTTGTTTCCTTTATCAAAAAAAATTTTTTTTAACTTCCTCTAGTTGAGTTCTGATCATCAAGCCATCGAAGCTAGGTCAAATGGTTGCTGTCTACAAGTTTGGGCGTTCTTGTGCATCTCCCCTCACTTTCTATCAGCTGGATGCTTCACTCTCAGCTCTAACCCTCCATGGCTATGTCCTTATTCATGGGCTCAGGAGTCTCCATGTCTCACCACACTCCAGACCAACCAGTCCTTCCTCTTATCTCTCTCATCTCCAGATTGACAGGAGTCTATGAAACTTGGTCGAACTCAGCCCGTATCTTCATTCCTGCCTTTCCCCCTCTTCCACTCACCAATTGACCAACGTAGTCACCAACAATCTTACATGCCTGTTCATGTGTTCCCTTTGAGTTTCAGTCTTGGAGAGGGTTTGTCCTGAAGGGACTTGATTGCTTGCCTTGATGGCTCCCCAGCAACCAACTTGGTTGTTATTATAGTAGCCAATCAGACTGCCAATTTGGTTTTGGATTTTTTCTGCTGTTCTTTCTTTCAAGAAATATCTTCTGTTCCTATAGCTGTTTCAGGCTGGTTTGCTTATCCTTTCTAGTGGGAATGTCCCACCTCAGAAGGTTCTGAATGGGACTCAGGATTCCACCTAAGGTCCTATATACTACAAAGGCTCTACAAGAAGCCTATTTCACTGGGAAAGTTCTAGAACCCCTTTTAGGTATTCCAAACAGTTATAGGCTGAAGATGGGCTTACAAGCTTTCTTAGAGCCACATTTTTTTTTTTTTTACAGATAAAGAAAATGTAAGCAAAACACTTTTTCTTTAGTTGCAATTACAGATATGTATTTCAAAGTAAGCAAACATCAATTTAAGTTTAAGAGAAAAAGGAATGTTTTATGTGCCTCTTAGATTCTTTTTTTTTTAAGTTTTTATTGTGAATTATGTGTTAGTTTACATAGGTGAACATTATCTTTACATTTATCCTATTGTAGTTTGTTTCATTGCAATGATCACAATCATCAAACACCCCAAGGGTATACCCCACACTCCTGCTCCCTGGTTGCCAGCACACAACCCCTGTCTCTTCCTGAGTCCAGAGTCCCCAGCCACTCCTTCTGTCCACATCATTACCTCTGCCTCCATCCTTAGTGTCACTGCCTCCCTGGACAGGGTCACACACTTCGCTTTTCTCCCTTGATGATTCCAGGGATCTCCACTCCTGGAGGGCAAAATCAGCCACT
>NW_006408590.1:9012528-9016694 GCF_000296735.1 Chrysochloris asiatica
GCTCCAGACTGGTCTGCTTGTCCTTTCACATGGGAATGTCCCACCTCAGAAGATTCTGGATGAGGATCAGGATTCCACCTATGGTCTTGTGCAATGCAAAGGCTCTGCAGAGCGCCTCCTTCACTGAGTAAGTTCTAGCCCCATTTTAATTATTCCAACCAGTTATAGGCTGAAGATGGACTTACAAGTCACAGCCACATTTTGATAAATTATAAATGTCTCCTATCTCCTTTTTCTGTTGGAAATAGAAATAATTTTTTAAAAAGAGATTAACTCTGAACACAACCTTATATCCTGTAAAAATAATGCATCTTTTAGAACTTTGCTTTTATCATTTTCCCTATTATCCTTTATCTTGAGAATTATATAAAAGATGTATTTGTTTTCTAAGAGAAAAATCTACAATCTTCATAAATTTACATTATTTTCAATGCCATGTCTGTTTTCAGTACATGAATTTGGCCCACAAAGGGCTCTCAGTAAAGTATGTAAAACAGTGTAATAATATTCTACACAATAGTACAATGCGACTACTATGTGTGGTGACTTTCATCTAAAGACTCTTCGAAATTCCTTTTATGATGCAACAAATACTTAGACTCTATGATGGTTATTTCTTTGTTTACTAATAATAGGACATAGAAGAATGGAATGTGCTATCCCTGACACAAAGAGTTCTGCTGGAAGTATAGAAATAAAATGTTCTTATACTTCAGTGACTAAAGAGAAAATGCTTGTGGAAAAGAGATAAAGCAAAGTTCTAAGAACTAAGTATTTATTATTTCTGTGCTGGTTAGTTGGAACACTTGTTGGATGGGATCACAGTTTGGATCCGAATGTGGCTTATTTATGTTTCCTAATTTCTCTAACCATAGCATGCCTCCTGTAATGGTTAAGATTATGTGTCAATTTGATTAGGCCATGATTCTCAGTTGGATTATGCAATCATCCTCCATTTTCTGATTTGATGTGAGTAGCCAATCAGTTGAACAGGAAATTTCCATGGGGATGTGGCCTGTATCCTATATATATATATATATATATACACATTCTGGCAAAGCTTGCTCTTTCTCAATCCTGTGTCCAAATTGTCAGTCTCTGACCTCCGGTTCTTGGGACATAAACCAGCAACCTACCAGCTGATCTGCAAATTTTGGGATTCGCCAGCACCTGCAGCACTATGAGCCAGCAATCTATCACCTAACCTTTTGATTTTGGATTTATCAGTCTCTGCAGCCATGTGGGTCAGTAGAAGCCTACAGCCTGATGCCTGACCCATAGAAAACCCAGCCTAAGACATTTAGTACCGAAGTTGATTCTAGAGGAATAAAATCATGAAGATGAGTTTTCTGAATTGATTCTCAAGCCTGGCTAATCTTGAAGACACTGATGACTCTGCCTCCAGTAATAAAGAGGACACTGATAATCCATGGCATGAGGTGGCAGTAGAAATACATGAAATATCACAACCACGGAATCAATATTTGTGAAAGCCAAAGGACTAGGTGATTCAATATTTGATAGGGTTTCTTTTTGTTTTGTTTTGTTTTTTACAATTTTGTCAGAATGGGAAGTATGAGGGAGCTTCAGAAAGTTTGTGGAAAAATAGAATGAAAAGATAATGGAAGTTTTCACCAACTTTTTGAAGGCCCCTTGTATAAGAAAGCTGGATGGTGGGCTCTACTTATGCTAGACCAAGTGGTGAAAGAAAGGGCCAAGCTTAAAGATTCCGAGTCACAGCTTAAGCACCACATAACAGACCTGAAAGTTGCCACTTATGTTCTGAACGAAAGCTTTATTTCTTGTAGTAACAGAGCTGATATTGCCAAAACCCAAATCTAGAGTCTTATTGCAAGAATGGCTGATATTATAACACCATTCCCTAACTCAGATACTGGCTGAAGTAAAAGTGAGGGCATTAATTGGGAATAAAAAGGATCCTAAGACTTGGCATAAGGATTTATGGGACGATAATCCCATAAATAATCCCATGGAATGGGGCCACCGAGCTCCTAAATTCTGATGAATCACTCCTGTCAGCAAAATCAGTCCTCTTACTCCCATTAAAGATATTATTCCATTTTTATCTGCTAAGCCACTCACCTGAGTAAAACCATTATCTCTTCCACCCTCATTTAATGACATTAATCCAGCTGTGCTGTAAAGCAGATGTTTTACAATACAATGGGAGAATCCCCACATTGGACCCCTGGCATTAGAAAGAAGGGTTAGTATGGTATGAAAAGTCATGGAAGCCATTAGAACTGCCCCAACCTAGAAAAATTGTTGATGTTGTTAAGTGCCCTCGAATCAGTTCCCACTCATAGCGACCCTGTCTATATAGGGTTTCCAGGGAGCGGCTGGTGGATTTGAACCTCTGAGCTTGTGATTCAAACCGACCTTGTGGTCCAATGCATTATCTTGCAGGAACACACCAGGACTCCACCAAAAGCAATACCACATTCCTGGAGGGATTGCAGGACTTGGATGTAGGGGTGATGAGTTCCACTACATAGCCAATTAACTTGCCTATCTAGCCTGTGCAAAATATAGATGGATTTTGGAGAATGACAGTGGATTATCATAAACTTAACCAATTGGTGACCCCAATTGCAGCTACTGTTCCAGATATTTTTTCATTGCTTGAGGAAATTATTACATCTCCCGGTACTTGATATGCAGCTATTAATCTGGCCAATGCCTTTTTCTTAATTTCAGTTTTGAAAGTTCACCAGAAGCAGTTTGTCAGCTGGCAAAGCCAGAAAATACAATGTCACTATTCTATTCTGGGGTATATCAACTCTACAGCCTTTGATCATAATTTAATCCACAAGATTCTTGATCACCTTCTTTACCACAAGAGAGTAGGAAATAAATCTGACAAAAAAAATTAGCCATCTTCCACCTCAGTGAAATTTTAGGAGTCCAGTAATGTGGGATATATAGAGGTCATCCTTCTAAAGTTGTTGAGTCTGGAATCTCCTGTGTCTAAAAGGACGTACAACACCTGGTGGGCCCCTTTGGATTTTGGAGGCAACACAGCCCTTGTTGGAGTCCTGGTGTAGCACTGTAGGATAAGCACTGGACTGCTAACCACAAGGTCAGCAGTACAATCCCATCAGCTGCTCCTTGGAAACCCTCTGCTGTGTCACTATGAATTGGAACTGACTCAATGGCACTTTAACAAAAATAACAACAACAAATAGCCCTTATGTGTTCTGGCCTATCTATCAAGTGACTTGACAAATTACAAGTTTTGAGTGGGGCTCAGAACAAGAGAAAGCAGCAGGTTCAGGACTGGCAGAATGAATAAATCTGTCTTGAAACAAGTACAGCCAGATGTTCCTTCGAAGTACAGATGGAGAGACTTTGTGTGACCTACTCAGGACATGGTACTGGAGGACACCATGCTTGATAAAGTAGAACCCAAACCAAACCAAATCCACTGCCATCGAGTTATTCATACTACGACCCTGTAGGATAGAGTAGAACTGCTTCCGAGGGTTTCTAAGAGCAGACAATCTCATCTTTCTCCTGTGAAGCGACTGGTATGTTTTAACCAACAACCATCCAGTTTGTGGTCCAATGCTTAAACCAACGCAACACTAGGGCTCCTTGGTAAAGTAGAGGGTCAGCAAAATAGAAGACTCTTAATGAGATGGCTTGACACAGTGGCTGCAACAGCGGGCTCAGACAGTAATGATTTTGAGGATGGCTCAGGACCATCTGTTGTACATAGAGTCACTATGAATCAGAGCCAACTTGTCAGTACCTAACAACAACAGAACTCATAAACAATAAAGCAAATTGAGGTATTTTTGTTTGTTTGTTTTAGTAAAATATTTAATTTTGCAATGGATTTTCTCTTAAAGTAAAACACTAACCACCTCTCCTCCCAAATACTCTATGGAAGTCAAATATAGGAATGCATAAGTTTTATAAATGGCCCAAACCAAATCTTGGTGTGGCACTATGGGTTAATGCACTGGACTGCAAAGTCATATGAAACACAAGGCTGGTGGTTCAAGCTCACCAGCTGCTCCTCAGAAACCATAAAGTGTTGCTATGGGCTGGAACCGATTTGGCGGCACTTAACAACAATAAAACCAAATCTAACCAGTTGTACTAAAATTTTTTTAGTTTTGCAGTCATTGTTTTTTGCATGT
>NW_006408590.1:9017219-9019738 GCF_000296735.1 Chrysochloris asiatica
ATCTCTGCTCTTCAGTACTTTAAAAAGTTCCTGTGCAGCAGATTTGCCCAATGCAATACGTCATCTGATCTCTTGACTGCTACTTCCGCAAGTGTTGATAGTTGATCCAAGAAGAATGAAGTCCTTGACAACTTCAATCTTTTCTCCATTGATAAGAATGTTGTTTATTGGTTCAGTTTGCATGTGTAGGTGTGTTAATGTGCAATAAGGCAGGTGCAGTGGATCTGCGTCTCATCTGAAAAATAATTTGCCTTTACATTTAGGAATCTAAGTCTTGTGATGAGTAAAAGTTTTTGGACAGTTTCTTCTGTCCTCTTACTCCTACTTGCACCAGGGACCATTAATATGGCTCTTTTAAAAAAAAGAGTTATAGTTGTTCCTTCTTCTTGCATCATGAAAAACCCATATGTCCAACCCCTCATTAGATTTTAAAGACTTATAGAATTGGTTAGAACTCTAATTTTAAATATTTAATTTACAAAATTTTGTATTAAAGATTAAAATACTACTCTGTACTTCAAAGATAAAAAGCCTACAGTCTCTGACTTCCAGAAATTCATGGTAGACTTAAGTGTTGAATTGCTATTTTCTTTAAAAAAAGATAAATTAATTCTGGATAGCATCTACATGGAAGTATTTTAGCATTAGGACATAACTATGAAAATGATGCTGGAAAGTTTACTAAGATTGTTAGACTATTAAATATGGATGCTGTCAGTTATTACCTAATTGACCTATATTTTCAAAGTAATTACAATCACTTTCAGTTTGTCGTACTGTGATGACTTGCGTGTTGCTGTGATGCTGGAATCGACACCACCAGTATTTTAAACACCCGCAGTAAACAGCTTTCTTGAGGGCTTCCAGATGAAGACACACTAGAAAGAGGAGACGTGGACCAGTTCTGAAAGGTTAGCTACTGAAAACCTTATGAATAGCAGTGGAACATTGGTATAGTGATGGAAGATGGGCCTCTCAGTTTGGAAGTCACTCAAAATATGACTGGGGAAGAGCTGCCTCCTTAAAGTAGAGTTGACCCTAATGACATGGATGAAGCAAAATTTTCAGACTTACATTAGCTAATGGGACATAACACAATATGAGAAGACACAGCTGAAAACATCCATTAATAATCAGAACGTGGATTGAACAAAGTATAAATCTAGTAAAATTGGAAGTTGAAAAACATGATATGGAAGACATAAAGATTGATATTCTAGGCAGTAGTGAGCTGAATTGAACTAGTATTGGCTATTTTGAATAGAAAAATTAGATAGTTAACTATGCTGGGAATGACAAATTGAAGAGGAATGGTATCACATTCATTGTCAAAAAGTGCATTTCAAGATCTATATTGAAGTATAATGCTGTCTGTGATTGGATAATATTCATATGTCTACAAAGAAGACTAGTTAACTAGTTAATAATTCATTCAACTTTACTCACCAATCACTAAAGCCAAAGATGATGGAATTAAGGAATTCTATCAACTTCTTCCAACTTAAATTGATCAAATATGAAATCAAGAGGCATTGATTGGAATGAGAAGGTTAGAAACAACAAAGGATAAGTAGTTGGAATATATGACCTTGGTGATAGAAACAATGCTGGAGATCACATGATAGAATTTTACAAGATCAATGACTTACTCATTGCAAATACCTTTTCTTGAACTATACATGTGTACCCTGCCAGATGCAATTCACAGCACTCAAATTAACTGCCTCTGTGGAAAGAGACAACCTAGATGCTCACTATCAGCCAAAACAAGGCCAGTGGCAAACTGTAGAACACACAGTTAGCTGTCGATTCTGATTCTTATGCACAACTCAATGACACACTGCCCAGTCCCTTGCCATCCTCACAATCACTGTTAAGCTTGAGCCCTTTGCTGCCTCTGTGCCAATCCATCTCATTGGGGGTCTTCCGCTTTTTCTCCAATCCTCCACTTTACCAAACATGATATCTTTCTCTAGTGACTGGTCCCTCCTGACAATATGTCTGAAGTATGAGAGATGAAGTCTGGCCATTCTTGCTTCCAAGGAGCACTCTGGCTGTACTTCTTCCAACACAGATCTATTTATTCTTTTGGCAGTCCATGGCACCTTCAATATTCTCCTCCAGCACCCCTACTCAAAAGCATCAATTCTTTTACAGTCTTTCTTATTTATTCACTGTCCAGCTTTTGCATGCATATGAGGTTATTGAAAATACCATGACTTGGATCAGGGACACCTTACTCCTCAAATGGACATCTTTGCTCTTCAACACTTTAAAGAGGTCTTGTGCAGCAGATTTGCCCATGCAATATGTTGTTTAATTTCTTGACTGCTGCTTCCATAAGTGTTGATGGGTAATCCCAGCAAAATGAAGTCTTTGACAACTCCAGCCTTTTCTTCATTTAAATGGATGTTGTTTATTGGTCCAGTGGTGAAGATTTTTGTTTTCTTTACGTTGAGATGCAACCTATACTGAAGGCTGTGGTCTTTGATCTTCATCAGTAAGTATTTTTAAGTCAT
>NW_006408590.1:9020508-9033985 GCF_000296735.1 Chrysochloris asiatica
TGAGAGTATTCTGGTGCTCTTCATCATGTGTCAACATTCAATAATCTGGTGCTGACAGTGTTCCACTGCTATTCATAAGGTGTTCAGTGACTAAATATTTGGAAGTAGTCTGTGTCTCCTTCTTCCTAGTTTGTCTTCGTCTGGAAGCTCAACTGAAACCTGTCCACCGTGTGTGACATTACTGGTATTTAAAATACCCATGGCATAGCTTCCAGAAGCACAGCAACACACAAGCCACCACAGTACGACAAACTGACAGACGAGTGGTGGTAGCAACTCTAATAGTTTTCAGTAAATTCGTATGTAGGAAAAGTCAGTTGGATAGAAAGAGCAAGATCAATAGGAAGAAAGGAATTTACTAGCTAATTTGCTTTCTAAAGCTCAAATTGTAGTAAGAACACTTTTGTATAGTAAAGCAATGTTGAAAACACCCTCACACTCTGTGAAACATTTTTTGAAAGAAAAATAGAGGAAGATGGGACAAAACCAGAGGCACTTGGATTAATTTAATTAGTGCCCTATTGAATTGAAGAATATGGCATCCTATGCCAAACAGAGATCAGCAGGAGATTTAAGGAAACACTATTAGACTGCACCTGTTGGAGTCCTCAGTGAATCCAGTCCTTGTTTAAAGCTGCCAGTTGGAGCTGGCAGTTGTTGTAGGGATTAAATTATTTAAAGCCTTCAGCTGGCTAGTGTAGGCAAGCAGTAGCTTAGAAAACACTTAATCTATTTTTTAAAATCTGTCCCTAAGTTTGTTTTCCTTAGGCAGTACAACTACATATACCACCCACCTGCCACATTCTGGAATCTTTTTGTCAGAGAGGGTAAATTTATCCAAGCAAAAATGGTATTTAAGGAATATCTACATTTTAATATAATGCACTTATTTAGAGCATAATTCATGCGTAATAAATAATTCAGATTTTGCTAAGCAACTGAAAAGGTATTATTTAAATCTACTTTCAAAGGGTAATTACCAAGTTACTTATATCAATGATTGTCTTTTAAATTTTTTATTTTTAATTATAGTTATTGGGGTTTTTGATGATAACATGTGGACCCTTTCAACAAGAGCATTTTAAAAAGGCAGCTACATGTATATTAAGTAATTTGCCAGTTTCTTATATTATATTTCATTTCTTTCTGGAAAATTAGCAATACTTCATAAACATTACTGTGTCTGGAAGTGACCTTACAGGGACTTTGGGTAAAACCTGGCTAACTCTGAAGGAAAGGATTTATTAGGCAAATCTACTTACAGGTAATTAACTCTTACACACAGTACACAGAGACCAGTTTATCTTTTCACTGATGAAAACTCAAACGTATTTTTTTCCTATTAGAAAATTTTAATCTAGTTTTAGCTCTCTATCATTTCTTTGAATTTGTTAGATGCACAATATATTAATATTGTTACGAAGACTCATTAAGTCAGTTCTGACTCATAGCGACCCTACATAGGGTTTCCTAGGAGCGACTGGTGAGTTTGAACTGACGACCTTGTGGCTCAAATTGACCTTGCGGTTCAGTGTTCATCCTACAGCACTACACCAGGACTCCATATATTAATGTATTTATATCAATTATTTATATATTAATATATTTCCAAAATAAAGAACCACACTTCTGGTATCGCTTACTGTCGAGAGTTCTTTCAAGACTGCCTCTAAAAAATAATAAAACAGTTCTTTTTTCAAGTTGTGAGATACAAAGTAAAACAATGATTAAAAACAAAGCAACCAAATCTATTGCCATGGAACACTTGACCCTATAGGGGGCTCCAAGGTTGTGAATCTTTATGGAAGCTCTAAACACTGAACATCTATGAACTATGGTGGGCAGATATTATTTTCCTAAATGTGCATGTAGAGTTCTGGGAAAATAAATAAATAAGCAAACTCTTTAAAATAGGAATAAAGCATTGAAATGTTTTATTTTTAGAAGTTAAAGTTTAGAAAATTCTAAACTTTATAGATTTTAAGTCTCAAGATCTCTTTATAAAGCTAAGACTTTTTTTTCAGCCCTACGACTCTTCACTGCTTTAATTATAGAAGCTTATTTTGGGCATGATTAAGCTGAAGGAAAAATTTTAAATATGTAACAGAGGAAGAATATTAATTTAAGACAGACGGCTACTTATATACAGAAAATAATGCTTGAGCTCTTCTGGCACCATTTCTAGGGAAATGCCTGCAAGTTTACACCAAACCCAAACTCTAAATTCACCGCCATTGGGTTGATTCTGACATATGTTGTTGTTGTCAGGTGCCCTCGAGTTGGAACCGGCTCATAGCGACCCCATGCACAGCAGAACGAAACAATGTCCGATCCTGGGCCAACCTCACTACCGCTGCCACACTTGAGTCCATCAATGATGCCACCTGGCCAATCCATCTCGTTAGGGTTCTTCCCCTTTTTCTCTGACCCTCCACCTTACCCAGCTTGACATCCTTCTCCAGCAACTGTTCCCTTCAGACAATATGTCCAAAGTATGAGAGACAAAGCTTAGCCATCTTGGCCTCCAAGGAGTACTCTGGCTGCTCTTCTTCCAAAACAGATCTGTTGGTTCTTTTGGCAGTCCATGACATTTTCAGTATTCTCCTCCAACACCACAACTCAAAAGCATCAATTCTTCTACTGTCGTCCTTATTCACTGTCCAGCTTTCACATCCATATGAGGCTATTGAAAATGCCATGGCTTGGGTCAGGCGCACCTTAGTCCTCAAGCTGACATCTCTGCTCTTCAACACTTTAAAAAGTTCCTGTGCAGCAGATTTGCCCAGTGCAATACGTCGTCTGATCTCTTGACTGCTGCTTCCGTGAGTGTTGATAGTTGATCCAAGAAGAATGAAGTCCTTGACAACTTCAATTTTTCTCCATTGATAAGAATGTTGTTTATTGGTCCAGTGGTGAGGATTTTGTTTTCCTGACATTGAGATGCAACCCATACTGAAGGCTGTGTTCTTTGATCTTCATCAGTAAATGTTTCAAGTCCTCTTCACTTTTAGCAAGCAAGGTTGTATCATCTGCATATCGCAGGTTGTTAATGAGTCTTCCTCCAGTCCTGACGCCACGTTTTTCTTCATAGAACCCAGCTTCTTGTATTATTTGCTCAGCATACAGGTTGAATAATTATGGTGAAAGAACACAACCTTGTTGCACGCACACCTTTCGCAATTTTAAAACATTCAGTGTTCCCATGCTCTGTTCAAACAACTGCTTCTTGGTCTAGGTACAGATTTCTCAGAAGTACAATTAAGTGTTCTGGAATACTCATACTTCTCAATGTTGTCCATAGCTTGTCATGATCCACACAAACGAAAGCCTTCGTGTAGTCAATAAAGCATAGGTAAACATCCTTCTGGTATTCTCTGCTTTCAGCCCAGATCCATTGGACATTAGCAATGCTATCTCTCATTCCACAGCCTCTTCTGAATCCAGCTTGAACCTCTGGAAGTTCTCTGTCAATGTACGATTGTAGCCATTTCTGTATTGCCTTTAGCAAACCTTTACTCGCTTGAGGTATCAAAGAGATTGTCTGATGGTTTCGCATTCAGTTGGGTCACCTCGCTTTGGAATGGGCACAAATATTGATCTCTTCCAATCAGTCGGCCAGATAGTTAGTTGTCTTCCAAATTTTTTGGCAGAGATGAGTGAGTGCCTCTTGTGCTGCCTCACTTTCTTGAAAGATTTCAATTTTTATTCCATCTATTCCTGGTGCCTTGTTCTTTGCCAATACCTTCAATGCACTTTGGACTTCCTCCATGAGTATCATTGGCTCCTGTTCATATGGTACCTCTTGAAATGGTTGAACATTATCCATTTCCTTTTGGTACACTGACTCTGTGTATTCCCTCCATCTTTTCTTGATGCATTCTGCATCATTCAATAATTTTCCCAGAGAATCTTTTAATAACGAAAGTCGAGGCTTGAATTTTTTCTGACATATGGTGTGACTCATGTTACAGAATAGAACTCCTCTTTAGAGTTTCTGAGACAGTAAATCTCCACAGCCCCTCCCTTCCAGTGGAATATAATTAAATGGTAAATGGAAGTAGCCTTTGGAAATTCAATTTGGGCAAGTCAAACCAAATGAAGGGCACAATTACAGCAATTACATCATCATGATTATATTTTTATTTTTATTGTGAACTGAGTGATTGTTTGCATGGGAAAACATCGGCTTTACACCATCATTTCATTGCACTGATTACAGTCTCCTCCATGCATCATCATTCAACAGTATTTGCTTCCATTCCCTCTGGGGTGTGGGGGGGTAGAGGGATATACACAAAAACACTCAGGAATATATAATAATTTAAACAACCAAAGGGCACATTCTGCAAACCTGTCTCCTGGCCTCCAGCACTCAGTCCCTCTCTTTCCATGAGTCTAGAGTTCTCAGCTACTCTGTATTTCCATGTCCTCATTTCTGCCTCCATCTCTGGTGTTGCTGTTTCTCGGGATAGGGTCCCACATTCTGCTCATGCTCTTCTCCCTTGATGTTCATAGGGTCCACTGTTTCTGGACTGTATTATTAACTACTCCCTCCTTTATGTTACAAAACTTCTACCTTTACAGTTGTGACAATTGCAATTAGTGGTGATAACGATTACTCACTATTGAATCATAGGACTCTTATCCCCATCTTTTTTCACCAGATCCATCTAAACAAGATGAAAACTATTCAGTGGGGATTCTATTTTCCCCTGCACACTCTGAAACTAAACTCCCTCTTGAAAACTTGTAAGCCAGTCACTTCATGCCTTTATTACCCTTTCATTTTAAGTAGCCAATGTCTAAGTTGCCCATCCCTATCAACTCTGTATACAGAGGGGCATCATGACTTTTCTTTAGCCAGGCAGAATTATAATTTCTCCAACTTAGTTGCTTTCAAAATGTTATCATTGGGCATGATCCCATAACCCATGGGCAAGGCTGTTAAGAAGCAATCGCCAGGTCTATTCCCACTTCTAGGTCACCTCCTCCAGAATCTCTTTCTTATTTTCAGCAGGCTCCCAATGGAGTCAGCACTCAGTCCTCCACACCTCACAGCTGCCACCACCTGCTCTATTTCCTGGGGTTCCTCCCCCACCCCATCCCACCCAAGATAAATTGTGGTTTGACCCAGTTTCCTTAGTTGCCCCCCTTCCTTTGTGTCTCTGAAAATAAGCACAAAGTCTGTTTACACATTGAAGGAAGCAGAGTACTGAACAGAGCCTACAATCCAGCTGTTTCTGACATTGTTACAAACATATGCTTTGTGGGAGACTCCTCCATCCTAATGTGTCTGCCTTCTCCTTAGAACTCATAAAGAATAAAACTCAAGATATCTGTCTTTCAACTAGTACAACATTCCATAGAGTAACTGTTTGCTGAATGGACAGTGATTGCAGCATAAAATAGTTAAACAATAAAATCTGTTGCTGCAAGGGAGCAGCGTTGCAATCAGAAGGGTTTTGAATGGTATCACTCTTCAGTTAGCTGTGCTGACTCACTACACTTGTTGACAGTCACAGACTAGAACAAGGGGATACTGTGTGGTTTAAATCCATAAAAGATGTATGTCCGGGTTGTATCTTTCACATCCTTATTCCATCTGTAGGCCAACCAAATAATCAGAGAAGCTTCAATATGCAGATGACACAACCTTGTTTACTGAAAGCAATGAGGACTTGAAATACTTTCTGATGAAGACCAAAGACTACAGCCATCAGTATGGACTACACCTCAATAGAGAAAACAAAAATCTTTACAACTTGATCAATAAGCAGTTTCATGATCAACAGAGAAATTATTGAAGTTGTCAAGGACTTTACTTTTACTTGGATGTTCAATCAACACTCATGGAAACAGCAGTCCAGAAATCAAACAACATATTGCATTAGGCAGATCTGCTACAAAATACCTTTTTAAAGTGTACAAAAGCAAAATGTCACTTGAGGACTAAGGTGCACCGATTGTGGTATTTTCATTTGCCTCATATTCACACAAAAGTTGGGCAATAAATAAAGAAGCCTGAAGAAGATTTGATGCATATAAATGATAATCAATATGCATAAGAATACTAAATATGCCATCAACTACCAGAAGACTAAAAAAAATCTGTCTTGAAAGAAGTACAACTAGAATGCCCCTTAGAAGTGAGATGGCATAACTTCCTCACAGTACTTTGGAAGTATTATCAGGAGAAGGAGATAGAGGGTCAGCAAAAAAGAAAACCTTCAAGGAGTTTGATTGACAGAGTGTCTATATCAATGGGCTCAAATATAACAAGAATTGTGAGGACGGCACAGGACCAGGTAATGTTTCCTTCTGTCGTACCCAAAAGAGCTGAATCCACTGTCATCACATTGATTCGGACTCATAGTGACCCTGCATAAGATTTTTGAGACTGTAAATCTTTGTGGGATCAGAAACTTGATCTTTCTCCCACAGAGTGGCTGACTGGTTAGAACTTCTGGCCTTGCAGTTAGCAGTTCAGTGGTGGCTATAAGCTGGAACCAACTCATCAGCACCTAACAACAATAACAACAAAACAACAACCTGACCTCAGTAGGTATCTGAATTTTCCCTTCCTGACTTTTCTTAACTGAATACTTATCAGGTAAACCTATAATTTAAAAAAATTTTAAATGTATACTATAAAAAGAAGGAGCCCTGGTAACATAGTGGGTTATGAGTTGGGTTGCTAACCTCAAGGTCAGCAGTTTGAAACTATCAGCCACTCTATGAAAGAAAGATGAGGCTTTCTATTCCCATAAAAATCTACTGCCTTGGAAACCCTAACAGAGTCGCTATGTGTTGAACTGATTCAACAGCACACAGCCACCACCACCACTATAAAAAGTCAGAAGTCATATGTATGTTCAAGCCTTGGATTTCTCATTTATTATCTGAGCAAGCATGATACCCTCTCTGTATGGCTTTTTTTTTAAACTGTTCATAGCACTCCCATTTCAGAGTAACAATCTGTGACCAAACATCTAATGACTCACACAACTGTAAGGATTTGAGATCTCTTTGAACTGAGGAGCACCTGGTGTGTTTGAACTGCCGACCTTGAGGTTGGCAGTTCAGTGCTTATCCCACAGAGTCACACCAGGATTCCATATTAGCTCTCCTCTATTTCCAAGATGACTGAACCTTAGATCTCTCCCTGATCCCATTTAGATTTAATGATCAGGTTCATTTAATTTTTCCCCCCTCAGAACTGACCTGTTAATTCTGGAGTATGCTGTTTCTGGCAATTTCCCTTGACCCAACAGGGAAATTAGATTAAGTACGGAAATTAGATTAAGTTGTAGCATCAAGAACAGGTGGCGGCGGCGGTGGTGGGCTGTGGAATCAGTTCTGACTCATAGAGACCCTGTATAGTTTCTGAGGCTGTACATCTTTACAGAAGCAAAAAGCTTCATCTTTCTCCCATAGAACCAATGGTAGTTTCAAACTGCTGACCTTGAAGTTAGTAGCTGGATTTGTAGCCACTACACTACCAGAGTCCTGGTGTGGCGCTATGGGTTAATGCACCAGACTGCAAAGCCTTTGAACTGCAAGGTTGGCAGTTCAAGCTCACCAGCTTCTCCTTGGAAACCCTATACAGAGTCACTATGAGTCGGAACCATCTCAACGGCACTTAACAACAACGCTACCAGAACTCTTTTCAAGAACAGGGGCAGTGATGAATCTCTTATCCACAGTGCTAGAGTGATTTCCTTCATGTAGAATACGTTCATAAAATTTTATTGTTAATAATGATAGTGTTGAAGGTTATGGTTTGGAGGGTTAGTTCAGCTTTAAGAGAGAACTCCATAATTCTTCATCACCTTGTAGTGATACTATAGACTTGCAGTCACTCTACAGGGAACAGTGGGATATAGTGAGTAGGATTCTGAACTCTTGATCTTGAGCCAGATTGTTCACATTCAAATACCTGGTCTATACCTTGATCATGTTGCTTAGCTTCTTTAGACCTCTGTTTCCTTATTGTAAAATAGGGATAATGATAGAACTTCCTTCCTAAGGCTGTTAGGACTTAATGAGCTAACATTAGTAATGAACAGTCTTCAACACAGTAAGTACAAAAGAGTTCGTTAAACAAAAGGTGATTTTAAAAAATGAATAATTGATCTACTTCTACTTCCTGTTGTGTTTTATCAAGCCAATTCTGACTTATAGAGGCCCTATGAAGGGGCTTCAAAATATTGGTGGAAAAATGGAACAGAAAGATAATGGATGTTTTCCATTAATGTTTTGAAGCCCTCTCAGACATGACAGAGTAGAACTACCCCAAAAGGTTTCCTAGGCTGTCATATTTACAGGAGCAGATGTTGTAGGAGCTCTGGTGTGGTGCTGTAGCATAATCACTGGGCCACAAAGTTGGCAGTTTAAATCTACCAGCAGCTCCTGGGAAACCCTATACCAGGTCGCTCTGAGTCGGAACTAACTTGATGACACTTAACAACATGTTAGATGTTGTTGAGTTTGTTCTGGCTCATAGCAACATTATGTACAATAGGATGAAACACCTGGTCCTGCATCAACCTCACAATTGTTATGTTTGAGCCCATTGTTGCTGTCACTGTGCCAATCCATCTCACTAGGGGTCTCCCTCTATTTCTCTGACCCTCCACTTTACCAAGAATGATCCCCTTAGCCATGGAATGGTCCCTCTTGATAATATGTCTAAAATATGAGACAAGTCTGGCCATCTTGACTTTTACAGAGCATTCTGGTTGTACTTCTTCCAACACAGATTTGTTTACAGGGTTTCCAAGGAGCAGCTGTTGGGGTTGAACCACCGACCTTTCCGTTATCCTTCTAGTGTCACACCAGGACTGCTTGTAAATTTTTTTCCCTACAGATTAAGAATACTAACATATTGACAGAACCCTAAAAGTCTGTTATGGGGAACTGTTAAAACAAATTATTTTGCATTCTTCAAATGGCTTGCTATGCAGCTGTTTAAAAGAATGCAGTAAATTTACATATACCAGTATGGAACACATCCAGATATATTATGATAACAAAGAAAAGTGTGGAACATTATGTATGGCATGTATATATGTACTTATGTAACAATTCTATTAGATGGATCACATTCAATAAGGAATAAATAAAAATCAATTTTATTATTTTTTCACTGTTACTGTACATATTGGATAAAGTCTTATGCAAGTTTCCCATGAATGTTTTGGTTACATCTGAGAATTTTATGCTCAATAACAGTTTCATTTCTGTAATTGGCTGATCCTATGAAACAGTTGAAACTCTGTTGCAGACCGTGTAAGACTAGTCAGAGGTTCGAGGCCCTCTAGGGCTGAGTGTAACAAATGAGGCCACTGGCAGTTAATGGAAAATTGCTTTCATCTTAATATTCAGGTATATATATTAAATTAATACACTGGAGCCTTTGAAAATCCACAGATAAATGTGATATTTTCCTAAAGCCGAGACTAAAGGTTGCAAGGTTAAACCTTTCTCCAAAGGATTAACTAAAAATATCTTAGCTACTTCTCGGTTCTTTGTTCTATAGACAAAGAACCCATCCTCCCTAATCCCTTTTCCAGGTGCAGCCCATTCACCTGGGTGTCTCCTGCAGAACTCTCAACTTCCCCCAACTGACCTCAGGGGCTATAGATATGTTAATTGGGCCTGAGAATCCAAGTTGCTGGCCTGGGATTCGAACCAGTGAAGTACAATGTAAAGTTACCTGATTGTCTGGAAAATTACTGATGTTAGCTGTATCCTGTTTTAGTCCCTCCCAGCTTGGTGTGAAACTCCTCCCCTAAATAAAACAGAGGCCCGAGCCTCCCCAGGTGTGCATTACTGGTTGGAAGGCATGGAGTAAAGATTGTGGTGCATTACGGGTTGGAAGGCATGCATTAAAGATTGCAGGGCAGTGAGTCGCTGCCTGCAGAGGCCATGATGCCTGTAGTTCCAAGCCTGCCCACCAGTGATATATCCACCCTGGCTTTGGGGTGCCTCATTGTCTCCCTTCTTCTGTTTCTCTGTGTATTCTTTCGCTATCCCTATCGCCGCTGGATCTCCCCTCCTCGTGAACCAAAAACTCGTGACAACTATGTCGGGGCCAGACCCCAGCAAAACTCCAACTTCTGTGTAAATTAGCCTTATCCCTTCCTCCAGTTCAACTTTGCTTTAAGCATCAGCACCACGGTGGATTGGAGGCTTCTCAGCTTTGGTCTTCTACTACTTTCCCTCAGCTTCTCTAAGCTCCTCTAATTCCTCCAGGATTGAAAAGAAGAGGGTGAAGTAAAAGACAGGAAATATTTTACTTGAAGAAAACAGGCAATTCTACTTGGGGCTTCTAGGAGTAGCAGATTCTGGTTCTGATTCTTCATCTCCCTTATGGTGTTCTCAGAGACCCCTCACCGGAAATCACCCGTTGCAATCCTGTGATGCATTTGCTTTTTTTATGGCAGGCCATTTATACCTCTAGCCCTGATGGTTCACCTCACCCATTTTGGGGTCTCATGTGCCTCTAAACAGCCTGCTCGGACAGTGTCTTTTATGCCAGTGTCAGGCTGTTCCTTGCCAGTGAATCCACTTGGCCCTCATGCCAATACAACTCATTGCCAAGAAAGCCTGGTCTCTCTTATTGTCAACCTTTTCAGGCCTGAAACCATTAACTGTTCGGACATGTTCTCCAAACTCCAGGAGATGTTACCCAGACCTAGAAGTGGTCTCTTTGAAGACTTATTTTGGTTTAAGGCTAGGGGAAATACCTGCTTCTTGAATTTCATGGGTATGAGGAAAATACAAAGGTAACACAATTGTATTCAAAGAAAACCCCCGCTTTTGGCTAATTCAACTTCAAACCTTGCATACCTTTAAGATTCATTATCTTTGTTATCTAGTACTGCTATGACAGAAATGTCACAAGTGGATAGTTTTAATAAACAGAAATGTATTCTCTCACCATTTTGAAGGCTAGGAGTCCAAATTCAGAGTGCTGGGATCTAGGAGAATGTTCTCTCTGTGAACTCCGGGGGAAGGACCTTGTTTCTTTTCAACATCTGTGGTGTCCCTTGGAGAGCACCATATGTCTTGTCATTAATCTCCTTGGTCTAGGAAGTTCTCAGTGCAAGGACTCCAAGGCCAAAGGACTCCACTCCTGAGTCTTCTTTCTTGGTGTTAGTAGGTCCCTCTTTCTCTGCTTGCTTCTCTTGCCTTTAATTTTTTTTTTTTTTTGCTGATTCTTCATTTTGTGTGTATGTTGTTTTTTTTTTTAATGTTTTATTGTGAATTATGTGATTGTTTACATGGGAGAGCATTAGCTTTACTTTCATCTTATCTTATATTGTTTCATTTCCATGGTTGCAATCCCCTACATGCATCATCAATCAACCAAAGGTATACCCTGCAAGCCTGCTCCCCGCTCGTCAGCACACAGCCCCTCTCTTTCTCTGGGTCTAGTCTCCAGCCGCTCCCTCTCTCCACGTCATCGTCTCTGCCTCCATCTCTGACATCACTGCTTCTCTGGGTAGGGTCCTGCTCTCTCCCAGGGACCGCTGCTCCTAGACTGTGAAGTCAATCACTCCCCTCCTTTTGCTACAAAACATCTACCTTTACATTTCCAACCCTCACAATCAGTCCTGATAACAATTATTCACTATTGTAGCACAAGAAACCTATCCCCATTTCCTTCCATCAGCCCTTCCCAAACAGATTTATACTACTCAGTGGAGATTCTACCTTCCTGCAGGCCCTCTGGATCTAGGTTCCCTCTTTTTTCTTTTCTTTTCTTTTTTCTTAAATGTTTTACTGTGAATTATGTCATAGTTTACATGGGAGAACATTAGTTTTACATTCATTCTATCGTATATCATCTCATTGCCATGGTTACAATCCCCTCCATGCAATCCTTCCCCCGTACCCCCCGGTCTTCAGCACACAGTCGCTCTCCCTCTCTGGATCTAAAGTCTCTAACTGCTCCATCGCTCCACGTCATCATCTCTGGCTCCATTTCAGGCATCACTGCTTCTCTGGGTAGGGTTCCGCTCTCTGCTTTTCTTCCTTGATGGTCCTCTAGGTTCCCTCTTGAAAGCTTGTAAGCCAATCACTTCTTGCCTTTGTACCCCCCCCCCCCCCGCCCCATCCCATTTTGGATAGCCAATGTCTAAGTTGCCCATCCCTGTCAACCCTGTGTGTTAATTTTGGTTCTTTCTTCTTTTTGGATGTGTGCATTTATTGCAATAAATTGTCCTCTCAGCACTGCTTTCACCATGTCCCAAAGATTTTGGTATGTCGTGTTTTCATTCTCATTTGTTTCTAGGAACTTTGTGAATTCACGTTTGATTTCTTCTACTACTCAGTCACTTTTCAGCAGGGTGTTATTCAGTTTCCATGTATTTGACTTTAATTCCATGGTCTTCCTATTGTTGATTTCTAATTTGATAGCATAGAGGTCTGAGAAGATGCTTTGTAGTCTTTTGATATTTGTAAATTTATAGAGATTTGTTTTGTGGCCTAAGACATGGTCTATTCTGGAGAATGTTCCATGTGCAATGGAAAAGAATGTGTATTGTGCTGCTGTTTAGTTGAATGCTCTGTACACATCTATGAGTTCCAGTTGGCTGATGGTGTTGTTTAGTTCTTCTGTTTCTTTGTCTAGTTTCTTTCTGGTTGTTCTATCCATTTTTGAAAGCAGTATATTAAAATCACCCACTATAAGGAGCTCTGGTAGCGTAGTGGTTACGAATTGGGCTGCGAACCTCAGGGCCAGCAGTTCGAAACTACCAGCTGTTCCGCAGGAGAAAGATGAGGCGTACTGCTCCTGTAAAGATTTACAGCCTCGGTAACCCTCTATAGGGTCGCTATGAGTCGGAATTGACTCCATGGCACACAACAACAATTATTGTAGATTCGTCTATTTCTTTCTTCAAATCTATTAGCGTTTGCTTTATATATTTTGGAGCTCTTTCATTGGGAGCATAGATATTTATTATGGTTATATCATCCTGTTCAATTGTCCCTTTAATCATGAGATAATGTCCAACTTTATCTATTATGCTGGTTTTTACCTTAAAGCTTATTTTTTCAGAGATTAGTACTGCCACTCCTGTTCATTTTTTATTGAAATTAGCTTGGTATATTTTTTTCCATGCTTTGACTTTTAACCTGTTTTTGTTTCTGTGCACGAGATGTGTCTCTTGCAGACAGCATATTGAAGGATCTTGTTTTCTTATGCATTCTGCCACTTTCCGTCTCTTAACTGGTGCATTTAATCCGTTTACATTCAGTGTAATTATTGATAGGTATAGATTAATTGCTGCCATTATGTTTGTGTTTTTGTGGCATTGCTGCTTTCTTTGTTCTGTGTGTTTTCCTTTGCTGAGTTCATGCTTTTTGTGTTCTTTCTTGTGAGTTTCCTCATAGTTTTAATGTTCTTCTTGGATTTTCATTTTCTCGGTATGTTGTGAAGTGTTCATTTTCTTTGAGATTACCTTATAGT
>NW_006408590.1:9035575-9036739 GCF_000296735.1 Chrysochloris asiatica
TGCTTTCTGATGGATTCCAGGTAGATGTGATCAGGATATGGGTTTCCCTTTTCACTCTTCTTATTGCTTAACTCAGAGTAACTTTCACAGGTGTTGTCTGCCTCCCTGGTATATGGCAGTTGGTATTGGTTCTTGCCTGGATTTTGGTGTTTTATAGAGTGATTGTCTCTTGACTATAAGGCAGCAGTGGCTGTCTCTTCTTGGGTAATATAGGGAGAGAAAGAGTGCCCCAAAGGCAGAAGGGGAAGCATAAAACAGCAAAACAACAACAACAAACAAAACAAAACAAAAAAACACCAAAACAACAACAACAACAACAACCAAAACTAGACTGGATACTGTAGTCTATAATCACAGAAAAGGGAGAGGAGGGAGAGATGAAAAAAAAAAAAATCTATAACCTAATATGAGTATGACTTTAATGTCCTCTCTTCAGCTTCTTGCCTTCAAAGCTGCCTGAGCGATTTCAAGATGCCACTGTTGGTTGTTATGCTGTAACTCTGGATTTTATTTAATTTTCAGCCTGTTTTGTTTTTAAACTCTTTCCCTCTCCACACCCCTTTTTCTGTATTAAAACAAAAAACAGTTCAGGGCCATCTCTTGGGCTGAGAGTATCTGTGTGCATGCATGGCAGAAGTGGTGAGGCTGGGGGGTGTCCACTCACTCAGGTACCCCTCTAGTCACCAGAATGGAGGTGTGCAAACAGTGGGGGCCAATAAACAGATACAAAAAGAAAGAAAATCAGAACAAAGCAAAATCAACAAAGTGTATTGTTTACCTTTGCTCCGAGGTTCATGCAGCATTTTTCCGTGGTGTTTCTGCTCCACTGCTTGGTCTTGCCGTTTGGTCTCATTCAAGTTGTTGACTCTGGGCCACCAATCCCAGCAGATTCAAAAGTACATAATTTCTTACTTTTGCTACAAGTTCCATTAGCTATAAGCCTTCAAACTTTAAAAATATTCCTACCTATGTGCAAGTAAAGTTTTGCTAAAGGTAATACAGAAATGGCTACAATCATACATTGACAGAGAACTTCCAGAGGTTCAAGCTGGATTCAGAAGAGGCCATGGAATGAGAGATAGCATTGCTGATGTCTGATGGATCTTGGCTGAAAGCAGAGAATACCAGAAGGATGTTTACCTGTGCTTTATTGACTATGCAAAG
>NW_006408590.1:9038019-9043136 GCF_000296735.1 Chrysochloris asiatica
TTTTTTTTTCTCCTTTAACTCTTGTAAGATAAAAAGTGATGCAGATCACACCTCAGGGAAACTCCACTGACATCATGATGACCAGGTTTGCGGCCCAAGTAAGGATGCTGCATTTCACCTTAATTCCCTTATAATAGATGGACACATCACATCAGATTACATAATGGAGAATGATTACATTATTACACAAATGTCAAATAACATTCTTATATAACTGCCAAACCACTGAGAATCATGGCCCTGCCAAGGTGACACATATCATCTTTGGGGACACTATTTAACCTAATGATATCACTAAGAGTTACAATGCCAGTATTTGATTCTTAAGTCCTGTATGGAAAGTAACAACTGTCTTAGGAATATAGTGATTTTTCTCAGGCTTTGAGGTTATAGTTGGAACCAAGAAAACAAAGTTCTCATTTTAATATCCTAATTAGCTTATATATAATTAATTTGTATCCAGAAACTATTTTGTAAGGATACCCAAGAACTGGGTGCCTAACTCCATGAGAATGAGTGACATAGAGGAAAACATATCCCTGGACAGTTTCTTGTAATTTTTATAGTTTGACTATGTGTATTTATCATCTATCTTAAGATGCTTCCTTTTATAGAATCGAAACAAAAACACACTAAACAATAATGTTTTAAAAACAAAATTGAAATCAAGGCACCAAGATTTGATACAATATTATATAGATTTCCAAGCCAACAAAGACACTTTGCCTGTCATTTTCCATATATCTTAGTCTTATCTTCTTTCTTTCCTTTTTAATTTTTACACTAAACTAAATTATAATCTTTACCATTTATTTCTGGGCTTATGGTACTGATATATTTTTGCCAACTCTGTTTTATTTAAATCCCATTTAACAACTGATTTCAAGTTTTGATGTTGTTAAGTGCCGTCGAGTCGGTTCTGACCCATAGCGACCCTGTACAGGGTTTCCGAGGCTGTAAATCTTTTTGGGAGCAGAAAGCCTCATCTTTTTCCCACAGGGCAGCTGGTAGTTTCTAACTGCTGACCTTAAGGTTCGCAGCCAGATTCGTAATTACTACGCTACCAGATTTCAAGTTTTAGAAGTGTAAAATTGGAGCAAAACCTAAAAATCAGTGTGTAAGTATTCCTTTGGTCATAAATAAAGAACCTGAAGCCCTCGTAATAAGTCAGCACAGAAGAAACAAACTCTAGTATGTCTTTTGTAGTGCAACAAAACCTGTTCTTTTTAATCTTGTGTGTGTATGTATGTGTATGTTTTGTTTTCTTCTTTATTTTGAAAGCAAGAGTTAATGATAAATTAGAATGCTACTATTATATAACCAGTGGCAGCCTTTGTTCCTGCCTGGGCTACCCTTAGGGTAAGACTCTGTACTTCTCTTGAATTCTTAAAAGAAAATCTATTCTACAAAGCACTAGAGGGACGATTTTTTTGGAGAAGATGGATTGGAGGGCTACCTCATAAAACACACTGTAAAATTTAATAAAAAGCTCCATTAAACAGTTCTGTTCTCCCACAAGTTCATCTCCGGACACCAGGTACTGCCTTTTCCTTCCAACTCTTATTCAGTGGCTTTTTCAGGCCAGCATAGCTACAGTTAGCTTTGTAGCTCCTGTGATCTTCCCTCCAAATCCCTTAATCTCTAAAGCAATTGACCTTTCTCCCTGTTTCCTCAATTTTGTATCTTCACATCTGAAATAGAACACCCTTTAATAAAGATTTTCCGCTAGAAGAAAGCAACAAACAAAAATCTGCCTTGGCTCAAAAAAATTGTTTTTCCTCTCACATTCTAAGGAAACAACTGTAGGTCAATTCAGAGTCCAGGTTTTAGACACTTGGTGTCACAAAAATACAGAATAGTAGAGCTGTCAAGGCCTTGGTTTACCAGATGAAGAAACTAAGCCCTAGAGAGGTGAAGTGGCATATAGTAATAGTGATAACCAAAGAACACTGCGAGTTGTCATCAAAACTCTGTCCCCTTCTTCCATAGTAATAGAATTAGAGTTGGTTGTGGTCACATGACTAAATCCTCTCCAGTAGAATGTAGGCCGAGGTGATTTGTGCTACTTTCAAGTTACTTGTTTAAAAAGTTGTCCTTCACTTCCTCTCTTTCTTCCTTCTCTTGAGCTGGAAACCAAACTCAATGGTGACACAACTTGGACTGTTCAGACAAAAGCAATGCCCTAGCAGTTTGCTAATCTATGTGTGGTTTGGGAGCCAATGGCATCAACATCACCTAAGAACTTGTTGTTAGGTGCCATTCAGTTGGTTTGAATTCATAGTGACCCACTGATGTCACTAAGGGGTATGTGGCAGGGGGCTGGACAGTGCCAGGTGACACTGTCAGAGAGGGTGACACCAAAATGACGGTCTATAAAAACTTTTGTGCAATATTTCAGTAGAAATTTATAATTTTTAAAATAAAAATATTCTTGTAGTTAGCTCTAACAACAAAAATATTTTCTGTAAGCCCAGCTTACATATGTCAGTATACTTATAAGACCAAAAAGAGCTTTGGTAGTATAGTGATTAAGAGTTGGGCTGCTAACCTCAAGGTCAGCAGTTCAAAACTACCAGCTGTTCCACAGGAGAAAGATGAGGCTTCTGCTCCTGTAAAGATTTACAGCCTCGGAAACTCAACGCAGGGTCACTCTGAGTAGGAACCGACTCCATGGCACACCACCAATGTAGTGATATTTATCACGTATTATTTTATGATTAAAATTGATAATAGACGTTACCAAGGTCTGATATGGTTTGGTGCTAGAGAAAGTTCATGAGAGGGTGTGACACCATGAAGTACTGCGCTGGATGGACACCAACTCTAGAGACACCATTGTAGTGACTCTACATACAACAGAACATTAACTGACTGGTCCTGCATCGTCCTCACAATCCTTACTGTTTCAGTTCTTCGTTGCACCCATTGTGTCAATCACGAACTTGTTAGGAAGGAGAATCATAGGCGCCACATCTGAGCTAGTGAATCTAGCTGCAATTTAACAAGATGCCTAGGTGATTTATATGCATATTAAAGTTGGAGGAGAACTGACCTAGAAGACAACAGACTTATAAGATGAAAGGAATCAGATTCCCTGATTGTTGGGGAACTGAACTACTCAGCCAGTTTAGACCTGCCTATTTTGGTGTAGTGGTTATATATCGGGCTGCGAACCACAAGGTTAGCAGTTCAAAACTACCAGGTGTTCCATGGGAGAAAGATGAGGCTTTCTGCTCCCATAAAGATTTACAGCCTCGGAAACCCTGTACAGGGTTGCTATGAGTCAGAACCGACTCCATGACACATAACAACAACAATAACATTTTGGGACTAAGTGAGAGAGAGGGAAATAAACCTTTGAGTTATTTAAGTCTTGATGTTTTAAGGGTGCATTGCTCAAATTCCCTTTCTTTAGGACTGAACCATTCATATCTCTAGCTTCTTATAGTGTGGACAGATGATAGTGGTGGCAGATGACAGTCTTAGCTGAGATTGCCTTAGAAATTGCCCTTACAGCAGTCAAAGTCATGCAGTCTTTAGGGGTCAGTGCTGTACCACTTGCTTTTCCCAAATTTGGAATAACTCTGTAGGATATCTCAACTACAGAGCTTCCCTTGAGTTGTGACTGCCTCACAGCTCAGATTTTCCCTCTGTCAAATTCTTCTTCCTTTACTCACTGACAGGGTTGCTCTTGTGAAAACTAAAACAAGACAAAACTAATTTGGGATAATTGGCTTGGAGATAGGACCTATCCTAATGGAGAAGGCCATGCCTCTAAAACTGTTCCCTTCCTCTTGTCACTATCACCAGCCAAGATAGGAAATAAAGAATAACATCATATTCCAGGACTGAAGGCAGAGGTTAGTGTCAGTATTAAAGATTTAAGGATTGTGAGGTTGGTGGTCCCTACGATTTCTCCATTTGTAAGAACTCACCAAATGGTCTTCCAAACTAGATGTTTTAGTAATCTAGAGCTGCTATTTCAGATTTGCCACAGTGGAAGGTAACAAATAGAAATGTATTTTCTCACATTTTGGAGACTAGAAGTCTGAATTCAAGGCGCCAGCTCTAGAGGAAGGCTCTTGCCTATTTTGATCTGCTTTTGCGTGATCTTCTTTTAGCTTCGCATCTATCTCCCCCCATCTTTGCTTGCTTGATTAATCTGTTTTATATCTCAAAAGAGATACACTCAAGACACATCCTACACAAATCCTGCCTCATTAATTTGACATGGGATTATAACCACAGGAATGCTGTTATTGTTGTTGTTAGGTGCCCTAAGCAGGTCTCCACTCTTAGTCATCCAATGCCTAACAGAACGTCATATTGCCTTGTCCTGCACCAACCTCACAACTGTCATGTTTGAGTACATTGTTTTTTTCTGTGCTCCGTAGTGGGGTTTTTTTTTCTTTTATAAACTACTTATTGTGAATTGAGTGAAGGTTTACAGACCAGATAATCAGCTTTACATTCAACAAATTACATACTTCATTTCATCTCAATGATTACTATCCCCTCCATGCAACAAGTTATCCTGCTTCCTCCCCATGATTCCTAGCTGCATTCCACCAACCTTCCATTCCTCTCAACTTAGTTCTGAGGGAAATGTTGCCCCTTTGACTCTGAATGATGAGCATCCATGGTGATCACACCTTGCTAGCATTGTTTCCTCCCACTATAAACCTATCTACTACTTGCCTGAAAATTGGGCCATGAGAGTGAGTTCCTTTCTAGACCTGAAGAGTGGTTGAGGGCCATAGTCTCAGGTTCTTCCTGTCTTTGAGCTCACTGTTGCAGCCACTCATTGTTGAAGACACTCATTGTTGCAATCCATCTCATTGGGGGCCTCCCTCTCTTTTGCTGATGCTCTACTTTGCCAAGTATGATGTCCTTGCCAGGAAGTTGGATTCCTCCAGACAACATGTCTAAAATGTGTGAGACAACGTCTCACCATCCTCAGTTCCAAGGAGTATTCTGGTTGCACTTCTTCCAAGACAGATTCGTTTGTTCTTTTGGCAATTCATATTGCTTTCAATATTCTTCACCAACACCTTAATCTCTAGTTTTTCTTATTAATTGTCCAGCTTTCGCATGCATATGAGGCAATTGAAAATACA
>NW_006408590.1:9046511-9048016 GCF_000296735.1 Chrysochloris asiatica
GGCTTTCTGCTCCGGTAAAGATTTACAGCCTCGGAAACCCTGTACAGGGTCGCTATAGGTCGGAACCGACTCGACGGCACTTAACAATAACAACTATAACAAAAGCAACAAATAAGAGTATCGTTGTATCCATCATGGCTTTGATTTCAGTTTTCTTGCTGACTAATTATATTAAGTTTCTTTTCATGTGCTTACTTTTCATCTGAGTATCTTCTTTGATGAAGTACCTGTTCAACTCTTGCCCAGTTTTTAATTGGGTTGTTTTCTTATTTTTAAGAGCTTTTATGTGTATTTTGGAAACAAGTCCTTTATCAGATACATACTTAAAAATATTTTCTCCCTGTGTATGATTTGTTCTTTCATTTCCTTAATAGGTTTTAATTTTAATAAAATGCAACTTAACCATTTTTTTTCTTTTATGGATCATGCTTTTGGTATTGTAACTGAAACATCATCAACAAAATCACCCAGATTTTTTCCCCTAGGCTTTCTTCTGAAAGTTTGATAGTTTTGCATTTACATTTAGGTCTATGATCCATTTTAAGTAAACTTTTGTGAAAGGTGTGTGATCGTTATCTAAATTCATTGTTTCCATAAGGAAGCCCAATAGTTTTAGCACCATTGGTTGAAAAGTTACGCTTTCTTCAATAAATTGCCTTTGTCCTTTGTCAAAGATTATGTAACTATATTAGTGTGCATCTGCTTCTGGGTTATCGATTCTGCTTTATTGATGTGTCTATTCTTTAGTCAATATCATGTTGGCTTGATTGTTATTTGTTGTTGTTATGTGTCATTGAGTCAGTTCTTACTCTTAGTGACCTTATGCACAACAAAACGAAACACAACCTGGTCCTGTGCCATCCTTACAATCCGTTGTTAAGTTTGAGCCCATTGCTGCTGCCACTGTGTCAGTTCATCTCAATGAGGGCCTTCCTCTTCTCTACCAAGCATAATGTCCTTCTCCAGGGACTTGTCCCTTCTGATAATATGTCCAAAGTATAAAAGATGAAGTCTCATCATCTTGGCTTTGAAGGAGCATTCTCGCTGTACTTCTTCCAACACAGATTTGTTTGTTCTTCTGGTAGTCCCTAGTACTTTCAAGATTCTTCTCCAAAACCATAGCTCAAATGCATCAATTCTTTTATGCTTTTCCTTATTCATTGCCCAACTTTCACATGTGTATGAGACTACCCGAAATAACCTGGTAAGGCCCACCTTAGTCCTCAAACTGACATATTTGTTCTTGAACAGTTCAAAGAGGTCTTGTGCAGCAGATCTACATAATGCAATGTGTCGTTTGATTTCTTGACTGCTGATTCCATGAGTGTTGATGGTTGGTTGATCCAAGCAAAAGGAAGTCTTTGAAAACTTCAATCTTTTCTCCATTTATCATGTTATTACACAGTGGTGAGGATTTTTATTTTCCATACATTGAGGTGCAACCTATACCAAAGCCTGTGGTCTGTGATTTTAATCAGTAAGCATTTTAGGTCCTCTTCACTTTC
>NW_006408590.1:9048761-9050850 GCF_000296735.1 Chrysochloris asiatica
CTCTTGATCATATGCTGCCTCTTGAAATAGTTGAACATTTCATTATAATAATTTGACTTTGTCTTCTCAAGCTGCCTTTTAACATTTTCTGTTTAGTTCTTTCACTCCCTCATTTCTTCCATTTTAGCATTTCTAAGCTAAGAAGCATGTTTCAGAGTCTCTTCTCACATCCATATTGGTCTTTTCCTTCTTTTTTGTCTTCTCAATGACCTTTTGCTTTCTTCCTGTATGATGTTCTTGATGTCATCCCACAACTCTTCTGGTCTTTGGTTATTAGTGTCTAATGCATCAAATCTGTTCTTTAGATGATCTCTAAATTCAGGTGTCATATTTCCAGGCCTGGACTCTGCTGTTACCATTGTTTCATGCAGGATTTGCGTGTTCCTTGGCTCTTCTTCCTTGATGTTCCTGGAATCTCTGTTCTTGCTTCTGAGATGACTTCTTTTCAATTTAGTGGGATGGTAAAATTAAACAATCCTGGGTTAGAGTCTTGTATGCTCTATTGCATGGTCCCACCCAATCATTTGACTAAAGACTATGTCTAGAAGAGATAATTTAAGTAAATTTACTGTACTACAGCAAACTTCCTTGTTTACTAACTAATGTAGTGAACAATTTCACCCATCAAATATTCTGCTTCTAGGTACGGCTGTTATCTGCCTTTCTCCCAATCACACAGCACCTTCCATACAGAATCAAAGTCTCTTTTCAAATCTATAATCCCTGACAGTTGGAGTACCCAGTAAGCAAGGTAAGAATGGGCTTATTTGTGCTTACTTAATTATTGTAGTGAATAGATTCACATGATTTTACTACATCTTTGATGAGGTGAAATAGTTCCCTACAGTTATGAAGTACATACAAGTAAGCCTGTGCTTACCTTGCTTATTGGGTAATCTGGCTCTAGGTGACATCATATGATTTCTGCTGAATGATGAAGTACATTGGGGGTGTTGGTAAAACACATGCACTCAACAGGGTGGGAAATAAGTCCTACAAAGATTTAGGGTCCTGTTACTTAAGTGAAATATTCTGGGTCCAAGTAGCTTGTGGTATGCTGAGCTATCTCCTCCAGAGTAAAATATAATTCTCCATCCCAGAGTTGGAGTCCAAGGAACCCTACAGGTAAAGTGGGCCTGTTTTGATATAGCACATTAGCCAACCCTAACTACCACTATTATTACTAGAGAGCCATCATTTAGAAGGGACCTAAGATAATTCTTTGGGAGGGACTGGCTGTTAGATCTCAGCAGCACTCCTATCATTGTGACACCTGCAGATGCTTCCACAGAATCCTAGAAAGCCTCTGGAGAAGAATCAAATGCTTTTAGAGTCAGTTTTAAAGAAGATATTCTTATGCTTTCATTTTCTGGGCAGGGGCACTCAACAGTACACTTTCCAGATACGATTTCTCTAAACCTCTACATCAGCATTCACCATTTTACAGAAGAGGACACAGGCTCAGAGGGGCTGAGTCACTTGTCCCAGATCATACAGTATATGGTAGAGCTATGGTTCCAAACTTAGATTTGCACAGCTGAGCTTTTGCCGGTAAACTGCCTGAGTACAGAGGCCCCCCCTGCCCCTACCCCCCAACAGGGAGTGCATTGAAGGTCTTTGGTTCTCTGGCCTGGGACCCAACAGTGAAATTGCTGGAACCTAACGCCCTATCCTCACCTCCACCCTATGGAGTTCCTGTGTTCTGTTTCCAGGGACTGCTGCACCACCTCTGTGGTGGTGTTTTTGTCACCTCAGCTCCTCCCTGAAGCCATCCTCCTCTCTGGCCTTGTGCCTCATTGCCTTGGCCACAGCTGCTTTTCAGGTCTTCTCCCAGAGTGACCAGGCTGAGGTGGTAAAAGTGTCCTCCCTCCCCATCCTCTTCATTTCTAGGTCACAAAACAGAGCAGCGTCTGCTTCCAGTTTCCTCCAGAATTTCAAGGGGCAGCAGCTACTGGATTTGATTTGGTTCTTAATCCAGATCTCTTTCCTGAGGAGGCTGGAAGGCTCTGTGCCACCTCTCACCCAACAGTGTTCCTCCCTGCTATCGCTCAACCAAGTTACGGTGTCTTTTTCACCGCCAGTCACTACT
>NW_006408590.1:9052379-9054338 GCF_000296735.1 Chrysochloris asiatica
AAAACAAAGACAGACTAGGAAGAAAGAGTGACAAACTACTTCCGAATCGCTAGTCACTGAAAACTCTATGCATAGCAGAGAAACATTGTCAGATTGTTTGGCTGTATGATAGTTTAAAGTGTGTATGTGTTTGTGTAGGTGTGTATGTGTGTGTGGATAGTGTCATGACTCACTAGCTCCTAAGGGGTGGAGTCTCAGCCCTGATGGTCTAATATTAGTCTCATGCTTCTCAAACTGGAGTTGGCCCACCACTTAGCAGTCATATCCCTTGAAATATTCAGTGGTGTGATGAAGAATCGACAGGGTAATCTTCTGGGAGCCTCATTTTTCTGAATGTTAAGTCATTTAAAATATTAAAAATTTATAACAAATACAGAGACATGATTAATAGACTACAAAATGTTAATGAATGTTTGGGATAAACCTTGTCACCTAGTTCTTAGAGTTTCTGTTTACCTGTCCCTTCCCTTCTCTCCGCCATTCCACTCTCATCAGAGCCACACAGTCACTTTTCTCTCTGTCTTAGGGACAAAAGCTGGAACAACATTGGAATAAAATTTCTTTTCTAGAATTGCCAGGAACTTATGAAAACAACCTATGATCAATCTGTCTCACCATGCCATCCCCACCCCAAACACTTGTATTTTCAAAGGATACTTTGCTTTGCTATTCACAATAGGGAACCTTGCTAAATATCCCAGGTCATGGGATATTATTGAGTTTAAGGTTTAAAAAGTATCTCAGGACAATAGTTTTAGTTCATCCAGCTTCCATGAATCCAGAAAATCTGGATTCCATAAGAATTCAAAATTCTGTTCTCTACATTATCTACCTTTTGACTAGGTTTCTTCTATAGAATCTGTCATCATGCCAAGCACCATCTACTTACTCTGGTTTGATATCAAAGGAGCCAGTAGTTCATGGAGGCATATTGCATTTCTTTCTCCTATACCTGACTCTCCTTCTTCCTCTGTTGTTCCAAGTGAATAGAGATCAGTTGTTGTACCAGTAGCTTCATTAGCAGTGTGTGGAATGCACAATACTGTGACAGGAGTGATACCAAATGATTTTCTGTAACATTTCTGTGTGATGTTTCAGCAGAAATTCATTATTATTATTTTTTAATAAAAATGTCCTTGTAGTTGGTTATAACAACAAAATCATTTTTCATAAACTCATCTTATTTGTTCCAGTACACAGGTTAAAAGTTTATGCTAATTTGGTTTTTGCACCTTTTTTAACGTCAGAGCTGTAATTGTTACTCAATTACAATGACACTGTGAATCTCCTAGTTTCATCTGCACTCACTACAAGCTCATGCTGTTATTTTGTTCTTCCCGGGGTTTTTATAGTCTTTGATTTTCTCAAATTATCTGGTGTTTTAGCTACAATATTGTGGTATGTTGTATTTATAAACTTATAGCAATAGGTTTTTTGAGAATTAAGTAGTAAATAAAGGAAAAGGAGAAACATAATTTATTAATAATGTAACTGTTGTTAGGTACTGACTCATAGTGACCCTATGTACAACATAACTAAACACTGGTTTCATTGGTTCTGGGTCAACCTCATGATGAGTGCTATTATCAGGCCCATTGCTGCTGCCACTGTGCCAATCCATCTCACTGGGGGTCTTCCTCTTTTTCTCCAACCCTCCATTTTACCAAACATAATATCCTTCTCCAATGACTGCTCCCTCCTGACAATACATCCAAAGTATGAGAGATGAAGTCTGACCATCGTGGCTTCCAAGGAGTACCCTTGCTGGACTTCTTCCAACACAGATTTGTTTGTGGGTTTTTTTGGCAGTTCATGGTACTTTTAATATTCTCCTCCAACACCATATCTCAAATTCATCAATTCTTCTATGGTCTTCCTTATTCACTGTCCAACTTTCACATGCATATGAGTTAAGATATGATATAATAAGATATGAGATAATACTATGGTTTGGGTCTG
>NW_006408590.1:9056302-9057157 GCF_000296735.1 Chrysochloris asiatica
TGAATTTTTTCTTCAGTTCCCTCATTTTGAGAAATGCTGAGCATGTTTTTCTCTTTTGGTTTTCTAACTCCAGGTTTATGCACATTTTGTTATAATATTTACTTTGTCTTCTTGAGTTGACCTTTGAAACTTTCTATTCAGTTCTTGTATCTCCTCACTTCTTCCACTTGCTTTAGCATCTCTACGCTAGAAAGACAGTTTCAGTGTCTCTTCTGACATCCATTTTGGTCTTTTCCCTTTTTTCTTGACTTCTTAACGACTTTTTGCTTTCTTCCTGTATGATGTTTTTGATGTCATCCCACAACTCTTCTGGTCTTCTGTCATTAGTGTCTAATGAATGCATCAAATCTATTCTTCAGATGATCTCTAAATTTAGGTGGGATATATTTAAGGTCATATTTTGGCTCTTGTGGATTTGTTTTCATTTTCTTCAGCTTCAGCCTGAATTTGCATATGAACAATTGATGGTCTGTTCCACAGCCTGCCCCTGGCCTTGTTTTGGCTGATGATAAGATACTATTCCAGTGTCTTTCCACAGATACAGTCAATTTGATTTCTGTGTATTCCATCTGGTGTATAGTTATCTTTAAGTTGTTTATAAAAGATATTTGCAATGATGTAGCTAATGTAATAATTCTATGTAGAAAGGTTTTACAAAACAATTTTATTGGTAGTATATAAAATCTAAGATATATTAAATTTAAGCAATTTATGGCTATATTTATCACATATTATTCTATAATAAAAATTAAAATAAGCATTGATAAGAATTCTATATAGTCTGGTATGGGTGGAGGTCTGCGAGCGTATGTGACACCATGTTAACTTTAGTGGATGAAACCAGCCCTAGTGAAG
>NW_006408590.1:9086601-9091463 GCF_000296735.1 Chrysochloris asiatica
TTTACACTGAGGTGCAATCCATAGTGAAGGCTGTATTCTTTGATCTTCATAAGTAAGTATTGCAAGTCTTGGCTCCCAACAAGAAGAAGTGTATAATTTGCATCTTGAAGATTGTTAATGAGTCTTCCTCCAATCCTGATGCTACACTCTTCTTCATATAATCCAATTTCTTAGATTATTTACTCAGCATACAGATTGAAAAGTATGGTGAAAGAATACAGCCCTTACACACACCTTTCCTATTCACTATCCCCTTATTCTGTTCTAACAATTGCCTCTTGGTATAGGTTCTTCATGAGCACAATTAAGTGTTCTATAATAGGGAGCTCTGGTAGTGTAGTGGTTATGAATTGAGATGCAAACTGCAAGGTGAGGAGTTTTAAACTACCAGCTGTTCCATGCGAGAAAGATGAGGCTTTCTGCTCCCATAAAGATTTATAGCCTAGAAAACTTTGTACAGGGTTGTTATGAGTTGGAACTGACTGCATGCCACATAACCACCACCAATACATTTTGTAGTGTTATCTGTAATTTGTCATGTTCTACATGTTCTTCACACAGTCAATAAAACAAAGTAAACATCTTTTTTTCTCTGATTTCATTCAGGTCTATCTGATGTCAACAATGATATCCCTCGTTCCATATCCTCTTCTGAATCTGGCTTGAATTTCTGGCAGTTCCCCGTCGGTGTACTGTTGCAACCATTTTTAAATTATCTTCAGCAAAATTTTACATGCATATGATAGTAATGATATTGTTTGATGATTTCTGCATTCTGTTGGGCCATCTTTCTTTGGAATGGGCCCAACTATGGATCTCTTCCAATCAATTGATCAGGTAGCTGTCTTCCAAATTTCTTGGCATACATGAGTGAGCACCTCCGGCACTGCATCGGTTTGTTGAAAGATTCCAATTTGTATTCCATCAATTCCTAGAGCCTTGTTTTTTGCCAATGCCTTCAGTGCACCTTGGACTTCTTCCTTCAGTACCATTGGTTCCTGATCAAATGTTACTTCTTGAAATGGTTGAACATCAACAATTTCTTTTTGATGTAGTAACACTGTCTATACTTTCTATTTGCTTTTGATGCTTTCTGCATCATTCAACATTTTGCCCATGGTGGTGGTGGTTGTGTTCTGAGTCATAGTGAACCTGTATAAGGTTTCTGAGGTTGTAAATCTTTATGGAAGCTGAAAGCTTCATCTTTCTCCTCCATTTTGATTAGTATTTAAAGATCTGGTTCTTTAAAGGTTGCTAGTTTAAGTAAACATTTTGCCCATAGAATCCTTTAGTATTTCAAGTCGAGGCTTAACTTTTCTCTTCAGTTCTTTCAACTTGAGAAATGCTGAGTGTGTTCTTCATTTTTGTTTTTCTAACGCCAGGTCTCTGCACATTTTATTTTAATACTTTACTTTGTCTTTTCAAGCTGCACTTTGAAATTTTCTGTTCAGTTCTTTGACTTCCTCATTTCTTCCATTCGCTTTAGCTTCTCTATGCTCAAGATATAGCTTCAGAGTCTCTTCTGACTTCTGTTTGGCCTCTCTCTCTCTCTCTTCTTTCTGTTTTTGTCTTTTTAATGACCTTCTGCTTTCTTCCTCTATGGTGTTCTTGATGTCATCCGACAACTCTTCTGGTTTTCGGTCTTTAGTGTCTAATGCATCAAATCTGTTCTTGAGATGGTCTGTAAATTTAGGTGGGATATATCCCAGGTCACATTTTGGCTCTTGTAAAACTGTTTTGATTTTCTTCAGATTCAGCCTGAATTTGCATATGAGCAATTGATTGTCGGTTCTACCTTCAACCTCTGGCCTGGTTTTGGCTGCTGATATGGAGCTTTTCTACTATCTCTTCCCACAGATGTAGTCAATTTGATTCCTGTGTTTGTTTTGTACTGTATTTACAAGTTTCCCATAAGTTTAAAAAGGTTTATAAATAAAATAATTTATGCAGACTAAAGGAAACTAGAAAAACATATGTGCATATATGTATAATATGTAGAAAAAGAACTATAAAGTTATATTTCAAACTATTAACAGTGATTCCTTTTTTTAGTGCTCAACAGCTCTCCAATATATTGGCAATTTGAACCCACTCAGAAGCACCTCAGAAGGCAGATCTGGTGAACTGCTTCCAAAAGATCCCAGCTTTGAGAACCCTATGGAGTAATTGGACTCTGAACATATGGGATAGTCATAAGATGGAATCAATCTGACAGTAACCAATGACTTTTGAGGATAGAATGAGGAATGAAGTTAAGAGTGAAAAGGGACCTTAAGTTAATGTTACTCTATGTTGTTATTGTTGTGCCGTCGAGTCAGTGACTCTGACTCATAGTGACCCTGTATAGTTTGAACCGCTGACCTTGAGATTCAAATGACCTTGAGGCCCAGTGCTTGTCCTAAAGCACTACACACCACCCAATGTTACTCTATAGAACTCTGTGTTGTTGGAAACTTTTAGAAAGAAAAAAAAATAGTAAAGATGAATCTTGGAAGAGAAATGACCTAACTTTCAAGAATTTAACTTTAAAGTTCTGCTAGCTATAAACAATGATTCCAGCACTCTGAGGTACCCACATTGATGGTTTAAAAGATTTTTAAAGATAATTTTGTATATTAGCTCCCATCGTGTAGTATAATGTTGCTAATGTCAATAGGGCCTATTTTGAATGAGTCAACCCTTCTTATCATAGCTAAATTAAGGTACTAGTTGTTTTTTCATTGTTTATTTACTTCCTATATGCCTTTGTAAGATGCTCTGGTAGCGCAGTGGTTAAGAATCGGGCTGCTAATCTCAAGGTCAGCAATTCGAAACTACCAGCTGTTCCGCAGGAGAAAGATGAGGCTTTCTGCTCCTGTAAAGATTTATAGCCTCGGAAACCTTGTACAGGGTTGCTATGAGTCGGAACTGACTCCACGGCACATAACAACAACAACATATGCATTTGTTATAGGAGTTGGGTAAGCTTTAAGTTATTGATTCAACGGAACTGAGTGGCTTGCATTGTGTTCCTTTAACAATGGGTAACTATTTAACCAAGAAACAAAAATGAATGTGTACATTGTTGGGAGGGTTTATACGGCAAATATTAGGTTTTAAAAAAAGTCAAAACTTTTCGCACTATACCAGTTGAGCTCACAGGCATTTAATCATTGTTTCAGGGAAAGGTTTTATACTGAACTTTGTATAAAGCCAAATTAAAATTTAGATTTCTTTTGGTTTTACTGAGTAGAGATTATTAATGTAAAGGAAGAAAAGAGAAAAAGGGAATTTAAAAGCTACACAAGAATGTTGTTGTTGTTAAGTGCCGTCGAGTTGATGCCGACCCATAGCGACCCTGTATAGGATTTTCAAGGAGCAGCTGGTGAGCTGGAACCGCTGACCTTGCAGTTCAAACGGCTTGGCAGTCTGGTGCATTAACCCACAATGGATTGTGTCAAATCACAAAATTGTGCAATTCCCATTTATTTATTTATTTATTTTTGAGAGAGAAAGATAGAATGTAGGTTGTTGTTGTTACGTACCGTGGAATCGGTTCCGACTCATAATGACCCTGCACCTGGTTTCCAAGGCTGTAAATCTTAACGGGAGCAGAACGCCTCATCTTTCTCCCGCGGAACCGCTGGTAGTTTCGAACTGCCAACCTTGAGGTTAGCAGCCCGATTCGTAACCACTACGCTACCAGAGCTCCTTAGGATGTAGGTAGTGACACTCAAAGCCCTTAAGTAACATATTTAGTGGAATTTGTCCTTTGAAGTCTTTTAAAGTCATGCCTGTAAATATTTAAATTTTAGAGAAGCGCTCAGGTTGCTCTTTATGTTCTTAGAATCAGCATTCTGAGAAACCACAGCACCTGATTTCTGGCCACATTTTTACACTGGCTGGCAGTGATTAATAAACACAGCAACAAGCATATGGATTTAAAGAAAGTCTACAACATGATATAAACATGGGAAACTTGGTTTGGGGGAAAGATCAAGTTTCTGCCTTTTTTTCTTTTTTTTTTTCTTTTTTACATACAAGCAACTTGTCGTTTTCTCTTTGTAGTGCCCCAAATGCATACTAGAGTGCCGGGCTCACAAAAATGACAGTTAAGTTCTGTTGACTTTAAGAAAAGTTACTGTGATATGTGTCCTTAGAGACATATTTCCCAGTCCCAATTCTCTGAGGCTCATATAAAAATAGAACACGACCAAAATGCATTGCAGAAACAAACTTCTGAATATATGAAATACTGGGTCATGCTTTTTTACCCAGTAATCACGGTATAACTATGTACATGACTTTTCTATTTCATCTTTTAAATTTTTTTACTAATGGTCTGGAAGCAAAGCTCAGTTTAATTTTAATTTTATAGTGTTTAACCATAGGAGTTAATTCTCTCTCATTTTTGAGTGCTTTCTTACAAATGTTTCATTGTGGCTAGGATTTGACTTTTAATCCTTACTAGCTTTATCATATACAAGCTTTCAAAAGACTTATTTAGATACAATTTTATATATTCTCTCATAAATCCATTTCTATGAAACTGTATTTTTATTTTATCTCTGTGTAGAGAGTATTTTATTTGCATTTATATTCATATTTAAAGATCTGGTTCTTTAAAGGTTCCTAATAAGGTTGATTTTAAATGCAAGGTTGGAAGTTCAAACTCAGACACCCTGTACAGACCAGGTCGCTATGAGTTGGAATTGACTTGATGGCACTTAACAACAGCAACAAAGCATAGTTTAATTTTTTCTTTTCAAGCCACTGATATTTATTCAAAGAGAGGTGACCCAACGGAATGCGGAAATCCTTGGACAATCTCTTTGAAATCTCAAGCGAGTAAAGTTTTGCTAAAGGTAATACAGAAATATCTA
>NW_006408590.1:9092468-9110959 GCF_000296735.1 Chrysochloris asiatica
GTGAAGGATATCATGTTTGGTAAGATGGAGGGTCAGAGAAAAAGAGGAATACCCCCAAAGAGATGAATTGGCCAGGTGACAGCATCGGTGGACTCAAGTGTGACAACAGTAGTGAAGTTGGCCCAGGATCGGACATTGTTTCCTTCTGCTGTGCATAAGGTTGCTATGAGTCGGTTCCGACTCGATGGCGCCTAACAACAACAATATTTATCTTGCTATAGCATTGTGGTTAGGAGACTGGAGACTAGCATTGTATCAAGTCCTCGTTTTACCACTTGCTCACTGTATGATGAATTTACCTCCCTGTGCCTCAGAGTCCTTATTTCTTTAAAGGGAATCATTAGATCTGTCATCCTAGAGGGATTGTGAGGATCATAAGTTTGCTCCAGTGTTCCTGACACAAGTCAATGTTATTAAAATGTGTCCAACAGTATATTAAACTTTTATTGAGGTGCAAGAAATAATGGTTCCAGTTTTACAGAGTTTGAAATCTTGCACTATTATATGTAAGTACTAAGTTAAGACATAGCATCTCTGTGTTCAAAATTAATTCAGAGTAGAGGTAATCTTTGCAACTGAAATCCTTACAAGGGATTTTGGTGGTTATGTGCTATGGAGTCAGTTCCAACTCATAGTGACTCTGCACAGGGTTTCTGAGGCTATAAATTCTTATGGGAGCAGAAAGCTTCATCTTTCTCCTGTGGAACCGCTGATAGTTTCAAACTGCTGGCCTTGAGATTAGCAGCCCGACTTGTAGCAACTACGCTACCAGAGCTCCTTTAAAAGGGATTTTATGGAGTGTAAAACCTGCGTGGTGCTTTGAAGGAGTAATAATAATTCAAGAATTTTCACAAAAATAGAAGAAATTTTGACCAAACTTTCTTTTATGTGAAGATTTTTATTGGGGGGGGGCAGGGGGTGAATTAATATTTGAAGTCCTGGTGTGGCGCTGCAGGTTAATGCGCTAGACTGCAAAGTCGGTTTGAACTGCAAGGTCAGCAGTTCAAGCTCACCAGTTGCTCCTAGGAAACCCTATACATGATCGCTATGGATCAGAACAGATTCCATGGCACTTAACAACAATAAAATTAATATATAATTATTTTGGCTACATGAGCTATTTATATTTATTTAAAACACTTAATAGCTTTTAAAATGGTAGCACTCAAACTAACGAGAGAAATCCAATTACATAAAAAGTACTTAATTACAGCTTTTTCAGAGTTGAAGAACAAGCTAATTTACTAAGTACTAATGACTGCTCAGCATGGATCTGCCTTTCTTCATTCATCTTTCTGGAAAACTCCTATCTGTTACACAGCTGAGAAAAGGATCATTTACCTGCTAGTACCAGACGTCCCATCAGACTTACAGGTGTTCTAAATCAATGGCAATACTGATACTGCCTGTTAAACGTTCAGTAGGCAGTTAACATAATTTCAAGCAGAGTTACAGGAAGTCAAAACTAAAAAAGACCTCTTGCAACTATCAGGCTGACTCAATCTACTTTATGCTTAAATAGGAAGTGAAGCTTCTCCCAAAGACCTAAACAGTTCAGGGAGGCATGTTAGTTCTTGCAGGGCCTCCTAAGTACTATCCGTTATTGTTGCCTTTTTAATCACCAGATCTCCAACAAAGTGAGCAAATAATATGAATGCAATGCTTATTGCAGACATGAGTCCTTAAATGTTATTCCTGGGGTCAGGCTTATACTAATTGAGAAATAGAGAAATCCTATTTCCACAGTCCCTGTCAAAAAGCCTCAACTTTCATTAAACACACTTGGCTCTATTTGTATTTCCCAGAGAGTTCATTAGACCTCCTGAACCATCCGTACCTAGTGGTCCCCATCCCACCCTGAGCTTTTCAGCCAATCTTCTGACTCATTATTTCTACATGCTCCATTGTTTTCTGCTTATCAGAATGTATCTGTCCCTTGTCCTAGCCCTTCAGGTACTTGCTAATCACCAGTTACCTAATATAATAAATTAATAATCACTCTAGGGAATCTATATCTGCTTTGCTTCAGTATTTTACTATAAGACTATTGTTTCTTGTTGTGTACCATCAAGTGAATTACAATTCATACTAGAACTGCCCCATAAGAATAGAGTTTCCTATGCTGTAATCTCTACAGGAAGGAGACCTGGTGATGCAGTGGTTAAGTACTTGGTTGCTAACTGAAAGGTTGCATCTCAAACCCACCATCCACTGTGAGGGAGATAGCTGTGGCATTCTGCTTTCTTAAAGATTTGTAGACTGGAAACCCCTCTGGGCCAATTCAACTCTCTCCTTTACAACTAGGGAGTCCTGGTGTGGTGGTGTAGGATAAGCATTGGACTGCTAACCACAAGGTCAGTAGTTCAAGCCCATCAGCCACTCCTTGGAAATTCTATAAAGTGTAGCTATGAGTCAGAATTGACTTGATGACACTTACCAACAAAATACAAGTAGAGTTGGAATCAACTTGACAACAATGGATTAGTCTTTATGGAAGCAGATTACTAGACCTCTCCTCCACACAGCAGCTGGTGAGTTCAAACTACCCACTTGGTTAGCAACCAAATTCTTTGACCATCGTACCATCAGAGCTTCTTATTGCTTGTTTTTGTTATTAAGTGTCGTTGAATCACTTTGTCTTATAGTGACCCTATATAGGTTTTCTGTGCAGAAACTGGTGGGTTTAAACTGCCAACCTTGCAGTTATCGGTACAATGCTTATCCTATAGTACCACACCAAGACTCAAAAAAAAAGAAAAGAAACTCTTTATGAATTTGCATGTCATCCTTGATAGGGGCCTTGCTAATCTTCTCTGTATCCTTCCACTTTTAGTATGTGTGCTCCGGAAGTGAGGCATGGTACTAGGGGTATTCAAAACATTGAAAACCAAGAACACTGTGCTGTTATTGAAGAACAATTCCAAATCCCGACTCTGGCAGGTTATTTTACCCCGGTGTTGTTGTTAAGTGACTCTGAGTTGGTTCCAACTTATATAAGGCTTGTTTCTGAGGCTTTAAGTCTTTGCTTGGCAGACTCATCTTTCTCCCGTGGAGTAGCTGGTGGGCTCAACTGTGTGGTTTGCAGTCCAGTGCTTATCATACAGAACCACCAGGCTTTGACAATGTATGTTAGGAGTTAACAATCACTTCTACAAAGCATGTGTAATGAGATGGAAGAAAGAACAACCCAGGCAAAATTTAGATCTGTTAAAATATATTCATGGCTTAGAAATCTATTGTTAACTTGCACAACATATTCTGATGACAGAATGACTTCCCAAATTTGAACTCAAAGTTGACACAGAGAGAAGCAATCTGACACCTCTGTTGCAACCAACCTATTTTCAACAGTCAGGAAAACAAACTCAAAAAAACTTCTCTTCAGTTTTTGTTAGGGTACAACAGAAAGGATGATGTCACGTTGTCCTTTCTTTTGCTTGTCAAGCTTTATGAGGCCATTTTTCTAGGAGATGTGTTCCTTAGTTATGAGGAATATAGCAGACAGGTCTCACAGGGAGGTCTGAAAATCTGAAGTTTCTGGTAAGAGCTGGAAATTTCTATTTTTAGTGAGGTTTGGTGAGCATTCCTGATAACTGTTTACTGTTGTTGTCATTTGTTGTTAAATGCCATTGAGTACGTTCTGACTAATAGTGACTCTGTATAGGGTATCCAGAAAGCGGCTGGTGGGCTTGAACAGCCAGCTTTGTGGTTAGCAGTCAATTGCTTCTTGGTTTAATTACTGCCGATTTTCACATTCTGCTTTTGAAATCAAATCTCAAGTATTTGACAGTTTCAGTATGTGAAATTCACAATCAATAAGAAAAGCCCTCTTTGCAAATCTTTTTTCATCATTTTAAAAAACAGTAGTAAACATTTTTAATTTATAGTAAGCACTTGTTTTAACAAATTGGGCTGCTGTCTCAAATAAGAAGTTTTTTGCTAATGGGATATCTGGGCTTTATCACTTTTTGGATGACAAATGGTATAATGTCTTAGTTATCTTTTGCCAAGAAAAGACTATAGCCTAATACTAAAATGGAATGGATTATTTGGCACATGGTTCTTTGGATTGCAAATGCATCCAGGTAGCATCCTTTTAATAAATTAAATGGCAACAAAACAAAACAAACATATCACTGTGGCTGTATAAGTTACATTATTTGCAAGGGCCAAATGGAAAAGAAAAAAGAGAGCAAGAAGGATGAGTGAAGATTGAGTGTTTGATATGAGTGAAGTAAAATATAAAGATAGTGAATATATTGTGCATTACATCATGTACAGGGGGACTTCAAAAAGTTTATGGAAAAATGGAAATAAAAGATACTGAAATGTTTCCATTGAACTTTTTGAAACCTTTGAATATGTATCATGTATTTTGGGAAGCAGACTCCAATATAAAATTAGAAATACAAGGTCTCTTCAGGACAAAGAAGGCCCATAGAAGAGTTTTGTGATGGGCAAAAATAGCCAGGCCCTATGCCCCCAGCCAAGGAGCTCTGGTAGTGTAGTGGTTATGAATTGGGCTGCTAACCTCAGGGTCAGCAGTTCAAAACTACCAGCTGTTCAGTGGGAGAAAGATGAGGCTTTCTGCTCCTGTGAAAATTTATAGCCTCGGAAATCCTGTACCAGGTCTCTAAGAGTCAGAACCAACTCCATGGCACATCACCACCACCACCACCATGCCCCCAGCCATGCTCAATCACTGGCTGAGAGATTACTGGGGGAAATGTGTTCTTGGTTTGAATGCTATGACAGATCCCAACCACGTGTGCTGCAACTGAAGGTTGTCAGCTAACTGTGCTCTTCAGCAGGTTCTCTCTTGACAAGACACCTGAGCAGTGCAATTTCATACATAATATCAAACAAGATGAAGAAAATAGAATTCAATTTGAATCAGATTTCTTCAGTCCTTAACTAATTAAAAAAAAACCACGTTGCTATGGAGTCGATTCTGTCTCATAACGTCTCTATAAGAGTGAAACAACATCTGAGAGAATCACACTGCCACATCTTTCTCCTGTGGAGAGGCTGGTAGGTTTGAACCAATGACCTTTTGGTTAATAGTCAAACACTAACCACTGTACCCCCAGGGTCCCTTCCCGCCTTGACTAATGTAGTTAAGTGTCATCGAGTTGGTTCCAGCTGATAGTAACCCTGTATAGGGTTTCCAAGGAGAGGCTGGTAAGTTTGAATTGTCGACCTTGTGGTTCAAGCTGGCCTTGCAGTCTATGGCTTTACCCTACAGTGTCACACCACTACTCCTTCCTTGACTAACAGGACACCAATATTATCTTGCTAAATTAACAATTTTCCTTTCCATAAGATATGTATTTTGTAAGGCAATATGATATTCTTTGATTCAGATGACCTTTTTTTCAAGCTTTCTGATTGATTCTGTTTTTACATTTGCTTTGGATGAAAATTGATTTGTAATGCAAAGCCACATTTGTTATGACATAATGCTATCTCATTATAGATATATTCCACAATTATAAATTTTGAGTTTTTCTAGTATGGAGTTCTGGAATGGAGCTGTAGAAATACTGGACTGCTAACTTCAAGTTAGGTAGTTCAAACCTACCAGTCACTCCTCAGAAACCCTTGAGCCCACTGCTGCTGCCACTGTGCCACTCCATCTCGTTGGGGAGCTCCATCTTTTTGGCTGACCCTCCATTTTACCAAGCATGATGTCTTTCTCCAGGGACTGGTCTCTCCCGATAACAAGTCTGAAGAATGAGAGCATTCCATCTTGGCTTCTAAGGGGCATTACAACACAAATTTATTTGTTCTTCTGGAAGTCCATGGTGCCTTTAATATTCTTCTCCAACACCAAGACTCAAATGCATCAATTTTTCTACGATGTTTCTTATTCATTGTCCAACATTCACTTGCATACGAGACTACTGAAAACAGGTTTGTTCTTGAACGTTTTCAAGAGGTCTTATTCAGCAAACTTGCCCAAATGCAATATATTGTTTGATTTCTTGACTTCTGTTTCCTTGAGTGTTGATGGTGGATCCAAGCAAAATGAAATCTTTGACAACTTCCATCTTTTCTCCACTTATCATGATGTTATTTATTGGTCTAGTGGTGAGTATTTTTGTTTTCTTTATACTGAGGTGTAACCCATACCAAAGGCTGTGGTCTTTGATATTCATCAGCAAGTATTTTAAGTCCTCTTCACTTTCAGCACGCATATCTATATATTGCAGATTGTTAATGAGTCTTCCTCCAATCTTGATGTCGTTCTTCTTCATATAATCCAGCTTCTTGAATTATCTGCTCAGCATACATACTGAGTATGTATGGTGAAAGAATACAACTCTGGCACACACCTTTCCTGATTTTAAACCATTCAGTGTCCCTTTGTCCTGTTTGAATGACTGCCTTGTGGTTTATGTACAGGTTACTCATGAGCAAAATAAAGTATTCCAGAATATTCGTTCTCCATGATGTTGTCCATAGCTTGTCATAATCCACACAGTGGAAAGCTTATGTAAATCACAGGTAAGCATCTTTCTGGCATAATCTGCTATCAGCCAAGATCCATCTGACATCAGCAAGGATATCACTCATTCCATGTCCTCTTCTGAATCTGACTTGAACATCTGGCATTTTCCTATCAGTGTACAGTTGCAGCCATTTTTGAATTATGTTTAGCAAAATTTTACTTGCATCTGACATTAATGATATTGTTCAATGATTTCTGGATTCTGTTGGGTCACCTCTCTTTGGAATGGGCACAGATATGAATCTCTTCCAATCAGTCTTCCAAATTTCTTGGCATATTTGAGTGAGTGACTCCATTGCTGTCTGTTTGTTGAAAGATTTCAATTTGTATTCCATCAATTCCCAGAACCTCATTCCTTGCCAGTGCCTTCATTGTACATTGGACTTCTTCCTTCAGTACCTTTGGCTTTTCTTGATCATATGCTGCTTCTTGAAATGGTTGAATATCGACCATTTCTTTTTGGTACAGTGAATGACTCTGTGTATTCCTTCTATCTTCTTTTGATGTTTTCCATATCATTCAGTATTTTGCCCAAAGAATCTTTCAATATTGTAAAGCAAGCCTTGAATTTTTCCTCAGTTCTTTAGTTTGAGAAGTGCTGAGCGTGCTCTTCTCTTTTGGTGTTCTAACTCCAGGTCTTTGTACATTTCACTGTAATATTTCACTTTGTCCTCTCCAGCTGATCTTTGAAATTCTGTTCAGCTATTTTATGTCCTCATTTCTTCTATTTGCTTTAGCATTTTTATGCTGGAGAGTAAGTTTGAGACTTTATATTGCCATCCATTTTGGTCGTTTCTTTCTTCTTTGTCTTCTTAATGACTTTTGATTTCTTCTTATATGATTTTCTTGATGTCATCCCATAACTTTTCTGGTCTTCAAGTCATTAGTCTAATGCATCAAATCTGTTCTTGAGATGATCTCTAAATTCAGGTGGGATATGTTGAAGATCGTATTTTGGCTCTCTACTTCAGCTCACTAATGCCTAAAAATATCGATCTTTATGTGTTCCATTTCATTTTTTGACATCTTCCAATTTTCCTAGATTTTTTCTTTGTGCATTCCATGTTCCAATTATAATGAAAGTTTGCAGCTGTTTTCCCTCATTTTGTGTTTTGCCCCATCAGCAAATGAAGGTTCTGAGGGCTTTACTCCATTTGTGTCATTACAGTCAGCTCTACTTTGAGGAAGGAGCAGTTTCTCAGTTTTATTTTGAGTGCCTTCCAACCTAGGGGCTCATCCTCAGGCACTGTATCTGACAGTATACTGGCGCTATTCATCATATTTCAATATTCAATGCTCTGGTGCTATCTGACAGTATTTCACTGTTATTAATCAGGTTTTCAGTGGCTATACATTTGGAAGCAGTCTGCCTCTTCGTCTTCTGAGCCTTTCCTATAGTCTGGAAGCTCAGCTGAAACCTGTCCATTGCGGGTGATACTGCCAGCATTCCAAATATTGGTGCCTTAGATTCCAGCAACACACAAGTCACCACAGTGCAAAAATACTGGTTGCTTCTCTTGGTTATGCCATATATATTGTGAATTGAGTGAAGGTTCATGGAGCAGATCATCAGTTATGCATTCCAAACTACAAATTCATTTCATCTCATAAATGTGATTCCTTCAATGCAACATCACTTATTCCACTTCCTCCCAGAGTTTCTTGTTTCCCTTCTTCCTTCTTTTCCAGCCCTTCTGCACTTTATCCTTTGGTAAATGCTGCCCTTTTGATCTTGAATGGATGACCATTCTGTGGTGTGCATATCTCACTAGTGTTGGTCCCTCGGTCCCTCCATCTCCCCATATACCTATATATTGCTTGGCTGAAAATTGAGGCATGGGGGAGTTCAGTTCAGGACCTGAAGGGTGGCCAATGGCCATAGTCTTGGGGTTCCTTTAGTCTCTGACTACTAAGTCTGCTCTTTTTTTTTAATGATTCCTAGCTTTGTTCCACATTTTTCTCCCACTCTATCTAGAATTCTCTATTGTGATCCCTTTCAGAGTGGTCAGCAATTGTACCATCTAGTTCTGGTCTCATAGTCTTGGGGATGGAAGTTCAGGAATTCCATTAGTCCATTGGACTAATTGTTTCCATTTGCCTTCAGTTTTCTTCATTCTTCTTTCCTGTGGATAGAGAGAGACCACCTTACATGGCCACTCATATGCTTTAAAGATCCTAGTCATTACTTACCAAAGTAGGATGTAGAACATTCATTGTCTTTGAGAACTATGTAATGCCAATTGACCATGGTGGCCCCTGAGATTCTTATATCCCGCTCCCTTAGGCCCAGCAACTCATTCTCTCAAGGTGTTTGGTAATGTATAAGAAGTTTTCATGACTTTGCCCTCTTTATGCTCCACTACCTTCATGGATGTTTGCAGCAAAGGTAAATATCCATCTTCAAATATTCTCAATCAAATCTTTATATATTTGTAGGTTTACTCCCGCTTTCCTTCCCACACCCATTTAGCCTGCATGTCTATTCATGTATCTACCCGTAGATCACCATCATTGTAGGATTGTTGATAGAACAATATTTATCTTTTTTCCCTTTAACTTTCACTCCTCCCTGTGTCTTCCCATGCCTCCATCATTCTTTTGCCAACCTTTTCTTGTATTTTGTCTTCCTTTAGCTCAAGTTAACATATGTCTACCCTCTAGTTTGTTAATTATCCCCTTTCCCCCCACACTTCTGGTAACCATTAAGAGTGTTTCTTTGAGTGTGAAAACCTTTTCTTGATTTTTCACAATAGTAGTTTCATACAATATTTGTCCTTTCATGATTGACTTTATTTTACTCAGCATAATGTTCTTCAAGTTAATCCATGTTATGAGGTGTTTTGTAGATTCATTATTATTCTTTACCATTGAGTATTATTCCATTGAGTGTATGTACCAAAGTTTGTTTATCAATTCTTCCACTGTTGGGCATTTAGGTTGATTCCATCTTTTTGCTGTTATGAATAGTGCTGCTTTGAACATGGCTGTGAATGTATCTATTCATGTTGCAGCTCTTCTCTCTCTAGGATATATGCCAAGTAGAGGGATTTCTGGGTCACATGGTATTTCCATTTCTAACTTTTTGAAGATATGCCATACCATTCTGCACAGTGGTTGTACCACTTTCCAGTCCCACCAGCAGTATATGAGGGTTCCTGTCTCTTACCAGCATTCTATTTTTTTGAACTTTGTTTTTAAAGCTGGGGTGCAATGATATCTCGTTGTTGTTTTGATTTGCATCTTTCTAATGGCTAAGGTAAGGAGCTCTGGTAGCGCAGTGGTTACGAATTGAGCAGCGAACAGCAAGGTCAGCAGTTCGAAACTACCAGCTGCTCCATGAGAGAAAGATGAGGCTTTCTGCTATCAGAAAGATTTACAGCCTCGGAAACCCTGTTCAGGATTGCTATGGGTCAGAACCAATTCCACGGCACATAACAATAACAACAATGGCTAATGATTGTGAGCATTTCTTCCAATGTTTATTGGCTGCTTGAGTGTCTTCTTAGGTGAAGTATCTGTTTATGTCTTCTGCCCAATTTTAAATTGAATTAGTTGTCTTTTTCTTGTAGAGGTGTTTATGTTTTCAAAAATTTTAGACATCAGTCCCTTGTCTGTCACCGCCAAAGTTATTTTTTCTTAGTCTGTGGTTCTCTTTTTACTCTTTTGGTGAAATCTTTTGATGCACAAAGTATCTGATTATTGGGCGGTCTCTCTCAGTTTTCTAGTTGGTCATCTGCTGTTTGTGTGACTTCAGTTATGTTTGATAGAGTATGTATGACATGTATTAGAGCCCCTAAGTTTGTCCCTAATTTTTCATTGATGGTCTTTATAGTTCTAGATTTTACATTTACATCTTTGATCCATCTTGAGTTTGTTTTGTATATGGTGTGAGATATGGGTCTTATTTCATTCTTATGCAAATGAACATTTAGTTTTGCTGGCACTATTTGTTAAAGAGACTATCTCTTCCCTATTTAATGTGTTTTGACCCTTTATCAAAGATCAGCTGGCTGTGGATGGATTTACTACTAGATATTCAATTCTGTTCCATTGATTTATACCGCTCTGTTCCTTGGGAAAAAGATGAGGTTTTCTGCTCCCATAAAGATTTACAGCCTTGGAAACCCTGTACAGAGACGTTATGAGTCGGTTCCGACTCCACGGCACATAACCATCACCACCACCACCATTGTAGTTAATGATGCAATCCTTAAACAAACTTCTTGTTACAAATTTGATCATTTGTGAATTGGTTTAATTAAAAAGCAACCCAGACCTCCTAGGAAAACATTTTTTTAAAAAGCACTTATTGCAACTTAACCTTTGTATGATGAGGAGTGTTTTAGCAACATACAACCATAACAAAGTATAAAAGTGAATTTGAGGGCAGAAATGTTTATAAGAATAATGGTACATAACTGTTGATTTTGTTTCCATTAATCAAAATGGCCCCATTGTTATCCCTGACTTTATTGTAAGTAAATACTGTAAGTGTAGAATGATTATAAAATAAATATATGTAGAAAAATAAATTGACTCTGCATACAACATTGATTGGAAAAGGGATTTTATCATTTGAAAACTTGGAACCCCACCTCTTTCAATCTACTTAATTCAACTTCTGTCTCACCCCAAGGAATGCATGTTGTTGTTAGGTGCCCTTTCTTCTCCTCTGACTCATAGCAAGCCTATGTACAATAGAATGGAACCCTGCCCAGTTCTGCACCATCCTCACAACCGTTGCTATGTTTGAGTTCACTGTTGTGGCCAATGTGGCAATCCATCTTGTTGGGGATCTTCCTCTTTTTCTCTGATTTCATACATTCTGCATTCTGATTATTAATGGATGTTTGCAACTATTTCTAATCTCATTTTGAATCATGCCACATCAGTAATTGAAGGTCCTAGAAGTTTTGCTTCATCCATTTCATTAAGGTTAACTGTGCTTTGAGGAGGCTTACTTTGAATGCCTTCCAACCTGGGGGACTCATCTTCTAGCCCTCTTATCAGATAATATTTTGCTGCTATTGATAAGGGTTCCAGTGCTAATTCCTCAGAGGTGGATCACGTATTCCTTCTTCTTAGTCTGGAATCTCCTCTGAAACCAGTCCATCATATGTGACCCTGCTGGTATTTGAAACAATTCCATCCAGCATCACAGCAACACGTAAGTCATCACAGAATGATAAACTGACAGACACGTGGTCAAGGAATGCATAGAGGCTGCATCCTTGAGGTGGGCTAGAAGGTAAGCTTTTTTTTTTTTTTAATTGAAATGAAAAGTGCTAGGGATCAAAAGGAAACTCTACAAGGTAACATGGAAATTAACCACGTTCTTGAGACTTGCCTGGTTGATTGCCAAACTGTGGGCAGCTGCCTTTGTCATTTCAGTGGGATTGTTATTTGAGTGGGAATTGACGCTGGCTGTCTCCTCCACAATCCTCAAATCAATGTCACAATCCTAAAATTTGGGGGAAATCAAAGGTCCCATCTTCTTAGCAATTATTTCAAAAGATGGAAAAGAACATACAGTGAAAAGCAAGTCTCCCATTTTTTCCTGCTCTGCAGTGCTATAAGGTAAGCACTGGATTGCTAACCACAAGGTCAGTAGTTCAAACCCACCAACTGCTCCTTGGAAGTCAGAACAGCCCTTAGCATCAACAACTACTTTAAAAGAAAAACAGTTGAAATGAACTCAACTCCAACTCCATGTGTGTGTCAAAGCAGAACTGTGCTGTGTAGGGTTTTTGATGGCGGCGTTTTAAAAAGTAGAATACCAGGTATGTCTTCCCAGGGTGAACTCGAACCTCCAACCTTGCAGTTAGCAGTGGAGCATGCTAACCATTACATTATTCAGGTGTTCCACTCCCTAACTACCCAGGTTACTTCCTAGAGGGAGCATACTTACTAGTTTCTATTATTTCAGAAAAAAAATACATATTTGCAGATATATGTACATATTCTTACCCTCCAGACTAATGGGAGAATACTGGTGTTGATGGCTATGTGCTGTGGAGTCGGTTCCTCCTCATAGTGACCCTGCATAGGAGGTCTCAGGCTGTAAATCTTTACTGGAGCAGAAAGTCTCATCTTTCTCTTACAGAGTGCCTGGTAGATTCGAACTGCTGACCTTGTGGTTAGCAGTCCATCTGGTAACCCACTATGCTACCAGGGCTCATTAATGGGAGGATTGTTGTTGTTAAGTGCCGTTGAGTTGATTCTGACCCATAGTGACCCTGTATAGAGTTTCTGAGGAGCAGCTGGTGAGGTTGAACCACCAGCCTTGCAGTTCAAATGGCTTTGCAGTCTGGCTCATTAAGCACAGAGCCACACCAGGACTCCTAGCCACATAATTTTAGACTTTGCTTCTTTCACGGTATATCTTGGAGCTTATTCCATTTTAGTACATAGACAGTTGTTTCATTCTTATTTTAATGGTTGCATACATAGTTTCCATTTATGGATAGGCTAGAATTTATTTAATAATCTTCCTATTGGTGGATATTTGGGTTTTTCTAATCTTTTACTATTATAAGCAATATACTTATATATACGTCATTTCACAAATGTGTGACCATATCTGCTTTTTTTTTTAAATCAAGTTGATCATTTATTGTTTCTTAGGAATTGTATATTTATATATATTGAAAGTTATCCTTTATGTAGGAGTCCCTTATTTTAAAAAGTTCATGTTGAAGGTGGGTTAAAATCTTTCTATGCTAAGTTTTTAACTTCTTATTATGAATGTACATTACATGAAGGACATGAAGAATCAGTAGATATTCATATAGGATTATCAGTTAAGCTTCTTTATTTAGTATATTTTCCTTTATAATAGAGTATATCATTATCTGTAAAGACTAATTAAAGATTTTACAGTGATGATCCTATGCAAAATCCTTTTATATATGTTCACTACATGAAAAAACTGCTTTCACTTGGTACTTTGTCTGTTTCAATGGTTTATCTTTTTCCTGAATGGCAGCCTTAGCAGCTTGTTACATTAAGAAATTGAAAACATAGAAACAGTGAAACAGAAGCAAAGTTGGGCCTTTTGTAACATAAGCCCAGAGACAGATGTAGAGCTGTAATACAACCCACTATTTCAGAAGCAAATAGAACTGTTCTGTAACATTTGCTAGGAAGGGAAACCATTCTGAACTGGAGATATTTTGTTGGCATTACAGCAGTTGTAATCTGCAAAATGCTTTAGCAAATTAAGTAGTATCTATGAAGTTGATTCATTTTCATCTGTGACTTAGTATTAAAAAAAAAAACAAAAAACTTACACTCAGTGGAATTCCTTTATTTCCTATATTTCTACAAGAAAGAAGTAGAAAAATATAATACACTAAATGATGCCACCTTAAGATACTTTTGAAAACATTTTAAAGACCTCTAGGCTTTAGAAAAGGAGCTCTGGTAGCGTAGTGGTTACGAATCAGGCTGCTAATCTCAAGGTCAGCAGTTCAAAAATACCAGCTGTTTAGCAGGAGAAAGATGAGGCTTTCTGCTCCCGTAAAGATTTACACCCTCGGAAACCCTATACAGTGTCTCTGTGAGTCGGAACCGACTCCACGGCACATAACAACAATAACAGGCTTTAGAAAGATGTTTATCTACTTGAAAGGAACATAACCTCCAAGAGATTTTCTAGACTCTTCCCTAATTTGTTGGAATTGTTACCAAATTTCCGGCATGTGCTCAGGCGCTCACACTTAATTAGTCATAATTCTTCTTTAGAGAGGGCTCATTCTACAGAGAAACACAACTGTGATATCTTTGGAATTTATAAATATCTGGTCTAGGATTTCCTTAAGTTTGTCATCTGTTTCCTTATTTCAAAAGATGAAACAGTGTCAGGCTGTGTTTTAAAAATGCTGGATTTGTTTTGCAAATGCATGAAAAGCACCACTTCCTAATTTGTTTAGATTGGTGCCCACATAATTTGGAATTTTATCAGTTCTAGGTAAGTACTGCTATAACAATGGGAATGATGAGTTGGCTGTATATGTAGGCAAGCACATGGATACCTATATGTGTGTAATTGTCTGAATGTAATGTGATGATAATATTCACAGAAAACCAGTATTAAACTCAGTTCCTTCTTTAACAGTGTCACAAACAAGAGTGATTCAACTGTAGTGAACATACCTCTCTCTACTAAGCATATTTATTCTCTTTGGTCATTGATTAATTTATTTCCCTTAATGAAAAAAGAGAGAGAGAGAGAGAGAGAGAGAGAGAGATCTAAAAGAATCTTTGAACTGAGCCTCATTAATTAGTGTATTTTTTATAGCAACACAGTATTTCCTATAGAAGTGTTTAAAATGGCTTACATATTACTTTGTTGTTCTTGTTAATTGCCATCTAGTCAGTTCTGACTCATATCCACCCTGTATAGGCTTTCCTAAGAGTGGTGGGAGAGTTTGAACTGTTGACCTTGCTGTTCAAACTGACCTTTCAGTCTAGTGCTTATCCTATTGTGCTACACCAGAACTCCATACATATCATATAGTCTTGGATATTTGCTTATCATTTCTATTATAGCTATACAAAAACTTGGAGGGGGGGACTAGCAATCTAGCTCAAAATTCTACTTTATGCAGGAGTTTTCCTTATAATATCTGTGATATAAGGTTAATGAGCATTTATTATTCTTAGTTAAGAGAATTTATTGGAAAACGCCAACCACTGTTTTTGGTATAATTAACTCTTTGCTTATAAACATTTTTTAAATGAAGAAATTTTGCCAGTGGGTAATTAGCTTTTTTCAAAGATTTACCCTAAGTTTCCTTTTTTTTCTGATCATAGATATAGATATAGATATAGATTGATAGATAGATAGATACACACATGTACAATGGAGTCCTGATGTGGTGCTGTAGCATAAGCACTGGACTGCTAACCATAAAGTTTGTTCACCAGCTGCTCCTCAGAAATCCTATACAGGGTTGCTATGAGTCGGAACCAACTCCACGGCACTTAACAACACAAACAACAATAATGCATGTGTATATGAATATTGTTGTTGCTAAGTGCTGTCAAGCCAGTTCTGACTCATAGAGACCCTGTATAAATATAATTGAAAATGGCTACAGCAGTAGATTGACAGAGAACTTCCAGAGGTTCAAGCTAGATTCAGATGAGGGTGTGGAACAAGGGCTATTATTGCTGACATCAGATGGATCTTGGCTGAAAGCAGAGAATATGAGAAAGATGTTTACCTGTGCTTTATTGACTATACTAAGACTTTCAATACTGTGGCTTGTGACAAGCTGTGGATAACATTTCACACTTAATTGTTGTCATGAGGAACCTGTACATAGACCAAGAGACAGTTAAAGGAACAGAATAAGTAAACAGTGAATGATTTAAAATTAGGAAACGTCTGTGCCAGGGTTATATTCTTTCATACTTACTCAATCTGTATGCTAAGCAAATAATTTGAGAAGCTGGTTTATATGAAGAACATGGCATCAGGATTGGAGGAAGACTCATTAACTACTTGAAATATGCAGATGATACAACCTTGCTTGCTGAAAGCAAGGAGGACTTGAAATACTGACGAAAATCAAAGACCACAGCCTTCGGTATGGGTTGCACTCAACGTAAAGGAAACAGAAATCCTCACCACTGGCCCAATAAATAACATCAAGATAAGTGGAGAAAATATTAAAGTTGTCTACGACTTCATTTTGCTCAGATCAGCCATCAACACTCATGGAAGCAGCAGTCATGACATCAAATGACGTATTACTGTATTAGGCAAATCTGCTGCACAAGACCTCTTTAAAGTGTTCAAGAGAAAATGTGTCAGTTTGAGGACTAAGGGACTGAGCTACGGTGTTTACAATCACCTCATATGCATGTGAAAGTTGGACAGTGAACAAAGAAGAACGTAGAAGAATGGATGCATTTGAGTTATGGTGTTGGAGGAGAATATTGATAGTACCATCCATCAACTGCCAGAAGAACAATCTGTGTTGGAAGAAGTACTGCCTGAATGCTCATTAAAAGCCAGGATGGCCAAACTTTGTGTCTCATACTTCAGAAATATTAGCAGGAGAGACCAGTCCCTGGAAAAGAACATTATGCTTAGTAAAATGGAGGGTCAGTGAAAAAGAGGAAGATTCCCAATGAGATGGATTGGCACAGTGGCAGCAGCAATGGACTCAAGCATAGCAAAAGTTGTAAGGTTGGCATAGGACCAGGCAGTATTTTGTTCTGTTGTGCAGAGGGTCGCTGTGACTCAGGGCTCATTTGAAGGCACTTAACAACAATAACAAATTGCATTTTTACAATTTTTAAGACAGGCATTACCTCCCTATTTATAGATGAAGAAACTGAGACCTAAGAGATTAGCTTCAACAAGGTCTTACAGAAGCCATGCTAGGATTTGGATCTTTCTCTGTCTGAAAGCTTTTAATAAATATACTGATGTTTACTACTGGTATTTAAAATTTTAATAAGTAACATCCTTTTAAGTAAAAGAATTATATAATAATTTGCTGTATACGTGCATTTCTATCTTTATTTTGGACTGAGGGAAAAAAATGTGTCTGCCTGGAGCCGCATTATTTTTGGAATCCTATAAGCCTATGAGTGAGTGACTGGGTGGAACATTCAGGATACGTCAAGATTAGTGTCCACCCAAATTGTCAGAGTTCCAGTTAGCTACAGCTGAGGGCTCACCCACTCTCTTGTGGGAGTTGATTTGCTCTTTTCTGTCGATGTTTTTATGAGTCCTTTACTATAGTATACTAGGATGAAATATTGTTCCCTGTTTCTTAAACTGAGATACGTCTTTCATTCGTTTAGCCAGCTTTTATGAGATTAATCTTCTCAGGTCTATTCCTGCTATGGCGCTATAGGATAAGCACTGGACTGCTAACCACAAGGTCTATGATTCAAACCTACCAGCTGTTCTTCTGAAACCCTATACAGGGTCACTATGGGTCAGAATTGACTCGATAGCATTTAACAATAACAACAACATATAGGGTTTACTATGCTGTAAATCTTTACGGTAGCATAAAACATCATCTTTCTCCCAGGCAGTGACTGGTAGTTTTGAACTGCCATTCTTATGGTTAACAATCCATTGCTTATTCTACAAGGCTATCAGGGCTCATTCTCTCTTGGTGGAACAAACAAACACTAATAGGAAGAGATTAAAAACAAAAACAAGTAAATAAACAAATGAACAATGAAGTTTGGAAGATGATGAATGCTAACAAACGCTACTGTGACCAAAATGCAATATTGAGGGGGTAGCATGGTAGGTGATTGGAGTCCTGGTGTCATGCTGTGGGTTAGTGTGCTTACCAGCTGCTCATTGGAAACCCTATACAGAGTTGGAACGGAATGGACAGCACTTAACAACAACATGGTAGGAGAAGAATTCAGACAGTTAGGTCTTGTGGGTTACAGTAAAAAGCTGTATTATTTCCTTTTCAATGGTCGGCTTTTTGGTTTTCTTGGGCCAGAGCAGTGGGGGCGCAGTGACAGCGGGGTTTGGGCTGAATTTGTACATCATGATTTCTGCTTAATTTTGTTTGTTAGAAATGAGTAGGTCCAGCTCACACTCAAAGGATGAAAAATTAGGGTCCATCTCTCTCTTTTTTTTTTTTTTTCAGAAATAAGACCTTTTATTTGTCACCATTAAAAGTCTGAATTTTAAACAGATTCTTGAACCAGTGGTTCATAGCCATCAGCTCATTCAACTTTAGCACCTGTCTCATCTCCAGTAGCTTTTCCAGAACTACTACCTTCACCATGAAGCTCCATGAGTTTTCCCAACTCAAATTTAGGCTTCCTCAGCATTTTTACTTTCCTAACAAACACATCATGGAGAGGGTAAATAGACTGGCAAGCCTTCTCTATGTCCTTTCCAGTGCTGTCTGGAATCAGTTTATTGACCACTTCTTTCAAGTCATTTGTCTGCACCTCTCGGGTTATGATTTCCATCATTTTCTTC